>NW_005842374.1:998209-1009017 GCF_000455745.1 Alligator sinensis
CAACATCTAGCAAGATGCAGACTCCCAGATAGAAGGGGGCATTCAATAATTTGGGTGTTATTAAGGGTTACTCATACCCACTGGAAGAAACTGGCCCTGGGTGAAATATAGATCTGGACGTGGGTTCTACAAAATGACAGAAGCCACTTAAAACCAGGGCTCTAGTGCTACTTACATGCAATTTACCCAAATCCTTAAAAGTTCAGCAGACCAAGATTGTACTCCAGTTCCTAGGAAAGCATATGGGGTGATGTCAAAAGATCAGGGTGCAGTTCAAAGGGGCATAGGATGAAGATGTCCTAAAGTTTTGGTTCTGTAAGCTCCCCTGCAGAATCGTGCTACAGGGGGCAGAGCTCTTATCCAAACTTCAGAACTACTTAGTATTGGCTTGTGTGTGAAAGTTGCTCTGGAGGACGGGGCTCTGTATCTCTGTATAATCTCCCCGATGTATTTACAACAAATTGGGCCAGAAGAGAGAGAGAGAGTGAAATTAGAATGCAGGGCTCGCTGCAGGCAAGTGGAAAGATGTTTGCCTGCAGAATTCAAAGTACTTGCTTTGACTGGGTGGGATGGGGGGAAGGAATTGCTTTTTCAGCTTGTCTGGAACCTCTACTGAGAGAGTGCTTCTGTAGATCAAATGAAATAACTGTGCACACTGATGCTGAAGAAGCACCAGTTGCTTCTTAATAATCCTACTTCACACTCAGGCTTTCTAAGATGCTTCATACCTGGTGACCTATGGACAGATCTGAAAACTGAGGATGCTGTCCTGTAACCCTGCGAGTGTTTGTAGCAGTTAGAGTGCAATTTAGTTTCCTCTGTAAAGACCATTCATTACCTTCCAGTGTGTGGTTGTTTTTTTGTTTGGTTGTTTTTTTTGTGGCCTTGTGCATAGGTACAAAGGAAAGGACTGGGAGTGGGGAATTAAAAAAAGAAAATGATTGCAAGAACACACAAGTTGGCAGGGGCACTGGAAGGCAGCAGGAGTATCTGAAACTATTCTCAGCTCTCCATTAGGTTTCAAGTCAGTGTCCCTTTAAAACAAATCTGCTAAGAGAGCCAGGAGTCTACATTTACAGCTATGCTGAATATGATTTAGCTGTGCGCTTGCTCCAGTTGTGGGGGGAGCATCTTTCAATAGTCAGTGTAAGTAAATATTAAACTCTTTTTGCAGTTAAAAGGAGAAGAGGGGGCCATGTGAGTGGAGGCTTATCATGGAGGGGGGAAAACCACAGGTCCTTCCCTGTCCAGGCTGCTGAGGGGAGGGGAGTTCCTAATGGGAGTTTTGCTGAAAGGAGCAGGTTAGGAAAAAGCTTCCTTCACTCCTGATGCCAGCTTCTTAGCGGTGCTGAGCTTCTCCTGTCCCAAATAGTTTCAACAGAAGCTCCAAACATAAGTTTCCATGTCTGACATTCGATTATTATTTTAGTAGTGGGAGCAAATCCGAGCTTCCTTAGCAGGGACAGAGAGCTTAGCTTGGAGAGTCTAAACCACGTAAAAGTGCAGAGCTATCTTGCAGCTTGAGCAAGTCAAGGAGGGGTGGGCTATATCACTGTTCTTTGGCGGCTCGCCAAACTGTAGTAATGTATTTTGGGAACTACTCATTACCCTGTGTGTGGCTTATGTTTGCTATTACATGATGGAGTAGGCAGCCTCTAAGGCAGTGGAGAGATGTTGCCAAGAGTTGCTTTATATATTAGAACTTGCAGCTGGCGACATAAGATGTGTGCATTATACAGTGGCTAACCAAGGAGATGGGCAGGGAAGCTACTGCGCTGAAAAGATTTGCTAAGCGAGAAAGAGCAGGAAAGAGGGTGACTGGAGCCTAGTAGTTAGGGTGCTGGTCAAGAAGGCACAAGGAATCCAAAACCCATCTGGAGAGCAGGGACCAGGACACCAGAGCCTTGCCTTCAATGCAAGGGCCCAAATAACTAAACTACAGTCACTCTCCCTCCTGTTCCTTGTGGCCCCATGCATCCTTTCCTGATCCTTCTTGCCCCATATCACAGCTTTAAGAGGGGGACAGGAGTCCCCCCACCCTGATTAGCCTATGGTGTGGTAGTAAGGGTGCTCCTCAGGCACACGGGAGATGAGGAGTATAGATGCCCCTCAGACAGATGACAAAACTGAGCTGCCATCTGCTTCCAGATGAGCGCTCTCATTACTGAGCTATCCCTTGAAAGGGGAGGGTGGTATTCCCGTAACTCCCACACCTCCAGCAACCTTGTCCAGAAAGAATAGCCCTCGTCTGTGTTTTGCTTGGTTTAATTTTTATGCTCTTTGGTTTACAACTGTATTCTATATATTGGGCCATACTGGTTGTGGGGGAGGGATGTTAATCCTGAAAAGACTGGAATGTCCAATCCAAGGAGGGAAAAGGGAAGGGGTCAGTATGAACCTATCTTTGCAAATTATGCAATGACGGTTGAAAAACCCTGTCACCCCAGAGCTGTTTTGCAAACAACTGTATCTCTTGCAAATTAACTTGCTGTTTGGGATCTTCATTAGTCAGTGGAGAATTTCTAATGGAAGGAAATGCCAGTGAGTGTTGTCATGCTGTAATCTATATTCCAAGCAAATTAGAGTAACTATTTTTTTTCCTTCAGCGATCTCTTTATAATTGGCAAATTATTCCGTACTTGACTTTGAAGAATGGGGTGGGGAGGTGTGAATCAATCTACTTATCTTTACTACTCTTGGAGGCCATCTGCCAAATAACGTATCTTGTTACAATGTGGGTTTTCGGGTTAATTAATGAGAAAATGGCTCTTAAGAAAAAAGGAAACTTGTTTAGAAATGGTGTTGTTGCACTGAGCTATTTCTTGCCTCTTTGCACTAATTTATGTATTGGTTGTTTTTTTTGGTTTTGTTTTTTTCCAAAGGCTGTTGTCCTATTGATAGAGAAGAAAGCATAGTCTATAAGAGATTGCTTGTCTAAACCTGATCCATTTTTTTTTTTTTTTTTTTTTTTTACATCAGTGGAAGTTTTTGTCTATTGACTTCTACTGTGTCAGGATTTCACACACAATCCTCAGGCAAAATTCTCATTTGTCATCAGATGAAGCCTTGTATGAGTAAATTGTTAAGCAGGCACTTCAGGATTTGACCTATGGAAAGCTTTAAATATCTACTGGATTGTAATTCTCTTGTTTGACAAGTGTTAGCTTCTACAGATGCGGTGTAACATCAACACAAAGTAGATGGTTTGGGCTTTTAAAGGAAATCTGCCATGCCTAGTTGTATCTATTGGGCCAGCTTTGGTACATATGCAAATAACTGCAGCAAGGAAAAATGTACATCAGACTGCTAATTTCACTCCAGTGGGAACACTTAAGAGGAGGACCACCAAGATACTGTAATGCCCTGTCATGTGTCATTTGCCATATAACCTTCTAGGAGGATATTCTTACTGATGAAGTAAAAAATCTGCATCTTACTGTTGTAGATCACTTCAAGGCAAGAAGAGGATACGTTTCTGAAAACTGAAGGGGAAACCTAAACCAAGAATTTGCCATAGAAGCTCATTCCAGAGTGAGTTCAGTTTCTTGTCCACTTCCTCAAACGGATCTATAGAAAAATGGTGTTTGGTGTTTCAAGAGCTCAGATAAATTCTGCAAATGTTATTTGGTCTGTAACTTGTAATAAAATTGCTGAGGAACATGCATCTACTACCTGAGCTGTACGATTGGTCAGCTAAAATACATGACAGGTTCATATTCCTAGAAAGGACTCTCTTAATTCTTGCAATCAAAGCAAGCATAGAAACAAGCTTCCTAATTCCCCAACAATATTTGCAACTATATGCTGCTTCTGTGAACACTTTTGCCAGGAAACTCCATTAACTAGTTTTTAAATTTAAAAAAAAAAAAAAAAGCAAAGATGGCAAAAACAGCCAAAGCATATAGACTTAAATTGCAAAAGATAGTTTTGGAAGTCTGATCTACCTATCATTATTCTTCACCTTTGCACACAAATGTAGAAGAAGAGGGCTAGTCAACCAAAAAAAGAAAAGAGCCTTCCCAGAGCAGCTCAGACCCAGGCTGCTCCTAAATTACCTTTCGGCCCCAGGAGAATCCAAAAAAAAAAAAAGGAAGGAAGTGTGTCTTCTCACATCTCCCAGTCCAGAATTGTCTTCCTGATGAGTTGCCTTCCTGGTTCTCTCCTACTCAATGTTACAACCTATTATTCTACTGTGTAGAAATTCTTTTGTTTTAAAACTTTGCTATCTACTCCCAGTCTAATTTAATTTGTAAACCCACCTTTATCCAAGATTGACAATTAATTTTGCCTAGAGCTACTTGTTAGGTGCTGTTTATCGAATGATGATGGAGTGTAGGGAGGAGAATCATCTAAAATGACTTAAGCTTCTAAACGGACACAATCTTTATCTACCCTAAATAGAGGAATATGTCATCACCGAAATTGTTCAAAGATCAGAAATATCACACGCTCAAGCAGCAGTGTCTCAAACAAAGGAACCTCTTTGAAGATCCCGAGTTTCCAGCATCAGACGAATCCCTATTCTATGAGAGACATCTGCCTGGGAGAGTGGAGTGGAAACGACCAAAGGTAACTTGTGCCATTCCTAGTGAATGAAACCCAACTTCTGCTGCTCATCTGCAAGGGTTGGCAGAATCACTTTGGATAAGGACAGACATTCAAAAAGCCTGAGCCTGAATTGATTCAATTTTTGCTGGTTAGTCTAACTTGCAGAGAGTGAACCAGTTTGGAAGCGGATAGACGTTTGGCACGTGCCTGCTGTGTCTCAAGCCAGAAGCCCAGGGGCACTAGAGCAGCCCTCCCTTCCACGGGGAATCTGAGCTGAGGTTGCGGGGAGGCATGGCCAGACCCCAGTGGCTCCCTGACAGCTGGGAGCAATCTGGGCACACAGGGCTGCTGGTCCCCAGAGGGAACTCTTCCCCCTCCTCCCTCTCCCCCACCACCATGGGGCTGGGAGGGGGGCCCTGCTTGGTGCTGGGGGGGCTCTTCTCCCTCCTCCCTGCCGGAGCTGCAGCCAGGGAGCAGAGAGAAGGGGCCAGCCCTGCTGTGGAGCAGAGAGCCCCACCCAGCCCAGAGAGCATGCTGGGATGCTGGGGAACTCTGGTTTATCTTAAACCAGGAAGGGGTCTGGGACAGACATTGCATAAACCAGTTCAAGCCAAATCAGTCAAGTCTGGTACTATATTCAACCAAGTTTATCTCAAACTGGCTTTAGCCATTTTGAAACTGGTTTATATGCACTGAATGTCTGTTCTGTTACAGGTTTAAACCAGTTTCTGATCACTTCAGCCAGTTTATGTGTAATGTCTGTCCCTAGCCTTTGTGAACTGCCATTCTCCTCTCTCAGCTCATAAATGTAATGTACAGAGCCAGCCTTGTTTTCCCCCCTTCCCATTCTGCTTCCAGGATAGAAATAGAAATCCTGCCAGGAGATCTGCTCAATGTCAAATTACTGTCTAAACTGTAAACAGGGCTTTACAACACGTAGGTAAAATGTACTTTCAGCTCTTTTTATAGCTCTTCAATAAAAAACAATAATATGGAGTCACTCTACCCTTGCTTCCACTTACATCTGTGCTGTCTAATTCCTTTAACAGGGGTGTTAATTGTAAACATGTTGGTCTAAGGACATGGGCAGACAAGGTTCTTTGGGTGAAGCTGATATCTTTGATTAGACCAACTAAAATAGTTGGAAGAATTCTTTGCAAGCTTTTGGGTACAAACACCCTTATTCAGGCAGAGGGAGCATATGCAGTTGTTTTGTGCTCCCTTGGATGGGACTGAAGCCAGTATGCAAGAATGTAGGTCAATAAAATTGCAAATTCCTGACGGTGAGGGTCAGAAGGGTTGAGAGGCAATGGGGGGTGGGGGGGGGGAATGGTGATCTGGTGCTGGACTGTAACTGGTAAATTGTAGAAAGGTTAACCTGGGGTATTAGATGTTAGGCAGGTTACGTGCCATAAATCCAGTGTCTATATTTAGTTCATGATTCTTTGTATCTAATAGATTGATGAAGTGAAGCTAGTAGGCTCATTTGTGAAAGGTGTTTTGTAAATTCTCTTTGAGGATTAAAACTGAGAGATTGGAGAGAGAAAGTGGTTATCTTGTGAGAAATGTGCTCCCACAGGTTCTTAAAGAGATCTTTCGAAAATCGCCCATCCTAGCCTTTAAACAAGCGCCAAACCTTGCCAATCTCATCACCAGAAGCAAACTTCATATGACCCAAAACGCATCAAATGGATCCAGACCATGCCATAACAAGAAATGTAAAACCTGCAGACATATCTCAAACACTCCCACAATAACTATACCCCACAACAGAACCATCACCATTCCTGAATCTTATACCTGCACCCATCAAATCTATCAAAGACAGAAATACCCAATAACCTGTGGGTGCACATTTCTCACAAGATAACCACTCTCTCTCCAAACTCTCAGTTCTAATCTTCAAAGAGAATTTACAAAACACCTTTCGCAGACAAGCCTATAAACTTCACTTCATCAATTTACTGGATACAAAAAATCATGGACTAAATAGACATTGGATTTCTGGCACATTATAACCTGCTTACCATTTGATACCCCAGGTAACCTCTCTACAATTTACCAGTTACAGTCCATTGCCATTCCCCTTCTCCCCCCCCCCCCCCCACATTGTCTCTCTACCTTTCTGACCCTCACTGTCAGGCATTTGCATTTTCACTGACCTGCATTCTTACATACTGGCTTCCATCCCATCCAGGAGACCACAAAACAACTGCTCCCTCTGCCTGAAGAAGGGTGTTTTGAACCTGAAAACTTGCGAAGAAAAATTCTTCCAACTATATTAGTTGGTCTAATCAAAGGTATCAGATTTACCCAAAGAACCTTGCTTACCTGTAACAGAACATCCAATAGAATGCTCCCTGGATTGAGCTACAGATGCATGTATCTGTGTGGCCTACTTTGGAGTGAAAAATAGCAGAACAGTGTAATAGGACTTGTTCTTTCTTTGCCAATTCAGGGAGCCTTTAAAGAAACCTGGGAGCTACCATACAGGAACAGACCCAGAGTCCCCATAGCCCAGTGTCCCCTCCGTGATGGTGCACTGTGTCAGTTGTCACAAGAAGATGTGTGCTTATAGAAAAACTCTACAGAAAGTGAGATCTAGCTTTTTATTAAAATTCTACAGTAGATAAGTTATCTTCTATAAACCAGTTCCAATAACGATGGGAAAGACTTCCTTCTTTCCACAATTATTTTTATGACTCGCAAGTTTTTTGGAGAACTTCTTTTAAATCCTAATTAAATTCTATAGGGAAAAAAACCCCAGTGCCTAGAGGGGAAATTTCTTGCTAATCCCACACAGTTTTAAGTCGTTGATATGAAGTATTGTGCTTCAATGTATCCATATAGCTCCTCCGACAGAGGGCAGGGACTAGGGATGAGGAGAGCTGTGGGTGTATCAGCAAGGAAATGTGATGCAGCAGGTAATCAGACTCCCGTGGGCTGAGCTGCAAAATCATGCTCTGTGAGCATAATTCTCAGTGTAAGAAAAATCCCAAAAGCTACTGAACACCTTCTGCTGCCGCTGAGCTCAGAGCGAGTTGGCAGCCATTTTAGCAGGTTGCAGCATCTTCCCTTTATTTGTATATAGCAAATACTGCCTGTTCACAGAGACTTGGTCTGAACTTCAAGCATTGCCCTTACTTTCTATGCACATTAGGAATCAGAGGAAACTGCATAGACCCAACTGAGTTCCAAATAACCGCATGTACTAATTACATAGAAATACACACATTTGCACCTATACAGTGTTGCTGGTGGCTTTTGCAGCCGGGGCGAAGGCCCATTAGAAGGCCCTCAAGCTATTTAAAGAGGGATACTACAAGCAAACCTGAGAGAGCATACAGAAACCACCTCCACAGTGGAATAAGACAGGATGGACAGGAAAAGGGTCTGTTTTCCTGAGGAAGGATAGGTGCTATGCCTAAAAAGGGAGAAAAACTTTCATTCTCCATGTTCCTTTGGGTTTTGGGGGGTCTAAAGATGTTAAGATGCCCTTTTCCTTGTCCCTCTCTCAGACCCAGATGTGGATAGAGCCCAGGTACCACATTAGTGGAGGACTTCACTCTTCCTTTACTGGTAATGCAAACTAGGAGTGAAGCCCTGGCTACACTAAAGTTGGTGGGAATTTTGCTGTTGGCTTCAATGAGGCCAGGGTTTCACTCCAGGGACTTAACGTTTTAAGACAGCAACCATTGCCTGACTGGTTGCAGTTAGTATGTGGTTATTTGTGCTGATGTCCATGTGCTGTTTTATTAGCATCTGCCTTAATAGGAACCAAATGTCACATCCTTCTCTTCTGGCTCCTGCTAATGTATATAAACTTCAAGTCACTGACTTTATTTTATTTGTCTGTTAGTCTGTTTGCACTTGGGCTTATGGTTAGTTTCCTTTGCATTCCTAAAGTTAGTCATAGTCTGAAATAAGCAAATAAATCAAAAGGAATTAAAACCCTTTACGGGTTTGCTGGACCATGCAACTTTCTATTGGAAGATATAATCTGTTTGGACAAATATGGGTAAGAGGTGCCTTTTTATAGTTCAATGATATAGGCCCAGAACTGGATTTAATTACCAGATGTCTACATGAGATCCTGTTCCAGCCTCCTCAAGCCTCTGAAGAATCAGAGTGCTTCCACTTCTGTAAGGCACCTTTGTCTCAGCCTTGAGATGAATTCACAAACTCAAAGAGGAGAAGGGTCCACCTCTCTGTGCACTAATGCTTGCTTTCCTTTGAAGGGATTAGAACTGGAATGAACAGGGTCACACTGGACACCCAAAAGGACTTAGGGCCCTGGTAGGCAAAGTAGGATCTGGCCCATAATAATTTGCCTGTAAGTGCGTTGTATTTGACCTATTAGCCGTGGTCCCCACTTGGACTAGGAAATCATCTCCAAGCATCAGACTTTTGCGTTGTTTTCTCCTAGAAGCCTGAACACTTCCCTAGGCAGAGACTGTTCTGCTTCCCACGCCCACCCCCAGTGTCACCCCAGGACTCAACTTTCTTGTCAAACACAACAAGGGAAGGCAGGTGGGACCAGTCCGGTTCTGTCTGAGTAGTTTTAGACTCTTTACCAATGCTGTCCATCTTGCAAACATGAAAATTGAAATACAGGGGATTTCAGTAAGCAGAATGAGAAATTCTCTTTGCTGTATGCTCACCTTCTCCAATTAAGAGATAAAGATGAACATGGGGGAGGGGGGAGTGAAAGCAATTTCATTATGCAAATAGCAATCTGGGTTCTGCACAAAAGCAGGGATTTCTTCAGCATTTTCCTGCTTACTGTGGGATTTTCCTCCCCAGATGGGGTAACATTATGAAACCACTGAAAACAAGGCCAGGGCAAGGCCCCAAACATCCTAGGAGGCACAGTGTAGGGGCTGGAGTCCAGACGAGGATTAAGCCACTTGTGCCTTCCTAAGTCTGTGAAGCTCCACCAGCCACTGAGGCCTAGGAACAGTTGAAGCAGCCTCTGGGTATCCGTCCAGTTTTACCACCTGGCCAGGTTTTCAGGGAGCTGCTGCTAGGCAGATATTGGTTACTGTGCAATATGCTTTAGCCATTTGTCTACCAAGTCTTGGATGGGAGGTTGAATTAGCTGTACTTCCCCTGCTTGTGCAGGCAACAGTCCTATGGCTCTAGTGGCTCTGCACTGGAGGAGGGGGGTATGCTGGTTCTGTGTAGTGGCGTTTGGGCAATAATCTGCCTTCCTTCGTATCCACACAGGACTAATTCTTCTGTTCTCCTCCCTGTGTGGAATGACCTTCCTCCCACGTCTCCATATTCTTCAAAGACTCTGTTTAATACATTGACTGACTAATTAATTGACCTCGGTGAAAATAGCTTCCCCATGGGCACCTCTTCAGAGATGGACCTAGTCTTATGGCATGTAGAAGGGGGAGCCAGAAACCAATAAACCCAGCAATGACAGTGACTCTCTCCATGGTCTTGGGCAAATTGCTGAATGTCTTTCCTTGTCAGGGATCATAATGCATTTCCACCAGGATGGTGTGGGGCTGAATGTACCAGGTTTTATCCCACGCTTTGGCTGTGCAAAGAGTACATACCATGTTTACCAAAATATAAGATTCCCCCCCCCCCAATTATTAGATTTCATACATGGGAAATTATATATATGTATAACTTTTCCATGTCTGGAATCTAATTATTGGAGAATTATGTGGCTTAATCCTTGTCTGGACTCCGGCCCCTACACAGTGCCTCCTAAGATGTTTAGGACCTTGCCCTGCAGGGAGCGGGGAAAAGTGGTGATGAGGGTAAAAATGGGTCAGACAGTTGGGGACAGACAGTGCAGGAAGCAGTCAGGGGCACATGGTAGGACAGGTGTGGTGGTAGTAATGAGGCAGGTGGTAGGGAGCAAGCAGTGTAGAGGCAGTGAGAGCCAGGCATCCTCCTGCTGTCTGTCCTGTCCCCCACCCCCTTGTGTCTGCCTCCCCCTGCAGCTTCTGGCTGCCCTAATTTCCCTTCCTCTGTCTCCCCACCTTTTTCCCCCTCCACATTGCACCTCTCCCTCCCCCCTGCAGGCTTGGGTCCGTGCCCCTGCTGCTACAGGGCTGGAGCATATGCTCTGTGCTCCAGGATGCAGCAAGGATGACGCCTGCTGGCAAGGAGCAAAGGAAAGGAGAAGTGCAGCAGAGGCGGGGAGAGAGGGGGAGAAGCAACACAGAGTGGGGGGGCGAGGTGGGGATTGTGGGGCCGCGGAGGAGGAGGGGCTGGTGTGTAGAGGCTGCAGGGGGCAG
>NW_005842374.1:1009068-1045272 GCF_000455745.1 Alligator sinensis
GCAGTAGATGTGGTTCCAGCCACATCCCTAACCCCTGCCCCTACTGCCTCATACTCGATTGTAAACCCAGAGGATTTTTCCCCCATGCTAAATGTGGGGGGGAAAAACCTCATCTTCTAATTGAATAAATATGGTAAATGCCAAATATCAGTATCCTTATTTACAGTTTTTGCTGTCACCTGGACCTTTACTACAGAAAGATGAAAACACCCCAGCCGGTGTGGTCTGTTTTAAGCAAGTGGTCAACATAATCACATACTAAAACCCTATGTTGGCTTTTCCAGACAAAATTGCTACTTAGGAGGCTGTGTCTATAGAGATCTCTGTCGGGCGGGGGTTGCTTTGATAAGGAGAGGAATTCTAGTGGGTGTGGGGGGTGTTGCTTGCAGGTGTCCAGGCAAGAAGGAAGATCATGCGCTCTCTTTGCAAGTCCTTGTCAGATTAGCAGAAGAGCTTGGCTACTCAGACATTAATTACTTGTCTTTTGTTGTTGGTTTTTTTTAAAAAAAAAACCTCTCCAGGGAAGAGGAACAAAGCCAGCCTGGTGTTACTGGGTGTTGCACTCCAGAATTAAGAATCTGATACATGACAAAAGGCATCATGTAATTGCACTGCAGTCACCCCACCATGGCTGGATTCAGAGGCAGGGAGCTGAGGCTGCTATTAGAGAGAGATTCTTCAGGCAGTTTGGCTAGGAGGGGGCTGGGGAGCCAAAAGGACAGGTCTCTTCCATGTACTGTTCACTAGAGAATTTTTTTTTTTGGTGCAGCAGTAGCAATGTGTGTGCAGTATTCTGTTAGCAGCCCGGATGAGGTCATGGGTTCAAAGTACATCCAGACACTCATGGTGTTACTGCAGCACAGCATTGGCGCTTGGTTCCTGCTAGGAACTTGCTGTGCTGGAAAGGCTTAATTGCCCCTGGAATATCTCCTTAAACTGATGAGAACTTATTCTAAATTGCATGCGTCTTAGAACTCCTCTCAATTTTATTTCGCTTCCTGAGATGTTATGCCCTCCTCTGGGTACGTCATGAAATGCAAGACACTTACTTACTTTTTGAAGAAAGAAAACATTTTTTTTTTCAAAAAGTAAGTTAAAACTGTTTCCTTTTTTTTTTTTTGTGATGAAATATAAATCAATCCAACTGGTCGATTGCTGTGTCAGGTAGCAAACTCCCTGTTCCCATTTTCCAGTCCCTTTACTCTCTAAACCCCACCACATCTGTGCATAGTGCATTGGGAAGATTGAGGCTTGATCTACTGATAGGCCTGGCCTCCCCACTTCTCTTCTCCACCTTCCCCTCAAGCAGTGGGCAGTTGAACCTACATCCCTTTCATCTGTGGGTGCTGAGGGCTTCTGAAAAATCAGGCTTAACTGACATCTGTGTACCACTTCTTGATTGCAGAATGAGAGAACTGGGGCTTAATCAACAAGAGCTCAGCTGGGTGTCCAGGCTGCCTTCTGAAGGCTCGGCAAACGGAGCAAGTTTGCTATTGTTTAGGATGTGCAATTTAATATTTCTAATCCTGCATATGCTGTATGTGCAGATGCATGCTAACTCTACTCCAGTGTCATTCAGAGAGCTGTGCATCCCTGACCCTTCCCTCCTCTTCTGGTACATACACCTTTCACGGCCTCTGATGGAGAGCTCAAGTTCGCAAAAGCTTATACTCTCTATGTATCTTATTTCGTTAACCTGCGAGGTGCATATCTACCCTGCCTTCTCCCTGACTTTAGACTAACAAGGCTAAGTACCCTGCAGAGTGCACACTTCCTTGCCTCAGTGGCGATGCATGGGGGTGCACATGCACCCCTGCCAGGCCATGCTCCCTGCTTAGGTGACAGGCAAGGGGGCGGCAGGAGCACCAGTGCCCCCCCCCCACCAAACGACTGTCAGCCCAGGAGTGGGAGTGCTGCAGCCACCTCCAGAAGCCAGTGAGTGAGATCAGCCGTGGGGGGGACCCCTTACCCCTGGTTGGTGAGATCAGTCATGGGGGGGACCCCCCCTCTGGGTTGCTGACTGATCTCTGGGGGGCATGTGCCCCCCCTCCCCCCCCCCCCGAGTAAGGTGGCACCGGCACCCATGAGTGCCTGGTGCCTCCTGAATCTGAGGGGACACCCGCTAAGCTGCCACCGGTGGTGGCCCTGTTAGGGGGGCACCAGCCCTACCAACAGCATCAGTGTCAGCTGTCAGGAGGGCACAGGCCCTGTCGGGGGGCACGTGCACTCCCTACCAGTTGCCTATGCTGGTGCCCATGCCTTGCCTCGTATAGGTGGGTCATGCACTGTCGGGAGAGACTCTTGCTTTCTTCCTCTGTCTGCGCAGTGACCTAAGGGACCATGTAGGACATTCCCCGACCCTGTGAGAAGAGATCTGAGAGCCGGTGATGAAAGGTGCTGTCCGGCTAAGACAGTGGGAGAGTCGGCTGGAAAATGCTAGTGCCTTGTTTTTAAGGAAATTTTAAGATCCCATTAAATTCTTACAGTAGTTGAGGATTTCCTCTTTTGGGGGGGAAGGGAAGGGGGAGAATCTCGACACCCAGTCTTTTTAATAAAACAAATAACCAGTTTTAACTTAAACAACTTTTTTATTTTTCTTGGAAAAACTTAAGGATTCTTTTTTTTTCCTTTGAAAATTTTATATCAAAAACAGTTTCAAAACTTTTAGGATTAAAATCCCTGTCAGCCTTGGTCACCTCCACTCAGGTGACCAGGAGTTTCCCTGCATTGTGCCAGCGGTTGGGAAGCCTGCAGTGGAGGAGGCGGGAGGGGGCAGAGGGATGAGTGCTCTCCATGGGAAGCGTCGGACTAACCCCCAGACCTGCCCTCACCCCCGCAATTAGTCTCTCTTCTCTGATCTCCTGCTGGTAAAGGGTTGTGTCCTCAGCTGTCTGCCCAAATTAACCCCTGGATGGAGGAAGCACTTCCTTTCTTTGGCAATCCTACCTCATGCCCAGAACCAATTTTGACTGGAAAGCAGATACTGGAGCACTTCTGCATATATCACCACAGGCCAGTGCCATTGGCCTGAGAGAGGATTTTTTTTTTTCTTTTGGAGGGGGAGATTTTTGTGTCGGATATTTTTAAAATATGTAAACTGAGAAAATATAAAGCCTCAGAGGCTCTGCTAGCACAGGACATTTAATCAAAATTATATCTTTGTCAGTAGTAAGCAAATGCTAACAGTGATTTTTTTTTCCCCCCCCCCCTCTTCCTGTTAAGGGAGGGCGTGCTTGATTATATGCAAGGAGAGCGTGGTGGATGGGCATGCTTCCCATCAAAGAGCACTGACAGGTTGTCTAATTATTTGCAGGGAAAAATAATGCTCTGTTCCTCCAGAATGAGAATCTATAGTTTGCATCTCCGGGTTTTCCCAGTTGGCTCTTTCCCAGGTCTAGCAGGTTTCTCTGCGGTTACACACACTGCTCTCGCTGTACTCTGCATCTTTCCTTTATGAAAAGCTTATAATTGTACTCTGGGGTACCAGAAAGACCAAGTCTGTTCTTCTGCTGTAAGACAGCGTGGAAGGACTCTTGCCAGGAATATTACTCCCAAAGATCTGAGAGTCCTGGACAAAACCACACAATGGCTTCATTGTCTCTGTTCTTCTAAATCCGTATTAACTCCCTGATGCCAAGGGTCAAATAGCTGACTTGAAAGCTGGGGATTGCAAAACAGTGACCACTATTTGCTCATTCCAAGCTGTAAAAAAGAACTACAAAAACACCCTGTTGTACAATACTTTCTGGGCCCGATCTTGCACTCTGTGTGGCTGAAATTCCAACACTTTGGACGGAGTCATCCCAGCACCAAAACAGTGGGAGGAACTGGAAATCCAGGTGCTCTACAGACACAACTCAACTAGATTGTGCTGCATTATTGCTATTTTACAAACTGGGAAACTTGGCAAGAGGTTCACTGACTTGCTCAGCTTTGTGCCACAAGCAAATGTCAGAGGTGCCAGTAGCTGGCAGGAGGTCTGCCCTCCCCTTCCCCCCTGGTATTTATTTCCTGGCCCTGGTATGCTTGTAACTGGTTGGAAGCTTATCAGTCAGCTGCAGCTAATAAATAAAACATTTGGTTGTTGTGAGTATGATTCAGGCCTTGGAAATCCTTCCTGTGCCCCTGACTTGGAGGAGCTTGGTCTGAACTTGGTCTGTTCACCACCTGCTCTCACCCGTTCCTCAGGCTCTTGACCTGTGCAAAATGTAGCTGCTCTTTATTGTACAAGGCACACACATTTGAGAAATCTCTAGCTTTGCTGTGGGGTACCAGCACCTATGTGAGTGCTCCAAACACACCAGCCACTGCAGCAATCCATTGTGTAGCTACTCAGAGTAAAGCTAAGGCACTCCTTTCTCTTGTCCAAGCATGCTAGGAAAGGCTTCATAGTCTAGGGAAGCAGAACGTAAACTGGCCTTCCCAGAGTGACACCTTTAATGTCCCTAGAGGTTTGGGGAGCAAACATTCCTTTACTTACTATAGCAAATAGGCTTGAATGTTTAAATATCCTGCTTTCAAGGATATTGCCAGACTCTGTGTTAACGTTGGTCTTCCAGTGGTGTTCAGCACGGTCTTCCAGGCACTTCAGCTGAGCTTCATGGCACTTTCTGGTTGATAAAATCTTTGGCCTGATGCGAGCAATGAAGAATAGCTGTATGGATCACATCAATAGAGCCCCCTCTACGTAAGCACAGCCCAGCCACTTCCTCTCAGCATCACAGACATTCATCAGAACAGTTGTAACAGTGGACCTACCAGCACCAAACTGGTTAGCTATGGGCTAGTAGCAAGTACAGTGATGAGCTTCCACATGACAATGACAACACACTTCCCCTTGCTGTGGGGCACCCTCATATTACTGTGCTGTTCCTACAGCTCTGGGGTGAGCTCTCTGCAGCTTCCTAGGGATGTAGCTTGAAGTTTTTCCAGCACTGCTGGTCATCTCAAGTTTCTTTCACTTTGTCCCACCAATCAATGGTCTTTGTGGTGGGCCACTGAGTAGAGCTGTCCCAATTAAATGCCCTCTGGAAGTCACTAGTCATTTTCATCCTTCAGCTGCTCCTTCGTTATCTGTATTGGTGCAGCACCGAGAAGCACTGTGCAACAGAGGAGCTAAGCCCATCTGTATGGGGTAACTCTAAATGCCCTGTGCATATTAATAACTGCCTTGATCAGAGGACTAAGCAGGGAGCCCTTTCTTCTACCTAAAAAAGGGTGCTGGTAACTTGAATGGCAGGAGGAGAGAGGGAGTTTCAGTTTGCCCTCCGGTGCTAGAACGCCTATGAATTTCCAGCAGACATCCACAATGCACCACGAGCACAGAAGTGGTAATGGCGTCACATGTATAAGCACCCTAAATGACCAAACTAATCCAAGTAGCATCCTCCTATAGACCTACCCTTTACTTTTGTGAAATCCATTTTCCCCCGTTGTTGCCCTTAGCACCTTTTTCAGGTCTAAAATGAATTTAGCCTTTTCCTTTTGAGTAGGAATGGGAAGTTGAGACCTGTCTGTCCCTGCCAACCTGAGAGAGACTTTGGGGATCCTTTTATGTGGCATACAGTCCTGCTTGCTTTCAGCACTGTGTTGTCAGGGAGAATGCAAAATGTGGGCCAGGGATGCAGGTTGCAGTATGAACCTGACCTCTACCACTGTATTTGTCAGGGGTGGGCAGGTCCCTTCAGGTACTCCAAAATAAAGAGCCAGTGACTGCATGTAGGGAAGAAAGTCATTAGAACATTGGCCATGAACTAACCTAACATGAAACTCAGCTTGCTGCCCCAGCCCAGAGGATCTCGCACTTCACACCATGGCTGTCCTATGCAAATGAGAGGTGGGTCCTAGAGGCCTATGTTATAACAATGTGCAGCAAGCCTATGTGCATGCCACTGAAATGCTGTACCACTACATGAGATGCACTGTAAAAGAGGCTAGAGATTACAATATTTAACATTATAAAATGCAGCATTGTACACCGTCATTATTTGTGATCAGCTGTAAATGCATTAAGAAAGCAGTCAATATTTTAAGGCCAAGCTGTTACTTATTAAGAATCCATTTGTATGCTGATCTTGACCACAACATTCTCCAGTTATTTCTATTGCTCCAGCAATGAGAAAATAAAAAACACATGGAACCTATTCTATGGTAGGCAATAAATCAAGATGCACATTTGGTATAATTTTGTCCTGAAGCCTGTCCTAGAAAATATGCATAAAGAGTTATATGCAAAAGCAGCCTTTACAGTAAACAGAGCTTTGTAGCAAAAACCATGACAGTATCTCTTTCAAGTAATGTTCTAGATTAGGGTTTTAGTCCATCAGGAACAATGGACTATGTCTTGCAACGAAGGCTGGTTTAAGTAGAAATATTAATCTTGCCGTCTAGGTTGAAATTATGTATGCAATGGTACTGGATATAGTTGTCTCTGTAGGATGTGGTCTTGTTTGCAGTAGTGGGGGGGGAGGAGCAGAGCCATTAAAATAAAATGGTTTTTAAATGACAATAAGTGGTCTTTCTTTTCTAGTTAGCCTGTGTATTCAGCACCCCAGCACTGTGTGCTCACAATGGGCTGTGAATGCCATTGCAGGCTCTGAATGGAGTCTAGCACCATGGCACTATTGATTTGATCAGGGGTTACAGTGTCCTTGGCCCTGGTTACGCTGAGCTGTGTTGTAACCATACATCATTCGAATGCAGGTGTCACACTTCCAGCCTAGGAGGATCTGCTTTCCAAGAACTGAGGTAGTCCCTGTAGAGAAAAGAAAGTGCTGCTCCTGGGGAGGAAGGTGTTAACTCCATCCCAGCTGTGGTATCTCAGACATTGGCGCAGCTCCCAGCCCATGCATGTGGTAGCACAAAAGCATGCTCTTCATGCGGGTTGCCCTAGCAACCACATAGTCAAATAGCAAGGATTGGCAGCAGCATTCTGCAAGGGACGATGCAGTTATAATTAAGTCAAATTGTCTTTAGGTTGTTAGGTTTAATTTCCGGCTAGATGGGGGTGGGGAGGCCTCGGCGATATTAATAACAAGCTGCCGCCAAGCCGAGGTCATTGTGTAGCAAGGATTTCGTCACGGCGTATATTTCTTTAAGGTTAAAATGCAAGTTGGCAGTTGCCTTCTGAGCCTTGTTTTCTTGTTGAAGAAGCTGGAATTCAGACTTGGAGAGCTCGTTGGAGTTTGTTATAGGAGCAATGGGATTTTTAAGTGTAATGGTTTAAAATAATAATTCAAGGTCTTATCTTAGGTGTCTGTTTCATTTTCAAACTTGCTATATACCAAGAGTTGCAAGAATGCTGTCATGAAAACCATATCCAGGAGTACCTAGACAGAAACGATAGACTATAAATGTATGCATGAAAAGGAAATTTTAATCCATTAAAGCTAGATCTTTACAATGATTGTATCGGCATCCTGGTTGTGCGTGCATTATACATGTATGTTTTATTTAATATTTGCCGTGCTTCATAGCCCAATTAGATGCTGGCAACACTTAAGCAATCACTTTTTCCTCATTTAAAATGATCTGTTGGCCAGCATGTGAATACTTCTGTTCTGTTCTCAGATTGGAAATGTCTCTCTCGCTCTTTAGTTGCACTTTAGAAAATATGTGTAAAGCTAACTTCATGCTTATGATAAACCTGTAGAGTGAATGCCTCCACCCACTCTTGTACAGCAGCAGGCACGTAAAGGGTGCCATGCAAGTCTTTCACATGGTGTCAGTGAAAGCTGTTTCTACATTTCCTTATCACTTCTGAAAAATGCAAATGCTAAACTATAAGGCTGTGCTTGTATCAAGCAATTCAGATTTGTACGTTTTATGAAATTCAACGTGTTGTAGATTAAGAATTCAGTTTTGACCAACTTCTAGTACTTAGATTGGAAATAGAATCACTTTCACTTTCAGATCAAAAGGAAAAATATGTAGTCTTCAAATAGTATCTTAGAGGGTTCCAGGTTGGTAAAACGCTATACTAGCTTCAATCAGTGGAAGAGCATAAAAAGATTCTGAAAACTAATTTGCCGTTAACACTGAAAGAGAGAAAGAAAAGAAAAGAAAAGGAAGCTAAAATGGGTAAAAACTTCTGTAGTTTGAATTATTCAGACTTTCTTTCTGGGACAGATAAGGACAAAAGTGGATTATTTCTTTATGATTCATATTCCTCTCCTCTTTTATTGCTGGTGTTAACAATTGTAATAACCTAAATCCATATAGAATGCACCAAGCTAAATAGAGCAGTAATTAAAATGCTTAAGGTTCTTGATCCTACATCCAAGACAGTAAGCTATTTGGTATGGAAGATGATATATCACGCCAATCTGATAATTATTCCTACCCAAATAAGGCCTTGTAATTATTTTCAAAATTGATAATAGTACTGGTTGGTTCAGCTCAATGTACTATTCAAGTGAAAACTGCACAAGCATTTCTCATTTCCATTAGAAGTCCCCAAACTGAAAATATTCAGTTGAAAATAAAGCATATTTTGTTTGTTATATGTTTGGACAATAGGTTGAGACTTCCCACTGATGAAAACTAACCAGTATTTGTTTTTCTGAAATGTTCAAGGGGTGGGCCAGGATTTTCTAACCGCTTCTAATTAATAACCCTGACCAAGACGCTCATATTTTTTCCCAAGTGAGTTTAGAATTTGTTGACTGTGGCCCTTGAAAATTCACACACTTCCTTGTGCAGATCTCCTGAGGAACTGAGAATGCCATGTTTCTAGCCAAATACATCCAGGCTGTTGAGACATTAGTCATCCTGCAGTGGTTTCCATGAATATTGTTTTCCCCCAAGATTTTGGGGTTTTTTTATTGTGTTCTGAACAGAAGGTAACTTAACATACAGATGAAGATCTTCACTCCCCTCCCTTCCCTTGTGCAATGTGCTTCTCATAGTCTTTTTTTTTCTGATGTACTCTTCTTTTCCTTCCTTTTCTTTCCTTTTTTCTATTCTGATTATTTGCCTTTGTTGTTTACCCCCATAGATATATAAAGAGGGTAGGACAGCAGGCAGGGAAGTTCAAGTCTAATTTCTAGTACATGTGCCCCCAGCTGAATTGGTATGCATGCATCAACTGCATTTGCATACCTTAATCCCACTCTACCCCCCGTCTTTTCTTTGTGCTGATTTCTGGAGTAACTGCGGAAATTACCTGGGTATGAAATTCTTCTGTGTGTAGCTGAGATTAGACACTTAGGGTCGACTACAATCTTTCATCAACCTGGCATTGATGTTAAGAGAGCACATCTCACAGGAGCCCTGGAAAGCATGTCTGACAGCCTGCATCATCAGAGATTGGTATGGGGAAATCACAGAAACTCCAGTAGAGAGTAGGCGATTCTTCAGGAACGTATTTGTCTCCACAGAGAAGAGGACAGACAGCAGCAGCAAGCTATCGCTCCTTGGCCATCTTGCTTTGGGGCTTTTTTTTTCTTTTTGATTGTGGGACCCCACTGAAAAGAGGGTGTAATTTCAGAAATCACTACCTGGGCATGAGCTGCTGGGTCTGCTCCTTGTGCTAAGATGAATCACATGAGCAGTGACACAGATCCCTTCACAGTGGGTATGACGCAGTGTTGTATGTCCTGCCTTACATCCAGCTGATGCTTTAATTAAACCATTTGCTGTCAGAGGTTTGAGCTGGAAGATATTTGCGACTCAGATTTAAGTAACCTCGGGTACTGTAACACAGGTAGGTGCATCTACACATGCATTAATTCGCTTTTGCTAATGTACATTCAATTTAGTAACTCCATTGTGAGATACTAGAAAAGGGTGCATTAACCTATTTTAGTGCGTATTAATGAAAGGAAAGTTTTTTGTGAAGCTTTAATGTGCATTAAAAATAGGCTAATATGCATTAAAGCACATGTGTAGATACACCCAGGGTAATACTCACTACTTCTTTAGCTAGGAGCTTACTTTTTATGTTCGATTTTGTAAAAGAACTGTGTGCAGCTGAAGTTCTGCATTTCACTGTCACCTGCAGTAAAAACAAATTTAAAAGTGCGGGTCAAACTCAGTTCTTAGTTACACCAGTATAAATCTAGAGTAGCTCCTCAGAAATCCCTGGGTGCCTACAACAATGACAGTACCAATGTCCATCTTGGTTAAATTGGAGTCACAAATGGCACTGGTCTCTCTGGCATTCAGTGATCCCTCACTAAGGTGCTTGTAAGAAAACATCATTAGTCTTCTTATGGTTCTGACTAGCTGTGTATAACAAGAGCTTTACTTGGCTCGGTTAGATTCCCTGCCTGGGAAACTTAGTCCTTAAAGGTACACTCCAAATGCCATGCCACCAGCACATAACATTGGAAGGAATTTGGGTAGAGGAGAGGTGTGAAGTGAGGGAGGTTGAGTTTGGGCTGCACAGTTACATAAGTGGAAATCCAAAGCAAACGCACTGCATTTGAAAGCAGGATGTGGATCACAGCCAGTGCTGCAAAGGTACAAAACACATCTTTTAAGATCATATTTTATTTTGAAAAAAGCAGAGAGCAATACATTTAAATTTTGCTTTCCTGAAAGGCCAGTTTTTTAATCCATTAACGAGAGAGATGGGAAAACATAGATACTCCAGATAGATAATGCATTACCGCTTGATTGGAAAATGAATCCAAGAAGCATGGAGAAATGATAGGAAGTGCAGGAAAAAAACCACTTTGTTCTGGAAAGGCCCATTGCTATATGCAGGCAGATTGGCTGCTGTTTTTAAAGTATACCCTGGCTCTGGTTTTGTGCAGGAACCTTTGGTTCTTTTCCTGTGTCCCTGGAAGACTGGCACAGATGGTTAGTTAGACTGTGAGCAGGGAAGTGCTCTGCACTGAGAACCCCACCCAAATAGCCGGATAAAAACAAACTAGGATCCAGTTGCTGTGCTGAGCAATTAATCAGTTAATCCGTTTTGGCAACTGATGCTGCCCATAGCCAAGATTTGACTGTCAGGGGGCTACAGTCAAACAGCTCCCACCCTCTTCCCAGCTGCACAGTTCCCACCCTCTTAGTATTAGATAAGAATTTGCTCTTTGCATGAGAGCTTGGATTCTATCTGCAGACCATTGCTAGGGTGAGCTCCATGAGAAACAGTCTGTGGGGGGTCCAGCTCTGAGCTTCAAGCGTGTGATGGGCTGAAATTCTTATGCAATATTTAATGTAGACTCCCATTCTCATGCTTCCGAGAAAGCTGATTCGTTTTCCAGGTTATTGCATGCAGAAACTCTGCTTGTCTTTGAACCTCTGGCTTTCCAAGTTCCAGTCATCCTGCTCCTATCATGTGTTGATTGCAGCATTTGCTGGACATACACTTAGACAAAGTGCCCTTCATCACAAAGAAAATAGGAACACTTCATCACAAAGAAAATAGGAACAAGCAGTGCAAACATATATGCACTTTAGGAGAACACCATCCTTCAGCACACCGAGTTGCTCAGTGCCATAGTGACGAGTAGTTAGACTGGAAGATTTCTGTATTTTCTGCACCATAGCCATGAGTTCGGATGATTGAGTTTTACCATCAAACACATCAGAAGTGCTGTAGGCCTCAGAATAGAGCCAGGTTGTTCTCCAAACTATGTGGAGGTGTTTGAAAAATTGCCTGTGTGGGATTTGTGTCCTCAGCCCCACAAAAGGAAAAGCATGGCCCATTCTGTGTGTGCCGCATTTGTTGATAAAACAGCTTGGGAGCTACTCTTGGCTCTTGGGAAATCTTGGCTGCTTCAGAACCTGCAAGAGTCCTGTCATTGCCTTCAGTAGAATTAGGGTATCACCTCTTGAGATATGATTCTCTGCCATCATGGATATGAAATGGTTTATGACAACATCTTCCAGCATATTAAAAGAGTGTGTTCAGGTCAAATGGTCCACTTTTTGTGAGTGGTATTATCCTTAACTCTGAACCTCTCAGGTTTCTGTGTTCTGGAATTGTCACATTGGTTAAATGTTCTGGGAATGTTCTCCTGATGTTACATTCATTATTTTTCCTTGAAAAAGCATGTTAAAGTTGAACAAGCCTAACAGTTAGGACTAATAGTAGGCTGATAGAGTCTTTCAGCTGTAGTCTGGAGCTCCATTTTTGAACTGTATGTTACCATGTGGTGGCTGCGTGAAACCAAGCTGCATAAAGCTTGAGGTCTCAATACAATTTCTAGTAGATGTGTCTCTTTCTATGTGCTTATATGGACCCTATATCAGAGTAACTGGCTGCCTCTACACGTGCAATTAACTGCAGAATAAACTAATCTAAATGCAGGTATCAGAAGTGGACTGGTTACATTTGCTGATGACACCAAACTATGGGGAAGTGTGGTCACACTAGAGGATAGGCTGGGGATTAAGGCCAACCTGGACAGACTTGCAAGGTGGGCGGATCAAAACCTGATGGCGTTCACCACTGAGAAATGCAAGGTGCTCTACCTCCGGGGGGAAATTCCACGTTATACTTATAGGCTCACCAGTGCTGTAGCTCTCTAGCACCACGACTGAAAGGGACTTGGGGGTCACGACTGATCACAAGATGAACATGAGCCACCAATGCAATGCCATTGCCAGCAAAGCAAACAAAACCCTGTCTTGCATCTATCGATGCATCTCAAGCAAGACCCAGGAAGTCATCCTTCCAGTGTACTTGGCCCTGGTGAGGCCTCAGCTGGAGTACTGCATCTTGTTCTGGGCTCCGCATTTTAGGAAGGATGTGGAGAAACTTGAGAGAGTCCAGAGAGCCACGCGCATGATCAGAGGACAAGAGAACAAGTCTTATGAGGAAAGGCTGAGAGACATGGGATTCTTCAGCCTGAAAAAGTGAAGGCTCAGGGGGGACCTGGTGGTAGCCTATACGTATATTAGGAGGGTGTACCAGGAAGTGGGAGAACGTCTGTTCACCAGGGCACCCCAAGTGAAGACAAGGTCTAATGGTCGCAAACTTCAGGAAGACCGTTTTAGGTTGAACATAAGAAAAAGCTTCTTTACGGTCTGAGTCCCCAGTGCCTGGAATAGACTCCCCCACAGAAGTGGTGCAAGCACTTACTCTGAACACCTTTAAGACACACTTGGATGCTTATCTTGCTGAGACCATTTGACCCCAGCAGACTTCCTGCCCCTTGGGCAGGGGGCTGGACCTGATGATCTTGCAAGGTCTCTTCCAGCGTTAATGTCTATGAAATCTATTAAATTCACTATAGTGGTAAAGCATCACTGTCTACACATGCAATGCTATTAAGCCACAGTAAACTAATTAACACCTCCATAAGATAGTACTGTTGGGGACAGTACTATCTGCTGGTGGGGTAATTAACTGCAGTTAAAGTTAAATACATGTGTAGATGCTGACCGCGGATGTAAATTGTGCCTAGTCAGCCCAGCCAGCTAGGGTCCAAACTCCTGCCTGCCGCGTAGTCACACAGCTCTGCACTTTCAGCACCCTCATACTCTAGCCAGCCCCTCCACCAGCCAGTGCTACCACCTAGAGCCCAGGGCTGACCCCCCATGCCCCTGGCCCTGGCTTAAACTGCTCCAGCCCAGCTCATATTGCTGCTGTCCTGGGCAAACGTGTAGACACTGTGCCCAGGAGTAGTTTACTCTGGTTTAAACTGCTCCGGAGTTTGTTGCTTCAAATTAATTTCACATGTAGATGTATCCACTGAGTGCCTTAAACCCTGTAAAGTAGGGATATCCTATGACTCAGGTTCCCAAAGGAAGCCTGCAGCAGAACTGGGAACAGGACGTACATGTTCTAAACTCTAGCCTGTTGCCTGAAGCCCACTTCTGTCGTTCCTCCCTTCCACTCCTAAGGTACAGAACTGTGTTGACAAGCTTGCTTAACCACTTCCCATTCTTTATCTTCTTTCTGGTCCCACCCAGGAGGCTTTCATGACTATGATATTTACTTACAGCTGAAAAAAAGAATAAAGTTTTGGAAATGGTGAATCTGTCAACAGCATTATTCACCCAAATCTTTCAGGGATGTAATTACAAGCAAACGTTTGTAAATTACACACATGCTCGCCAAGCAGACAGAAGATAAAATATTGGCATCTGCAGTGCTGTCTTGGCAGTTTTGCCAATTTATCTTTCTGTCCCATGGACTGGGTAGAGACTTTTGGTTGTTATTGTTGTCTCTGAAGGAGAAAAAGCTGGAAAAACAGATCTCGCTGTCACCTCTAGATGGTAAACACCATGCTTTCAGGGCTCAGTATATTTTCTTAAAAGTTTAAAATGTCAGGTTTTGTTTAGTTGTTTTAATCCGTATTAAATTAAAAACAGATTCTCACAGAATCAGTTTCAGTTTTTCCTGAGGCAAAGGATGATGGCATATTAAGTTCAAACCAAATACTATTCAACTAAAGATTGAGGACCCAATCCTGAGCCCATATAAACCCATATTTCTCTATTATGACATTGCTTTACTCTGGCCAAGGATCCATCTCTAGGTGCCTGGCTTCATTCAAGGAAAATTGTGAACTAAATATGCCAGTTAGGAAGGCCATAAAGCATTGTTCTGCCAACACTTCACCTAGATTTGCAGTGCCTGTAGACATGCATTTGAAAGAATGCATTGTACATCAGGTTTTTATGCCATTCTGCATTTATCTCCATATTTCGAAGTATAAAGCTTTGAAGTTGGAGGTTTCATAAGCCTCTGTGTTTTAGAGTTGCAAAACTAGTTCAAGCTTTTTATTGTTTTCCTTTGACTTCAGTACATCATGCTTCCTTCGTATTTCCCTAAATGTTTCCTTTATTTAAAAAATTGTTTCCTTTATTTAAAAAATTAAATAAAACCACATGTTTTTCTAGCTGACAAAGAAGTTTTTTTCCTATGCTTTGCAGGTTGAGGAACTTCTTCGAAGTCTGTCTTGTATCTATGTATGTAGCACTTACAGAGCTGTATTATCTATTCATTGCAACGTTTAAATCCATTCCTAATTTGCTACTCCAGTGAAGACCTATAAAATGTTTCCCATCGGCAGCAATGCTGTCAAAATTGAAAACAAACTTTATTCCCTGCTATCTGGATGTTAGTATAATTTTCATGATTCATGTTTGAGTTTCAAGTTAATTGAGTTGTGAATTGGCAGTTGGTTGAGTTAAGTAAGCCAAACCAACTCCATATGGTCTGGTAGGTCATCAGGATCCATTTTGGCTCAATCACATCTATCTGCATGATGGGATGAATTATCACAGGCGACTGGTGCTGAGCCTTTTCTGAGAGAGGGGTTAGTGTTTTGTTCTTCCAGTCTAGATCTGTCAGTGGGCTGCATAATAACTTAGGTGCATAACCTGCTCAAAATGTATCCAAAGTAGACTCCAATCTGCTCTGAACACAAGCATCATTGAAAGTCTTGCAAATTATTTAAAGATTTACCACGCAATTTTTGTAGACTAGTTTGTCAGTTTTATTATATATGGTTATATTGTTATATGTTTATTTAGATTTTTAAATATAGGGCCTCTCACTGATTATAGAAAATAAGGAATTGGAGGGTCTTCAAGAGGTCATCCAGTTTATTCCCCTGTCCTAAAGAAGGATCAGCTACAGTTCATCCATTCCTGAGAGAGAGTGATCTAAACTGCTATTGAAAAGCTCCAGTGACAGATCCTGTAATCTCCCTAGGTCATCTGTTTCAGTGTTTAACTATCCTTTTAGTTGGAAAGTTGTTCTTGGTATACAACAAAATGTCTGATCTCCAGTGAACATGGAAACAGTTTCTAGTTTTCCTTTGAATAGCAACCTTTTGTTTTATTTGAAGACATTTATCATATTTCCCGTCAGGCTTCTTTTCTCTAGATTAAATAAACCCAGTTCTTCCCTTCTTTTCCTCATAGGTCGTTTTCTAGAGTAGACCTCTGATCATTTTGGTTGCTTTCCTCTGGACAGTTTCCAAATGGTACCATCTCTCTTTTGCAGGATGATGTCCAAACCTGGACACAATAATTTGTCTGAAGCCTGAATAGGGTGGAGGGTTTCCTTTGGCCGTGTTGATGCATTCCAGCATGGATTTGAGCTATGGTTTCCCCTCTCAAATGGCTGAGTTTTGGATTATATGACTATTCAGCATAAGCCAGAGAAACAAAATTTAGACAACTGTCATGTTGACTTTCATCCTGTGGCCATCCAGAAGACATAATGTCAAAGCTGACAACATATTAAACACCAGGATAATGATCTGGGGACTGTGATCCCTTTTGATTGTTGCTGCTGCATTTTATCACAGGGAAATGAAAATAGTGGCATCTGACTTCTCTCTCAACAAGGTATAAACCAAAGCACTTTGGGATAAACACAGTTCTCAGTGAGTGCTTCGGTGTGTCCACCTTGTTGCAGTCCTTGTGCATGACACACCTTTTTCCCTCCATCTGTGCATTTAGCTTAACATTGCAATTTACATGGCAAATGTACCAAAGGTAAAAACATTAGGGCTGTGCAAAGCTTTGGGTGGTGATGCAATTCGGAGGAGATTCGGCCCAATTCGGTGGCTGAATCTCTGAATCCAAATCGAATCAGGGGACCAATTTAAAGGTCCAAATTGATTCAAAGCTCTCTGAATCTTCAGCAAAGATTCGGAAAACTTTGATGATTCGGGCAGTCCCCGGTGGCTGCAGCAGGGAGCTGCAGCTGACTCTGAGCTGGCAAGTACTAGGGGCAGGGGAGGGGGTGGGGGAGAGGACCATGGGGGGACCCCTGCCAGCCCTCTCAACCCCCCGCTCCCCCAGCCCTCCCCGACCGCTCCCCCAGTCTCCCATGGCTACACCCTTCCCCCCGCCCCAGCTCAGTACTTCAAAGAAAAGCCCCAGTGCTCATTGGGTGCTGCCGGGGGGGGGGCAATCCCTGCTACCCTCCATTGCTCCACGCTGCATGGGAGGCTCTACACAAGCCCCCCACCCCCCTGCTCCTCCGGCCCCCCCACAGCTGCCCTGCCCGAGCCAGCTATGGCCCTTTAAGAAAAAAAAAAGCCAAAGCAAACCCTGGGACTCACTGCTCCTGCAGCAGCCTCGGGGCTTTGGGAGCTAGTGTAGAGCCCCCCCCATGTGGCGCAGGGCAGCAGGGGGCAGTGGGGATCACTCCCCCCGCCCCACCAGCTGGACTGGTGAGTCCAGAGATGTTTGTTTTTTTTCTTAAAGGGCTAGAGCTGGCCCATGTGAATATAGTGAATTTAATAGATTTCATAGACATTAGGGCTGGAAGAGACCTTGCAAGATCATCAGGTCCAGCCCCCTGCCCAAGGGGATGGGGGAGTGGGGGGGTCCCATAAATACTTACGTTGTATGACAAGAAAGTTTAGCAAATGACAACCTTAGGACAAACAGGCTGGTTTTGTGTCTTAGGAGAATAAGGAAATATTTCTACTGCTGTTTCACCAGGTTTTCCTTTGACATTCCTTAGGCAATTGGAATGTGATTGAATAAGACAGGTAAAGTATGCTTCAGTATGCTCAAGTGTTACTGTGCTAGGGTGGGGCTAAAAATGACTAATTATCTGAGGAAGTGGCCTGTGTGATGAACCAGAGTGATGCGATTATTGGATACAAGCATCCTGAGTAATTGCTGTAGTGCTCCCTGGGTTTTTTATGTTTTTAAGGCCTCAGTTGGCCAAAATAAGTTTCATATCAAGTAGTAAAGAAATTGAATGTGACAAAATGAGAATATGAGACTGGTCTGATTCTGTAAGAATTAGGAGGTAGTGTTGAAATCCAGGTTTTGGTTGGTTGGCTGGTTGGTTTTTAAACTAGCCAGTGTTTGTAAAGTAAAACTTTCCCAAACTTCTTGTGTAAGTTTTTAGCTCTTAATGGTAGATCTATAAAGATATCTGCAGCTTTGGAGAGGTCTTTCATCATAAAAGATGGAAATGTCAAGAGGCTACGTGTTCTTACTCACTCCATGTTCTTACTCACTCCATGTTCTCAGTGGTGGTAGATGATGGAACAAGAAGCAGTGGTTTCAAGTTGCAGCAAGGGAGGTTTAGGTTAGATATTAGCAAAAACTTTCTCACTAGGAGGGTAGTAAACCACTGGAACAGATTACCCAGAGAGACTGTGGAGTCTCCATCCTTGGAGGTTTTTAAGCCCCAGCTAGACAAAGCTTTGGCTGGAACGATCTAATTGGGACTGGTCCTGCTTTAAGCAGGGAGTTGGACTAGATGTGACCTCCTGAGGTCCCTTCCACCCCTAATTTTCTATGATTGTAAATTCCTAACATTTTAGGAAGAAATTTTGTCATATCTTGGCCTCGTGAGAGCCGGAAACAAAAAATCAGTCCACGTCTGGTTTTGGAAGGTTTATCTAGAACAAGAAGAGTAGGGGAAGTTCTAATCTAAAACTGTATATCCAAGGAAGATGGTTCTTTTGTAGGAAATTGAAGGATTATTTATGTGCCAAATCCACTGATAAGCATAAGTAAGCAAGGGCTGGCCATATGTGGATGGTCCTCAGAACTTCTCTAACTGCACATGAACTAATATTGTAGCTGATAAAGCCTGATATTGCTGCCTCAACCAGCAGCTAAAAAACTAGTTTCAGCTTGCTGTTCTTGCCAGTTTATATGCTGTTCACTGAATCATTACTTATTCTCCAGGTGGACAACTCCACATTCATTCACATGCATTCTCTATAACCCCTGGTTGAGATGGACCTTTTTTTGAACAGAGGTTGAAAATACCTGGGTGATAAGAGTTCAAGTTATCCCTGATGAACTGTTTTTCACAGTAGTGTGTCTACTATGCATCCTGACTATTTTATTGAGTTGATTTAAACTGCTGAAAACACAAGGTTTTTTTTAAAATTGCAGTTTATTGATGAAGTGCTTTTTTACTTCTCATTTATTATATTGTCTCAATTTTCTGACAAGTAAATGATGCTTTTCCTCCTTAATGTATGGGTAATGTAGAATAGATACGCTGTAAGAGTGTTTCGGACATTAATTAGTTTACATTTAAGAACTAAACTCAGAGAGCTTCTATGTTGGGAAAACCAAAATATCCATCTAATCGACCCAATAACTGAACGGGGGATCATACAGCCTCATATAAATAATAAATAAAACATATTTCATGGCATCTCTTTACAATGTGATATCTTCTAGGCATCTAGCAATTCAACCATACAGATGAAGCTGATTAAACTTTGACCATAATAAAATCACAACCAAGTAAACATTCTCACAAAGCTATTCATTGCCTTGTTAGTTCCAATAAAGCACAAGTCTTAAGTCTGTAGCTATGCCTGATTGAGTCTACTTTACTGTCTGCCTTTGGATTTAAACAGAAAATTTGCTAGGCCTTGATAGTGATTATCTTGAAAGTAGTTATGGGGTTTCAGTCACGTACAGTTGGTATCCAAAAAAGGAAAAACCTCCATGACTGAGTTAATAAATAGGATGAATGAGCATCTCAAAGCTTCAAATTGAGTTTCTCTGGATATTGGCATCTAGGTGGTATGTAAAGGCCACTGTCCAGTTTGGTCCTGATTGATTCTGAACATGGTTGATCATCCACAACCCATATAGATGACAATGGGATACTGAATACCAAGCTCCTCTCAGGATCTGACCCTCTTTTGTCCCCTCTTGTTTTGTTTTGTTTTTTCACTTCTTCAGAAATCTGCATACATGATGATACAGATTGGAAGGATAGATTAGACAGCAGTAAAAAAGGAAATGGGAGATGGAGACAGAAGATGAGTTTTGAAAAAAGAAAGATAAATGGAGAAAGCACATGTGAAAAAAAATCAGGAATATAAATGGCAAGTCTGACCATGATCAGGCAGGTTAATGGGCTGATGATCAGTCTTGCATTTTGTATATCTATTCACTAAGAGCAATATTTTAAAGGCATTTAGGTGCCTAATTCCTGTTAATGAATTAGTCAAAGGAAAACAATAAAAATCTTGAACTAGTTTTGCAAATCTAAAAAACAGTTGCTTATGAAACCTCAAACTTCAAAACTTTATACTCTAAATATGGAGATAAATGCAGAATGGCATAAAACCTGCTGTGCAATGCATTCTTTCAAATGCATGTCCACTGGCAGCACAAAACTAGGGAAGTGATGGCAGACCAATGCCTTCTGGCCTTCCTAAATGGCATATTCAGTTTACAGCTTTCCTTGAATGAAGTCAGGTACCTAGAGACAGATCCTTGAACAAATTGTTATTGTTCCTTAGCAATATTTTTTCTGTGTTACTGTTCTTTGTTGTAAATCGGCTATGTTAGCAACCTTTCTGACCACTTAGACGGTTCATAGTGTTTATCATCACACGTAATTTTTTTATCTTGTTTTGCAGTCAGAAGAGATTGAACACTGTCGTTTTCTCAGTTGTGATAGCAGCTCAGATCCAGTCTGGGGCAATGAGTCAGATGAGTCAACCATAACCCAAAGACCTACCATACATAAATAAGGACTAGGCGGTAGATTACTAGGATGGCTCGAGGTTACAGCTGTGTAGTAGAAGACGTTTCTGATGGTCCAGCAGCACTGGCTTCAGTTCTCTGCAGTATTTATGGCATAGCATTAAATTAATAGGTGGAGCCTCTGCAGATTTCTAATGTACATGATCCTTGACCACCTATTGCTAGGATGGGGATGCAGACCAACATTTAAATATCTGATTCACAACCCAGTAAATTCAATGGCAATCTTAAAGGAAATTCTCCACTGATTTAAACTGATCTTGGATAAAACCCTGAAAGAGTTGGGCTGTTTTATCCATTACCAGACTGGTACCATGGATGTCTTAGTGGGATTGAGAGGGCAGATAAAATAATTGTTCTAAATATAACAAGGCCATCAGCCTCAGACTTTTCCATGCATCAAACTGTTTGCCTGACTTTGCCTTTTCAAATAGTAATATTAAATATAGTCTAAAGCAGCATTTCTCAACCTGTGAGTTGCGACCCAAAAGTGAAAGCATCATGAACAAACTTTAAGAATGGATTCTCCTTTAAAGGAGAAAAACATGGGGAACTGGGTTGTCCCTTGCTGGCTGGCAGAGCTCCAGCCTGCAAGGGGCTGGTTGCAACTACTTGGGGTCCCCCCTTGCCCCGCACACTGGGAAGGCAGGGGAAGGTGGGGCAATGGGTTGGGCATTAAGGGCACCAGTAGAGTAAGGGGCTGTTTTCTACTTAAACTATTTACTGAGTCGGGACTGGCCATCCATGTTGACAAATGGGTCCTGATACAAAAAAAGTTGAGAACCACTGGTCTAAAGTATTTAATTACCTTCAGGTTTTGTGTGCTAGGATTTCTTGGTGGGGATTTCAGGTAGCTAAGGGACACAAGTATCTGGAAGAGAGAATTATGAATTTATCTCCTCAAGGATAGTGTAGGATAAAGGCTGCAGTTAAGAGATTAACATCTACAGCCACATAAAATCATATTTAGGAGGATTGGGAAAATAGAGCTTCAGAGGAAGGACTCTGTTTTAGAGAAGAGCATAAGCAACTTTAGCTCTCTGGGTTTTTTGTTGCACTACATCTATGCAGTATATTTTCATGAGTTTGAATCATAAGAACAAAAAAAGGGAGAAAGAAAGAGCAACACGCATATAGTAATGCTATCAAATTGCCCTTTCTAGTTCCCATAACATAACTCTCTCAGACTCAGGGAGGCTTTCAGGTAACACAGGCTTTCTGTCCAGACTGTCAGTAGCACAAACCAATCTTTTCTCCAATTTCCACTCTTGACATTGTCTCTGGCATGACTCAGTGCTATTCTTTCTCCATCCAGGGCACATCTGCACTTTCATTAAAGCTTACCTAACTTTCCTTTTTGAAACATCTAATTCCCATTCCTACATAGCACCCTGGCCATGAACACAGTCTATGTCCCGGATGTCATTCTTCTGAGACTGGATCAACCTGGAGAAGCCAAGACCCTGGAACCGATATGGTGCTTTTTGACAGCCCGGCAAAACAGCTAGTTCTTCAGCCAGCAGGACAAAAGTTCAGATGTCTAGACCTGGGAATTAAGTTATTCTGTACTGGGACGTTGCTTAATACTTCACTGTCATGAAGACTTGTGCATGATGACTTCCAACCTTTTGTTTTATTTTGTTTGTCTCCTGTCTTATGACACCAGTCCAAGAATTTGGTTGAAAAGCATGTTTTCAGAAACCAGCATAACCCAGAATTACTGGGCGGGTGGCGTTTGAATTTGATGAATCGAGACTGGACTGAAACCCAGTGTCTGATCTCTGCTATACAAGTACAAATCTGGAGGTCATGTTAGAGAAGTTACTCTGGGTTTACTGAAATCAGAACCCGGTGCTCTGTATGTGATTTTTCTGTCCTTTTATGTAGGAGCAGATCCCCAGGTGCTATCAATCTCGTATTTCCATTTACTTGAGTGAAGCTATGCTTATTTGTACCAGTTAAATATCCCACCTGCAATTGCCCAGCCATGCACAGAACTGATAGGCTCTTCCCTTTGGATTAGCTTGTCTACTTATAGCTGGATTTCAATTTATAAAAGTCACACCCTCCTTTCACTGCATGGGTGTCTGGTGCCTCTTGGGTCAGGGAGGGCACATGCCCCCCCCTGACACCAGTCAGCAACTGGGGGGGATCCCCGGTGGCCAATCCCACTGACCGGGGGTGTCCCCCAGATCTGCTGACTGAGGGGGGGTGGGAGGGGGCCTCCAGCAGCTGATCTCACTCACCGTAAAAGTGGCCACGCCGCTATCAGAAGTCCCGCAGCCATTTGCCAGGGAGGCACTGGTGCTCCCCCCCTGCCCGCCGGCTAAACAGGGAGAGCAGCCTGACAGGGGGTGCACCGGTGCTCTCACGGGATGCACATGCACTCCTATGCACCCCCTATGCATTGCCCCTGTTTCACCGGTGGGCTCAGTGGAGGGATAGACGCAAAGTCAAGGGCAGAAATTTGACCCAGCGTACATAAACAGAGGTCTTAAATGCCTTATGATGCAAGGCCTTTGGGCACACTGCACCTACATGTCCTTCAGAGGCACTTCCAGGCGCATGTAAATACCCAGGGTCTGGTATTATTACTGAAGACTTTCCCCCCATAATTCCATAGGCAGAGCAGCCCGGTTCCAGACTGGATGCAGAGCGGCCTCAGACAAAACAAGGTTGTAAAAGGCTTTTTGTGCACATGGAAGCATCTGGCATAGTCAAACTGATATAATTTTTTGTTATTAAATGTTGTTGCCTTGACAAACAACCCAAATTGGGCTGGACTTGTGAATGTGCCAGCACAGCTGGGAGCTATTATGAGACAGGCTGTCTCTCCTACCTCAAAAGCCGTTCAAATATCACAGCAAGTGCTTCTCTCCCCACTTCCCTGATGTTCTGATATTGTTTCTTATTCCATGGGGCAGCCAGACCTGAGAGTGAGTTTTTCCATCTACACTCAGTACAGTTGACACAGCAGAAAGAAGAAATTGTAGTCAACAGCATCTCTGATGCCCTCTGGGCCTAAAGTAAGGAGAGGACAGGAGGAAAAAGTAGAAAAGAAAAAAACAGAAAGGCTTCTCAGCTGTGTTCCCATTATCTCAGATAAAATGGATGGCGTGGGAGATATACTACATATAACATGTGTAGAAGACTGTTGATCCTGTATGTCCGATGGGCGAGCAAAGAGGTCTTATGTTTAGAACATCATGACTAGTATTTAACAGAATGAAAAGATATTTAGTAATAGATTAGATTTCAAATCTAAGTCAGTGGGAGTTGAGTTCAGTTTGGTGGGCCTTGAAAATCCCAGCTTCAAACACCATCCTCGTTTTGTCCTGTTCTCCTCTCTCAGTTACTCTCTGTTTATCTCTCACATCTCTCTGCACCCTCTCTTTAGCCCCAAGGCTAAAGAGTTCTTGAGTCTTCCCCCAAATCCCATTAGCCCCGTGGTCTCAACCGGGGTGCTGTGGCATCCTGGGGTAGCCTAAGATCCTTTCAAAGGGGCTGCGGAGTGCCATGCAATGTCGGCACTAGGGCTGTGCGAAGGTTCGGGTGCTGACTCGATTTGGAGGAGATTTGGCCTGATTCGGTAGCCAAATCCCTGAATCTGAATCGAATCAGGAGACCAATTAAAAGGTCCAAATTGAATCAAAGCTCTGAGAATCGATTCGGAAAAGATTTGGAGATCTTCGGTGATTCGGGCAGTCCCCGTCCGCTGCAGCAGGGAGCTGGACCCTGACTCCGTGCTGGTAAGTAGGGGGCGAAGGAGTTGGGGCTGGAGAAGAGGGGAGGGGACCAAGGGGGGGACCCTGCCAGGTCCCATCCCCTGCCTGCAGCAGCCTTGGGGTTTCAGGGGGCTCGTGACAGAGCCCCCCACGTGGCATGGGGCAGTGGGGGGCAGTAGGGATCACCCCCTGCTGGGCAGGAGCCAGTGAGTTTGGGTGTTTTTTGGTTTTGGTTTTTTTAAAGGGCCGGAGCTGGGCTGGGTGGAGCAGCCATGGAGGGGGCTGGGGTTGGGGGGCTCGTGACAGAGTCCCCCATGTGGCGTGGGGCAGTGAGGCACAGCGAGGCTGCCCCTGGTAGTACGCGGTGAGTGGGGGCTTTTTTTCTTGAAAGAACCAGGAGCTGGGGCAGGCGGGGCAGCCATTGAGATTGGGCAGGGGATGGGGCCTGGAGGATTTGGAGATTCAGCTGATTTGGCAGCAGCCAAATCTCTGAATCAGATTCAGCCGAATCGATTCTGGACAGTGATTCGAATCACTGAATCAAACTGTCGCCCGAATCAGCTGAATCCGAAGTGAATACTAGCAGCTTCGCACAGGTCTAGTTAGCACCGTTAAGTGTACAGAACATGTTTCACAGGATAAACCCAGAGATTTCAAGTAGGAATTTGTAGCGTCCAAAACAGTCTGACCTGTTGGGGTGTCTCTGAGTTCTTTGCAACAGAAAAACTGCTCTAGTTTTTTGACAAAAGAGAAATAAAAGTGCCAATTAAGTGCTGGAAATTTCCAAGGCATGCCTTGAGTCTAAGTAGGTTGAGAACCACTGCATTAGCCTCTCGGGATGCTTTACCAAGCAAGTTCAAAGAAGCTTCTGTAAGCTGGTGGAGTGAGTGAATTTAGTTTTTTGTATGTTTTGCTCCCCATCTAAACAGCAAGGGGTCAAAATTACTTTATGGACTCTGGTAATATTTAAGAAGAAATATATATATTCAGAAATAAGGGGATCCTTATATTTACACTCTGCTCCTGGAAAGTCTTTTGTTCCAAAAGTGAGTGCAGGTGGGTAAATACTTATCTCCTCTGCCCTCCAGTCACTTCTGTGTGACGCGTTTCAGACTGGAGTTAGAGTCACAGTGGAGTCTCATGATTTTGGCCCTGGGTTGCTTACAAAGAACCTATTAGAGAGAGAAAAAAAATCCTTGGTGATTCAAATGAAACTGGTAAGTCTCTGACCTCAGCAGTTCCACATCAGGTTTTGAAAATACCCAAGAAAGTTTTGCTGCAGCAAAGAAAAAAAAATGTTTTTCCAAGCGACATAACTGCCCCAATCCACTTCCATTAGCCAGTGAAATCCCACCCTGTAATTTGTCAATCCCAAACAGAATAAAAACCAATATATGCAGGCTAAAGTTGTATCCTACACTACGCAGATGTGTTGTGCCAAGTGCACTGATGTGTTGTACCACTTTGATCTGCTCTGCATTTTGTGAACTTGCTGGTTAATCAGTTCATTTATTGACCTCAGGGGAAAGAGACAAACCAATTAAAATAGAACAAAAGAGGTTAACCAGCCACTGCATTTCTCTCAGCTTCACTATGTGAGTGGTATTGAATCTCAGGTATTTTCATTCAGAATAGTAAAATGAGAAACACCACAGTGCACACATAAGTATCTGTTGCGAGGCTGGGGAACTTACCATTCTCAGTGGAATCCGAAGCACAGGGAACCTCTTGCCTCCCTTTCGGACACCATGCAGCCTCTGTACAGTTGACACTTATAGATCTGCAAATGGTTTTTATTTTTGCATGTGTATTCACAAGTGACGAACTATGGGGGAAGCTGGATTTTCAAAGATGGAATATTTTCTGCATATACAAATGATACAACAATTTGCTTTTATTAGCACTGTGTCCAAAATAGAGTTTAACATTTCTTAATATTTCATAGTAAAACACAGCATGTCCTTACATGGTGAAAAGATTTATTTTGCTGTTTGCGTTGGGAAGGTGGAATATTAACATTGAGAGCATAGATCAAAAAGCTACATTCCCAAAAGATGGCTTCAGCACTATCATGCCTGTTTCCTCGGTGCTATGCTGCCTAGAGGAATTCACGCCTCAACTGAATGCTTAGGTTCTAGGGCCGTGTGTAGACAAAATGAGGGCTGTGTGCACATGACACTTTAAAGCGGGCTAAATGTTTTTGCACCACTTCAATGGTGTCAGTGTTTCCATGCCTTGGTGCCGTATTGCACATTAATTCCAGCTGCTGTAGGAAATTTGGCAGTGTAATGTGCCTTAAATGACTTAGGGCACAAACTTGGTAAGTGGCCCTCCACCCAAAATAATTGCCCACCCCTGTATGCCATAGAGTCAACACCCCCTTCTCTTCCAAATGACTTAAGAAACCTAACTGCTGGGTACTGAGGTGCCGAGGGATTTTTAGGCATCTTAAAGTTAGTAGGAGGTTTGGATGTTGGATCCTAATAGCCCTTTAAGACATCTTAATTGCAATACTGGGTCTAACTCAAAGGACAGGTTATGTATAAGAGGGAGTCCTGGTAAAATTTGGACCTCATTCTGATCTCGTTTGCATCTGTCCTACACCATGCAATTCCACTAAATTCATTAACTTTACATCTAAATAACCCATGTGGGATTAGGACCAGCCTTCTAACAGCTCCAAGTAACAGCATTATCAAACGCCCATGACATAACATCATTGGCTGTTGGTGGTGAGACAGGTGTAGCATAGTGTGCCCCCAGGATGGGAGCTGACCATCATTTCTGACTCTTCTAGAGGTATCTAGTCCAGATTACCAAAGCCTCTTTAGAAAGTAATATTCTGAATTAATAACAAAACTGAGTAAAAGTTTGGAATTAAATATTATATAACTTTAGAAATTATTTGGCTGTCTTACATAAACCAGTTATATTACTCCAAAGTATGGTGGGAGCAGGTGCCATTCAAGTGCTTGTGATTTATAAAATTACAGGTCAAGTAAGTCATTTACCACTGTGATTGCTTGGTCTCAGGAAGTTCAAGTCTGCCAGATATTTTAGTAAGGAAGAATGCATTAAGCAGGATCTTTTACAAAATGATACAGCTATAGTGGAAAGGAGGCATTGTTTATAAAAAAAAATTCTGTTCAGTGTTTACTTTGGGCCATAATGGGCAGTGACCGCTAATCATAGCCACATGTTTAGCATTTTGACGCATACTGCTCTGGGACAGTTTATGCAGGCATATCTGAGATACTAGACACACTTCGCTCTAAAAAAAAAAAAAAAGGATAGCTTTGTATGGTTGTTTTTGGCAAGGAGACGCAAAGAAGATAAGATATTTTTTGGACTTGTCAACTCTGGGTGTGCTTTAATTCGTTCAAAAATAATATTGTTTTTGCTTCTCGAGGCAAGGAAGAAGCATGGACAGTTTTATTCCAGAGGGTAAATTACCCCATGCTAATTAAACCAATAAAACATCATTTCAGACAGAAAGGCAAACTGGAAAGCATAACTGCAAAGCCTATGCAAGTTGTTTTTGCAATAGTTAGTACCACAGCAAAGCGAAGGCTACGTTGTCAGCTAGTGATAATTGCTTTATATGAAGCTATCTTCTTTACATTGACTGAAGGTTCATCCTGTAAGTTGCCATCCTGAGCTAAAGCTATTGCATGTTCCAGGTGAGTTCATGCATCTGTAGGTCAGGCAGGTAACTGTGGGCATACTTGAAAGCAGCAATACCTGATTTTTCATGTACTTACGCTTACAACATACATTGTTCAATGTTTCTAGAAAGCTTTTCTAGTACACTCATAAAAGTAACTGACAGAAGAATAAAATGCTTTATAATGGCTAGTGAGTGCCCTGCACCCCAAACCTCCACTGAATTTTCAACTCTCTGAAGACATGTAAATAAATGAGGAAATGGTCTGGAGAAATAGCTTTTAAATTATTTTGAAAACCCAATAGCTTTTTCTTCTCTGTGAGTTAAAGGTAGTATGGGCCACATTAAAGTGTGCTCCACCAAGTTAGGAAAACAGGCTGTTAGATCATATATTTAAGTTATGAAAATAGGTTCTGCTAAATTGGTGTTTACCACAGCCCAATGGCAAGAGAGTTGAAAAGTAGCCCTGACAACTTTGTAAACTGATATCACCTTTTACCTGCATAAAAAGGACCATGAAAACCTACAGCATCAGACATACAGCCCCCTTATTGTCCTGCTGGCATAGGATGGGAAAGGCTGCAATAAAACTGGAATCTCCTAGAGCTTCAGGGTTTTTTATTTCCTTTTAGCCATTGATATCTGAAACTTCCAAGTTTCCCTTCAGCGGCCTTGTGGTCTGTCGTTACTCTAACACCACGCAGCAGCAGAACTGCTCATTGTATTCTCTTCTTACATCTTCCTGACCTCTAGGTAACAGTAATTATTTGCCACTAACCCTTGCCTGAGAGAGAGACTTTGAAGCATTCTTAGTGGCACTCAGATTGAAATCAGCATGCATCATTGCAGCCGGCACCAATTACTCATGTGTGAAGTTCAGGTCACTAAGCGCCTGACTTCTAAGGTGCTGCTTGGTGAAGTCCATGGCTACAGGTTCACAGACAGCAATTATTGATCACAGCATGATGACGAGCAGGGACTGCAGGGAGAGTTTTTCTGTGAAAGACAAGATGAACATAGCATAGCGATAACAAAACCAGAAACTACCAAAAAGTGTATGTTCCTAAGCCTCCCAGTATTTATCTTAGTACCTCAAAGCCAGGGCTGCCGTCATGCCATTTAGGAATCGGAGAGAAATGAAGGTGGTGGCAGGACGAAGGGTGTGCTGGCTCCTTATTGCTAGAAATGAATTGGGGTCCAGAAGAAATGACCGGATAGAGGTGGGGATAGAGGAGTGTTGGTGGGAAGCAATGGAGGTTTCATGATAAGTGAGAAGGGTGTAATCCCTGGATCAGCATGTGCTCTGTGTCTCCTTTAGCACTTGCTCTGCAGAGGTTAAGGATCTGTCACAGCCTCAGCTCATGAGCCTTAGCTCTTGAGTAAAAGCTATAGCAGCTCATGCCCTTGGTGGTGGTGGAGCCCTGTTCACACATTAAGGAACAGCCATGATGGTGACCAAGACAGAAGCAAGTGGATCTTAATAGCCTTTTGTCAGTGGAAATAGCTTTCTGCTTCTCCTCCCTTGAACATGTTGTTCTGCCTATGCTCTTACCTGAAGAACTCCCTTCTTTTCCTTCCACTACCTTCATCTTGGTATGTCCTTCCATCTTGCCCCATATGGCTGTAGAAAATTCCTGGACGCAGGGGATCTCTACCCAAACTGTCAGGGAAGTACTGCTGTGGCATGCCCATGAATACTTTCTTATCCATCTCTTCACTGGATTTATGACGTGTCACCAGCAAAAGGGTTTGCTTGTGTAAGGGGACAACTATGATTGTGTTACTAGTGCCTGCAACAACTCTTCTGCTAAGGAGGGAGCTGTGTCGGGGCTGGGGTTCTGCAGGACCGGGGCTGGAGCCCCTCTGCCCCCTCCTGCTTGTACCATTTGGCGAGGCTCGGGGGAGCGAGTCCCCTCTTCAAGGCATTTCCATTTCTCACCGCTGTTTAAATATTTTCTCTCCTGGGCGCACCAGTAACTCCTGGTTTGTTCTGTAAGGAACTCTGCGAAGATCCCCATCTGTTTGTGAACGGCATCAGCTCCCATGACTTACTCCAAGGGACACTGGGAAACTGCTGGTTTGTGGCAGCTTGCTCCTGTTTGGCTCTTTGGGAGAATCTGTGGCAAAAGGTAGGTGACTATTCTGCTCAGTCCTTGGGATAATATCTGTTCCTTAAGGAAATCTGACAATGTTTCCTTTGGCGGGGTGGGCCAGCTGCCGAATGGTAGTTCTCAGTAAAAATTCTGCTCGTGTTTCTTCCTGTCAGTGGCACCATCGCATAACCAGTACCCCACTATCACCTCTCCCTTACCTTTGGGAAACACTTACAGCTGGTAAGCACTCTTTCTTGAGGTGGGGTGTCCCTGTCTTCATTGATCATTTTCATATGCTGCCCATTTCACCTGTTAGATACTTCCACGGCTTGTTGTTGCATGTCTTCCAAAGACCAAGAGAGCTACTCTCCACCAGGCTGAGACTCCCTGTCCCTTCTGAGCACATCGACATGAGACGTTTACTGTGCAGTTGGCTAACTAACCGTGCAGTAAACGTCTCGGCATCTACACGTGCACCCCTATGAGGCTGGAGTAAACTAATATACTCTGCAGCAGGATAGTACTTGTAAATTAAAGCAGTGTTTCCCAACTGTTTCCAGCCCAAGGCACACTTACATTAATAAAATTTTTCTGCGGCACACCTGTTAAGGCATTTCCCATCCTCATACCTATTGTAGCTCATTGCCATGGCAAAACTCCGCGGCACACCTGTTCATTTCTGACAGCACACTTTGGTGCCACGGCACACTGGTTAGGAAACACTGAATTAAAGGACAGGACAGTATTGTCCTGCTGCGGAGTAAAAAAACTCTGCAGCTGCACACATAGATGTTGGAGAGGCTGGCTGGGGCACGAGGGTGCTTTAGTGCAGGGGTTGCCTGCCACCTAGCCGTGCACTGAAGCTCCCTCATGCCCCAGCCAGCCCCTCCACAGCACATTAAGCCAGGGGGAGCAGCCCTGGGCTGGCAGGCTAACCCCTGGGGCCCCCAGCCAGCCAGGGCTTCTCTTACCCGGCTCCACATGCTAACCATGAATAAATTGTGGAGATTATTGCTCCGGAGTTAATTGCTCCCAGGCGCATGTTCAAATGGTGCGCGTAGGAGCAATTAATTCCAAAACAATAAGCTCCACAGTTTATTTATGTGCTGTAATTGCATGTGTAGATGTGCCCACTGTGCTTCTGGCAAAGGCTATAGCAGAAACAAGGAGCACCTGCAATCACCCAAATGGCATTTAGCCTCTGTAAAGACCGTTTTAAGCTTCATTCTCTTGTACAAAGTCTAGGGACTTGGAGTCAAATTCACCACTGCTGGAATTGAGTGCCCTTACACTCGGATTCCAGCTTTAGCTCTCCAAAGGCTAGCAAGGCTACCAGAGTAGTTCTGTCTGTGGTAGCTAGCTGCTTTCCAAGCAAGCTGTCCCTTGAATTGATCTCATTGGTTTGTGTTTGGTAAACTCTGCTTCACTTGATTTCTCAGGTGATTCCAAGCTTTAAGGAACAAGAATGGGATCCAAAGAGGCCAGAGAAATATGCAGGGATATTCCACTTCCGGTTTTGGTGTTTTGGAGAGTGGACCGATGTGGTCATAGATGACCAGTTGCCAACAGTGAATGGAGAGCTGATCTACTGCCATTCCAATGTGGAGAATGAATTCTGGAGCGCCTTGCTGGAGAAAGCTTATGCAAAGTATGAATTTGCTCAGAGTCCTTTGAGCCACAAATAAAATCCACTCTCTCCACCTGCTCCTTGCTTCTCTCTTCCCTCCCATATTTCTTTGTGTTTTCCCCACTGATAGGGCTGTGCAAAGCTTCAGGTGGTGATTCAATTAGGAGGAGTTTCGGCCTGATTCAGTGGCCAAATCTCCAAATCCAAATCAAATTGGGGGATCAATTAAAAATTCTGAATCGATTCAAAGCTCTCCGAATCTTCAGAAAAGATTCGGAGAGCTTCAACGGTTTGGACAGTCCCCGGTGGCTATAGCAGGGAGCTGCAGCTGGACTCAGAGCTGGTAAGTAGGGGGGGAGGAGCAGGGGGGAGGGCCATGGGGAGACCCCTGCCAGGCCCCACCCCCTGCCGGCTCCCCCAGCCCCCGCCATGACTGCCTCACCTGCCCTAGCTCCCAGTACTTTACAAAATAACTCCACTCACCAGGTGCTGCCGCTGGCCCCCACTGCCCCATGTTGCAGGAGGGGCTCTGCACGAGCCCTCCTCCACAGCTGTCCCACCCAGTCCAGCTCTGGCCCTTTAAGAAAAAAAAAGAAAAAAACCCCTGGACTCACCACTCCTGCAGCGGCCTTGGGGCTTTGAGGGGCCCGCTGGGCAGGAAAGGTGAGTGGTGGGCGGGTTTCTCAGGTTCATTTTTTCTTAAAGGGCCAGACCTGAGGTGGGCAGGGCAGCCATGGAGAGCACGGGGTGAGGTCAGGGATTTCATACAGCGCACCCCATGCATCGTGGTGCAGTGAGGGGGCAGCGGGGATCGAATCACTGGATCGAATCACTGTCCCCTGAATCAGCCGAATCCAAATCTGAAGCGAATGGTAGCTGCTTCGCACAGGCCTACCACTGATACTGTTACTGGAAAACATATAGCTTTGCTGCCACCAAAAATCTCCACTAAGGTATTCCTTCAGGCACCGCATGTTGCCTCTACATTGCAACTCTTCTCTAGCAACCCAGTGAGCAGAAATCTTAGGATACATATAGGCTCTTTTTCTTCTGGTCTGTCACCAGTACATTACACAGAACCAAGCAGAATGAAACGCGCTCTAAGAGTCGGACAATGAGTCGGTCTGCTCTGTCTCTCCTCCAGGCTGGCTGGGTCTTACGAAGCCCTGGATGGGGGCAGCGCTGCAGATGCCCTTGTCGATTTCACCGGGGCCATGGCAGAATCCATTGACATGGTACAAGGAAAATACGGCATGAATATTTCTGAGCAAATGAAGCTGCTTAATGACTTAATGAAAGTACATGAAAGAGGCGGGTTAATCAGCTGTTATATCTCGGTATGTGCACAGACGTGTTTTAACATTTTATTCTGATGAGTTGCCTTGCCTGGTAAAAAGCAATATTAGCATAAACATAATCAGTGTATTCTTAATTTGTATTTTTGGGAAGCCTTTCTACATAGAAAGTTAATGACTTGGCAACACTGCCAGCCAAGAACAATTCCCAGAGTCACCAAACATAATTGGGAAACCACAAAGTCATTTGCCCAGCCACTGACCTGAATGTTGATCTGAAATTCTGCTCTTTCTGAATGGAGGGAAGTGCCCAATTGGTGTCTTGAACAAGCAAACATAGCATATCCTCCCAGTTGGAGAAGCTGGTGCCATTTTTCCATAAACCGTTTAATTCCTTGCTAAGTCTGTTTAAAAACTTGGTTTTCCAAACATCAAGTTGCCAATGCTTTAGAGTGCTTTATAGATAGGGAAAACAAATGTTCCCTGACCCCAGGCACTTCTAGTCAATAGGCAGGATTGTCAGTGAGGCCAGTCATTCATCTAAATCTGCTCCTGTCAAAATCCAGGGTAAAATCCCCTTAGGGTGCTTGTACACGTGATGATGTGGCCATGTACACATGATGAAAAGTGACAAGAAATCACCATTTGCCTAGCATAATGGCATCACCATGTTCACACGCGCGTTGTTTTTTCATGTCAAAATGTCTTGAGTGTGGCAGCCAGCGTTCCCTCTAAGCTGGGTGGCATGCACGGCCACACAAGCACACCCCTGGCAGCGTGGCATGAGCGCGGCTGCACATTGCATGCAGCTTAGAGGGAACGCTGGTGGCAACTTAGACCATCTCTGATGTATTTTAGTTTGATTGTGGCAAATCATGGCAAATTGCCCCTTTGTGGACAAAAAATCTGTCACGTGTACATGTCACACAGGACACCTCTTTCCGCCTCCCCATGGGGCACTGTAGGAGGGCAGCAGGAGGGTGGCTGGGTGTGCTGGTGGCCGGAGAGGATGGCGGGGATGGTCCAAGGAGCAATGGAAGCCCAGGCATGCTCAGGGAAGCTCGGGCTTGGCAGGCTTCCAGTGTCCCATACACCATCCTCACTGCCTTCTCTGGCCTCCAGCATACCCAGCTGCTCTCCTGCTGCCTTTCCACACCACCCCAGGGGCAAGCCAGCCCATTCCCGGGCAGTCCCAGGCAGCAGGAAAGTGGCAGGGACAGGGTGCTGGAAGCCCACCAAGCCCAAGCTTCCCTAAGCACACCCGAACTTCTAGTGCCCCGTGCATTGTTGGATCAGGCCGGGTGCTACCTGTGAGCTGGGGCAGCACCCATGCAGCTAGCATCCTGCCCAGGTGGCCCTGGGGTCACTGCTGCTGTGGAGGGAAGGCCTGGGCCCTCCGCAGCTCAGGAGCTTTGCAAACTGGCAGCAGCTCATGCAGGCAGGCTTCACCGAGGGGCAAAAAAAAGTGGCCGGGGACCTGATCCATTTTTTTTGTCACAGAGCCTGCCTGTCTCTCCCACAGCAAGGAGGCAAGCTGCCAATGGCCTTTGAGCTGTGGGGGCCCTGGTCCTTCCCTGTGCAGCACTCCCTGGGGCCACTAGCAGGAGGGCACCGCCTGGGGGAGTGAGCGGCTGATGGACCGGCACTATTCCATAACAGTGACAGAAGCCCCTAAATTGAAATGGTGGGTTTTTAATCATCACAATTAAAACCCACCAATTAAAGACCTACCATTTTCAGTTTAGGGGAACTAAACTCCTGTCATGTGTACAAGTGCCCTCAGATTACACTTAAGAAAGTGCTGAGCTCTATTGAAAAATCCCACCTAGCATGAGGGTTGAATCACAAGTGAAAGGAAAGCAAGTCAGCCACCACGCGGGTTAATATTTCCTGTGAATTTGTGCTGGTTAGTTATTTATGGAGTGGTGTTGTAGGGGCTGAGGATGCTGGCTGGAGAGAGGTAGTTTTGTAAGAGTCAAATGAGTGGCACTAAGGTTCGACACAACTCCTGACTGCCTTGCCGTCTCCTTCCAATTTTGGAAATCCGTAAGTGTGAAGGCTGGCCCCTGTGGGCTATCTCTGCTTTAATTCCCCTTTCTGTAAAATGGAGACTGAGCTACTTTCCACCTTCACTGAGATAGTGCGATGATGATTAACTGGTCAGTACTTTCAGTTTGCAATATAAGGGAGGATCATCCAGGCAGCGACAAGCCTGAGCCTACATCTGTCTGCATTTAGTTTAGCTTCCTATCTCCTCACTTATCTCCTGACACCTCATGGCACCCTTCAAAAGATCTGCCCTGGGACCCCAGTTGAGAATCACTGGTCTAAATGCATTGGCAATTGTGTCTGGACCCTGCAACAATCAGCTTGGCCCTATTTCTGCAGCAGAAAGCCAGTAGTAACCTAAAGGTACCCCTTGTTCTCTGACTAGAAAGCAAATCAGCTGTGTTTGGAGATGTCCCCCAAAGAATCATGCATAGTGGCCGTGCCACTCCAGGAGACACTGCCTGCTTCTGCTACAAGGGGGGCAAGCATGGTGCATCATGGGAGATGTTGTCCAACCAGGGGAACCATGTATGCACAAGAATAGGACCACTGAGGCACTCAAGCTACAATTTGCAACAAACATCCCAGCAGCTTCTTAGAACCCACTAATTTTGGTTTGAGATTGACATTTATGACTCAAAATTGTCCACAAATGTATCTATTTATACATAATACACACCATGATCTGACAAGCCCTGTCACTAACCCTCCTCGAAGTCCTGTGCTGGCACACTTAGCAGCATGATCACACAGGATGGGGGTTTCAGGGGGGGCGATGATTGAAATTATCTCTCCCAAATATTGAGGGAGGTTTTATTTCTTAATAGAAATAGCTTGAGGGGAAAAGGCAAAGGGTTAGGTGGTTGGAATAAAAATAAAATTAAGCACTTGTAATGCTTCCCATTTTCCCCTGGCGTTATAGTTCTGCCCATTGAATCAAATAAAATATGAATGCCTCCAAACATTATTACTTGGGGACTATACATATTGATTTAGCATGGTGTGTAAAACTGACTCGCTAGCATTTTCCCTCACAGCTATGATAAATGCGCTATATCCACCACTGTGCTGCTTAAATGAGCAGCCTTTAATATTTAAGAGGCTTTTGTTCCAATTCACAAATGAGCCAAAACATTCTTTTGTTCACAAAATATCCCAGAGCTTCTGCGGGGGAAATTCAAACAGAAAGGTGATGTTTAAATTTGCTTTATTGTGGGTTTGGTTTTGTTTTTTCTTAATGGCTTAAATATCAGGTAGCAAACCTGAGAGCCATGCTGGTGATAAGAAGAGCAAAGAGGCTAATGGAGGACCCTCTAGCTCTACAGCTTTAATGAGCAGGAAT
>NW_005842374.1:1045303-1056407 GCF_000455745.1 Alligator sinensis
CTGTCATGGAAACCTTGTTCTCTCTTATTTATGAGAAATGCAAGTGAAAGAAAGTGTTAGATTGGGGGGAAAAAGCCTAACCTGTGAGAAATGTCAGCAGCTCTCGATACGACATATCAGATCTGTAGGCTGCGGTCACTGGAGTGCACTGAGGCCTCAGTATTTGTCCTGCAGTTTCGAGATCAGCAGTCAGTACTAACTGGAGAACAAAAGGTGTCGAGAATTTGTTCGGCTGCTGTTTATTGTTGTTGTTACTTTATACCAAGGAACCAAAAAACGGAGCTCTGTCACATTAATAAACCCAGGCAGAAGGTAGGACAGGGCACCACCTTACATACTAGCTGGTTCAGAGAGGCATAAACTTTCAAATGCATCAGCCTACTCTATCAGATGCTTCTATATACCGAGAGGTGCAAGGAGGGGGAGCATCTCCTAATTAATTGTAGAGTTGTAGTTGTCTCTTCCCTCGTACCAGAACACAGGATTTCATAGTCACAGGGATGTGAGTTGGATCAGGAGTAGGCAACCTTTTCCAGCTGCAAGTCGGATTGACCCGTTGTGGCTCAGGTGTGGGTGGGTGTGCAGATGCTAGAGCCTTGTTGCCGCCACCACTTGTCTCCTGGGCCACACAGGGAAAGCCTCTGCAGCTGGCCCTTTTCCCCATGGAGGCATGGGGAGAGCACCTGCACAACATGTCCCCCACTGCCAAAACCTCACATCTGTGGGCTGGATCCAAAGGCTTCATGGTACGGATCCAGCCTATGGGTCTTACATTGCTGACCACTGAGTTAGATTATTGCATGCTACATGCAGGGAACTACGAAATGCACCGGGTCAGATCCTAATAACTGACTTCTTACTGTCACAATGGGAGTTTTGACTCCACAGAGAGTAAGGGAGGTCTATAGGATCAGGCTCCATATCAGTAAAAGACAAAGCCCAATCCAAAACTGATTAAATACAATGGCTCCAGGGGCTCCAGGGGATTAATCCCATCGTGCATAAAATAGATAGACGGTCATCTAAGTACAGAAGAAACGTGTCAAATATTCTTGGCTCATTGGCAAATCAGGACTAGGAAGTCAGCAGAAGAGTATGCTAACCGGATATTTCCAGAGACTTGGGTTCAAATACAGATTTAGGGGCCAAAAAGGAAACAAATCTATCAGATCGGTCTAATTCTTAACAAAGCCATGGACTGGAACAGTTCAGCACAAGAGGCCATGTACAACCCTAGATCAGTTCAGGAATGTGGTACCCAGTCTTGCCCCTCCTTGGGCCGTAACCTTGTGTAGTCCAATGACTCTCGGAGCTATGTCATCTGGAGTCTTATACTCCTGGTAGGGTCTCCCTTGGCGAGCAGATCGGAGGTGAGGTCCCAGACTAAGCATGATCCAAACTCCTGAAGACCCCAACGGCAAAACTTGAGGACCTGCTGGCCCTCTGAAGCTGTGAAGGTGGATGAGGGCTGCAGTGGGATAGAGGTCTCCAGTTGTCTTGAATATCCTTGCCACTGGGTTCAGGGCTCCCTCCTGTCAAGCTCATGTGATTGTTGCTTGTGCAGCGGCTTCCCCACATTAAAAGATGTCACACACAGTCCTCTGCCAGGGATGTTAACATCTAGAAACTAAGTCCTGCGGCAATGGATGAGTGGTGGTGGGGACAGGAACTTGATTTCTGGGAGTTCCTAGTCACCAATCTGCACGTAGGCAGTGGTCATGTGATGGTTGTTTTGTGCCCTTGGCAGATATCATCCTTGTATCAAGGACAATGACACAGTCTTGACAGTGCAACACAAAGATTTCTTGCCACATATTGTATCACGCTTGGCCTCAACTGTTACTGTTTTTCCTCCATGGGTATTAATTTAATCTAATAGAGGGCTAGGCATCAGAATGATTGGCTAATATCCATCAGGCCATACAGTATATCCAAGTTAAAGGCAATAGCAGGCATAACCAAAATTGTGGGAAAGCTGCAAGTTCCAGAGTTATCTTAATTACTGATATCAGTATTTTAAAAGAAACAGTTAACCTTATCCTATAAGGCTAGAGCCCACCTCTATTAAGAGATTGACCATAACCTTTGTTCTGTTGTTTTTCTTTTTTGGGCTGCAGACTTCATCCACCAATGACCGGGAGGCAGAAACTGAGAGCGGCCTGATCATTGGCCATGCCTACTCGGTGACAGCCATTCGGAAGGTGCGCCTAGGAAAGAGGTTTAGATGCTTTTCCAAGTCAGAGAAGCTGTTCATGATCAGACTGAGGAACCCATGGGGCAGGAGGGAGTGGCACGGAGCCTGGAGTGACAGGTAAGTGCTGCTTGCTCTGGTGTCAGAGGAATCTAGCTGTCACATGGGGGATGCCGAGAGTTAGATGCATGATTAAAAAGTCTGAAACGCTGTCGTTCCATGAGGCATGAGGCTCACTGACTGTACACAGTGGTTTGACATTTCTTGCCAAGCACAGCAAGCAATGAGCAAGTGATGACCACATCCTGGAGTAACGAGGAAGATGTTGCATGCTTCACGTTCTGGACTGTCATCTTATGGCATTCTTTTGCCAGGCTATTGGGAGGCTGGAAAGAGTCTGTGGTTAGGACCTCTGTTGATCAGTCAAGGCCAAGAAGTCTGTTCCCAGCTGTGCCCCATGTGACCTTGGTCAAGTTACTTAAAGTCTTTGTGACTCATATCCCCTATGTAAAACACTCTGCCAGGCTTTGATGAGGCTTTGTTTACAACCAGCTATAAGAGCCTGTGAAGAAAGATGTGATAGAAGTGCAAAATGTCTTATTTCTTGTTTTGAAATGGATCATCTTATGGGTCAGCTGTTCTGCAGGGACCTTTGCAGTTGGTTAAGGCAGAGCAGAGAGACTCGCACACTCAGATGGCTGAGTTCCATCACCCGAAATGCAGTGCATTTCAATTATTCTTTCTAGGCCATTTAAGCATTACTCTAACACTTAATAATATGGCACCCTTAAATGATGGTGCACCACCTTTCCTGTCCATTCTTTGTCACCTGTCAAGGATGTTGTTGCTTTCTATAGTTGCATTCAATTTTGAATAAAAAGGCTCAGTTGGTCTGATGCAGACAGAAAACAAGTTGGCTGGATTAATCCAACACCCTGAAGTGCTTTCTCAGTCCTTAGGCAAAAATCCCATTAATTTTAGTATAAAATAACATATGTTCTAATAAACCTCCACCTTGGGAGTCAGTCCTGTGAGAAGCAGAGTACCTTTGGAAAGGGGCTGGGAATTGATGTGCCAGGTCTTTATTCACTTGTGCATTACTCTTGGTACCTTGGAGGTGTCCCAGCAGCCAAGCACTATTCATATCCTGTAAGAGTTTCTTATCAAAGCTCTCTGATGGCACGAAGAACTCAAACTCTCTGCATTCTTCTTTAGGGAGAACCAGATATTTAGATAGTCCCATCAAGATGAAGAGTTTGATAAGAGGGAATACAGGCTGAATATACCCATGTACTTTCTGAGGGCCATGAGAGAATAAAGTCATTTTCATGTGGAAATATCACCCAAATCTACCCATCCAAGCCAACTTCTCTCTATATTAAGGGAAGGACTGTCACAGAAAAACAATATCATTCTTCTTTACAATTTATCAATTTGTCTTCAACCATGTATCATTTTCAAAAAAGTGTTTCCAAATCAATGATTATTTGGAAGTATATCCTTATAGGAGTCAACAATATTTTCCTGAATATGATACACCCTGTTAGTGCTCTGACATTATTTAAAGAGATGGGACTGCAGAAAATATTTCAAGGAGCTATTTTTTCCAGGTGCAGTTTGTTTCACTTACTAAACCAATTCTTTTTTTCCCCTTTAGTTCTGAAGAGTGGAAGAAAGTCAGTGAATCGGAGCGTAAGAGATTGGGACTCACCATTAGAAATGATGGAGAGTTCTGGTGTGTAGAAATGCCTGTATCCCTTGGGGGTTCTGGACTGGGGCCTAGCTAAGTTAAGCAGTTAGTAGCAGTCACAGCATCGTAACTACCGTAAGAATGACATCTTTAAAAAAATGAGAACATGTGACAATCCACTTTCTGGCATTGGGCCTGTATCTCTTCAGACCCTCAAGGAGTGGCCACGGCTGAAGAAAAACATATTAAAGATGTGTCAGAAAATATTGAGACCTAATTGAATCCTTAAATTTCAGAGAGCTCAAAGCCTGTCTGTGATACTTTAGTGTTTAGGGAAGTTCCCTTCATACCAAGTTACTTCGCATGCTAATTTGTATATAGCAGAGTTCAAATACCTGCCCAAACTGCATCAAAACCTGTATGTGCCTTCTGTGCAATGTGCTAAAGGAGTTTCCAGCTCACCCATCACTGCAGTACCAAGTTATCTAGAAGTAAATATGTAATCAACTAATTTTAATCCCAATCTGTGTTTTTTTGCCATGGGATGTTGTATCCCTGAGACCCACTGGAGCTCGGACAGTTTCCTTTGCTTAAGCACCAGACCCACGAGGCCCACCATGTGATTTCCATCACAAAAGTCCATAAAGTTCAGAAGGAATTTACTGACTTCTCTACTAACCTACCAATATATCACCCCAGTCATAGGGTAGGGGTTACTGTGAAAAAACCTTCTCATGTGCCAAGTTTCAGTGCATCATTGCAGCATGCTGAATTTTGTCAGAACTAAGAATAAGGAGTTAAATGCAGAGCATGATCTCTTGTGTGGCAGGCCAGACTGCTCCTCCATGGCCAATCAGCTGCTCACAGTGGATGTTAATATTAAGTAGCCCATGTATGGAGACCAAAGTGTTATAAGAGGGTGACGGGAACTGGTTGTTTCTGTGTTGCAAATATAGAAATTCCAGTCTCCCTTTGCCAGGCCAGTGGTACCAACATCAACCCTGTAGTTATAACCTACATTTTAGGATCCAGTTCTAGACTGAAACACATTTAGGAACTAAATGAACACACTGAGTTGCTCTTTGCCTATGTTACACTCTGATTTTCTTGTGGGCCTTTTATTTGGAAAGATTTTTGGTGAATCAGGTAGTTCATAGGTAAAGGTCAAGTCAAAGCAGTGCCTCATCTTGAGCTGCATGAAGCTGCCGTGAGTTGTTTTGCCACAAGCGGTATGATTTTACACTCACCGTATTTTACTAACCTTACTTTGCTTGTGAACCCTGGCTCAGGATGACATTTGAGGACTGGTGCAAGAACTTCACGGATGTTGACGTGTGCCGGATTATGAACACTTCCTACTTTAGTATCCACAAGACTTGGAAAAGGAGAATGGTGCGTGGGGCTTGGACAAAGAATTCAGAACCATTGCTAAACCGCTCGGGAGGATGCTTCGATAACAAAGCCACCTTCCTACAAAACCCCCAGGTGGGAACCTATTTAAACTGACTGAATCTTGCCACATTGTGCAGTGCCAAGTGGGGAATACTTGCTAGGAACAGTGGCTCCTGAATGGAAACTTGTTGGGTATTTCCAGTCAAAGCATTCTTATTGTTTGACTGTAAAACCAGCCTTTGTGCTTCTTCAGCCTCTTCAGTACCTATCAGAACGGTTTAAGGATTTATCCAGGACTCATTTTTGGCTCTTCTGAACCTGAACCAGACAGCTGAGACTGACCTGTTTATTGGCCAGATTCCATTTTCAACCCTGCTTGCTCACTCTCTCCCCCACCTCCTCGCTCTGCAGCTCTCTCTGTTTGACGTTTTCAGCACCAGGGCAGGCAGCATCAGACACAAAGCTTCCATTAATGTCAATAGTGAGCATGTAATGCTCACTGCATTACTTCAAAAATTGGCTTTTCCATTTGTTGCATCTTCCCCATTGCTGAAAGGGTTTTTGTGCCTCCTTCTCTCCACTTAAGTGGGCAGCATCTACCAGCACTCCCCCCATTTCCGTAGCAGGCGAACACAGAACTGCAATCTTCACAGCTCAGGCTAGGAATCATCTGTAATTCCTGGTTTGTCCTTTCATTCAGGCAGAGAAGCATATCTTTACTCCTCTGTCAGTGCTAAACGTCTTTCTTGAACAGGACTCGTGCTCCTGTGAATTTATTCAGTTAACAAGGCTGGCTGCTCCTCATTAGGATTCTGGGTATTTTCCCAGTGTTTGTGCAGGTCTAATTTTTACGTGTTTAGCTGCTAAAAAGAAAGAAAGAGGTCCTAATGTTTAGTTCAGAGTCATGCCAGATGCAGTGAAAAGAGCTCTTTTATTAAGGCTCTGTCTCTAGGCTGGTTGACTAAAAGGTTGCTAACAGCAGTGCTGGGATATCTTTATGTTAGCTTAAGGCAAAATTAAATTACCTTGTCCCGCTGGCACATGCTACAGTAGTTTAGAGATTATTACGGTTGCTATCCTCCCGGAGGGAGCTGTCTAATTCGAAGGCATCCTGTGAAGTAAATATATTTCAGTAGGGCTGGTAAGCACGTCGCTCCCCTTACAAAATAAAAGAATTCAAGTATTTTGGTAGCCCAAAATATGCACACTGGCCCACAACCAGCTGTTCATTCTTCTTGCTTGCTAACGTCTTGGTTATCGGTATAGTGGAAGTGTTTGCAAACCAGCGGTGCCCACAGTCGCAGGGAGAAATTCCTGAGCGCTCAGGGTTTCAATTCTGCACAATCACTACACATATCACAAATGTGGTACTTGATCATATGATTTACCAACATTGTGTGGCGTAGCGGGTATTTTAACTCATTGATGTGGATGCAGCTATGTGTTTTCCTCTCCCTATTCTGTCTCTAGATATCTTTATCTTGAATATTGTCCCTCCCTGGGGACAAGGTGTGTTTTTTGGATATTCTAGAAGCAAGTCCTCTCATCAGTCCGAGTGCTTTTTATCCCAATATTGACATCACACAGCAGTTATATTTGCATCCAAGACACAGCCCTCATAGAAAGCCAGGTAGCAGCCACACACAGGAGCCTGGGCTTTGTTCGGTTGGTCAAATAATCTTGGGAAATATTAAGATTCCTGACCTAGGTTGAAATTATTTCTCAGTGAAGATTGACAGATGCTTCACCACTGTGTAAAAAGCAACTCTGCAGACTAGCTGAGTCCCTTTGAGAGCCAGGGCTATCACATCATCCATATAAATGTTGATTCCTGAGTGAAAACAGCTAAAACAGAAAGAAAGAATATTTAGGGGCCTGGGAGGGAATTGATTTTCTCGAGGCAGCTGCGCTCGAGCCTCCGCCACAAGAGATTTGTATTTCATCACAGTTTAAGTGGTGCTGCCCTAGAGCACGTGGGTAAGGAGTGAAGGGAGGGAGGGAGCCATCACAGGGCAAGGTGGCACTATTGCAGCACAGGTCATCTCACGGCCCGCTCAGCAGGCAGGGCTCATCAGCAGCCCCTGGCGGGAGAATACTAACCATTCCAGGGATTGTATTTCCCACAATACTAGTTAAAGTCTTCTAGCAGTCTGCTTAAAACAGGAAACACGGTGAGCCCAGCACACAGCTGGCCCCCGCTGAGAATTTGTTGCTGTTTTTCATTAGCTCCACACTCAAAGGTTTTGAGGGGGTCAGAGGACATAACATCTGTCCAAGCTTAACATGAAATGGTGCCATTTTCCCTTTCTGCCAATGTCCTGCAACTTAGTTTTGTCCATTAGTGGAAGAGCAAGAAAAAAATGGAACTTAAGTTTCTGAAGAGGAAAAGAATGTCAGCTTTGCACCTCGGGATGCTTTCTGATATAAAAAATACTCTGATCTTTATGAATTAGAAATGCTGGCCTTGTCTGCCCTGCTTTCTCTGAAGGCTCTGAGTCGCTAGTGAACTGGGATAATAGTGACAGCTTGAGCAAAAAGCAACCAAAGTCTGATTCATTGAGAGAGGAAATCCCTTTATAAATACTATATAAAATGCTTTAAAGTTGTTTGGTCTTATTAATACCAATTCTACTCAAATGCCCATTAAATGGTTACAATAAAGGATGACTTGGTTAAAGATGAAAAATTCCCTCTTGCTTCATTTCTCTGGCTCTTCCAAAGATCTCTCACAAATCCAGGACAGACCAAAATAGGATTCCTGACATTGGAAAACTAAGTGGGATGTGGAGCCAAAACCCTTTTCAGGCTTTCTATTTACTTCATAAAACAGAAACCCTTTCTTCATTTGCAGGTCACAATTCATATAAAAATACCTGGAAAAAAACAGGTCCCACTTGAGTGTCCAAATAAACAGAGACCCAGCATGACATTTGTTTCATTTTTATTCTCATTATTTTCATTATTATTATCTCTTTTCCTTTTTTCAACTTTTTAATTTTTGCTTTCAGAGGACATCAGCTCTCATTGTACAGCAACAGCTATTGGATGATGCTTAGATGATTCCCTGGCTTCATGATCTGCGACACTCTCAGTTTCAAAATTCCTACCATTATAATTAAGTTCTCACTAGGACTTTCACAGGATGCATCCTCGATATAGACCCCTCGTACTGTGGACAACCCTGTTTCCATATCTAGTCTTCCTTAGTAATGCCTTACATGTAGTTTGGAAGAGGTCATGTTTTTAACAGGTTGTTCTCTGTCCTGTCTCTCTTCCCCTCTCTCCCTTGCTAGTATGTCTTCGATATCAAGAAGGCTGAGGACAAAGTGCTGATCTCACTGCAGCAACAGGACCGGCGCATGTACAAGAAGATTGGGAAAGGAGACAACTTCTCGACTGGCTTTGAAATCTTCAAGGTAGGCTGCCACCTGCATGTTCGTTCAGATCTGGTCATGTTTCAGGAATCCTGCTCCCAAATGCAGCTTCATCTTAGCCTGGGATACTGGGAAGGCAGATGCATATTTCACGCAGTGGGATCTAACTGCTCACTTCTCAGCAGAATCCCTGCACCATTACCGCACATGGCTACAAATACCATGGCTGCCCTTGGACACCTTCAGCCTCAAAGCCCAAGCCCCAGCCACAAGCCACTTGGAGACATGAACATGCCCATTAAGCCATGCCATCTACTGGCAGTCTCCAGTATGGCATTTATGATGATCATATTATAAAGCAGTTCACAAAATGCTAGTGGTGGTTGGGACGTTTTAAAAAAAAATACAGAATGTTTTAAATAATTGTCATTTTGCAGGTGTTGGAATGAGACGTTTTTCTACATTTCACCAAAACAAATATTTGAAATGAGGGGGGATTTGGGAGGTTGAAATGATGATTTTTAAAATTTTTTCCCTTTCCTTTTTCCTTCTTCTGTTTCCATCTTGACTGATGAACGCAGTGGAATGAACAAAGGCAGATCCTGTTCCACCTTGAGTCCCTGTAAATCCATTAATGAATCCACTGTTATCATTTTAGCCCTCAAACTAAGGCACAAAAGCAGCAGTCTAAAAGAGGAGGACCTTCACAACTTTTTTATTAATGGTGTTTCAGGGGCTTAAGCTGACTGGGATAGGATAACAGTTGATCACCTAATAGAGGGAATACAAGCTAACCAAATAGAGTCCAAATTCTTTTCTTGTTTTTTCTTTTTTCCTTTTTGCTACTCTGAAAAGTTGAGACAGTTTTCAAAAGCAACAGGGCAATAGAAAGAAAAACAACGGACAGGAAAAAAGGAAAACAAGTCTAGGATATCATTTGCTTTACTGCATTCAGCGCTAAAATAAAAAAAGAATAAAGGGGGCCCAAAGAAGGAAGAAAACAAATGAAACAAGTAAGAGAAGAACGGGGGGGAAAAATCAAAGCAAATAAATTGTTGTTTCCGATTTTGTCAAAAAATGACATTTCCTTAAAAAATGCAATTGCCTTATTTAGGGAGGAAAAAAAATTTTTCTTGTTATAAAGTTAGCCTCCTCTAAGTGGATGGTAATTGTAGCATACCATGGCATATGCAAGAGAGTTTACCAGAACTGCAGTGCATGTGAATTTTCTTTTCTACCAGTAGATTATTTTCAATAATTAGAAAGGTTATAAGGATGTCCATTGTCCAGCAGTATTTTGTTATTTCTATTACTGTGGGAGTCATAAGTCAGCTTGGCGTGGCATAAATCTAGTCCCTAGCACAAAGAGCAGTACAAAATGTGATTGAGCCATATATAGCAAATTGGCATTCCTATTCAGCGCATGTAAATTTGATCTTTTCACATTAACAGCATCTATTAGAGGTACCATGAAATCATTCATCCTTACAGAAAATGTTTCATCTGTTCTGTCTCCATGCCTATTTAATAAACGCATTTAGTGAAGAGAATTGAAAAGTAGAATACGTTTTCAAAAAGTATTTGAATCCTTCCCCGGTTGGGGAGTAAACTGTAGTTTGGAAATGTTTAATCAGATGCTCTAATTAACTGGATGTGAAGGTAAACAGACCAAAGTCTGCTTGACTGAAGCAAAGGGAGTTACATTTTTAAAGAAAATTCTACCTTTGGGATCTGAGTAGCTGGAGGAGTATATGTATATTTAAATGATATTGTAGAAAGCAGGGGTAGGCAACCCCTGGCACATGTGCCAGAGTGTGACATGCAGAAGCATTTGGCTTGGCACACGTGCCTTGGGGAAGGGGCCAGGGCTGTGCTGCCACAACTAGGATCAGGCCCCTCGCAGCATCCCTGCCATCCGTCTCTGGCATGCCAACATCTCAGGTTGAGGTTGTGGGTGTTTTTGGCACTCTGCTCAAAAATGTTGCCGACCCCTGGTATAAAGCATTGCTGTCCCACAAAAATGACAGTGATGACCAAATACAACCCCAAGGCTGAGAACCAGGTATAGAAGTCAGTCAAGGCTTTTCTGTATTCAGGTAAGAGGTACCAGCAGAGGGCCTTCCAAATGCCTGTTACTGTTCCTATACTGTAAGGAGGAGGAGCTCACACCCTGTTCCCAGTGGTGCTATACAAACGACTAGAAAGACAAACTCATAATCTTACACAAGCATGCAGTACAGCTTAGTGCATACAGATGTGCATATACATGAGTGCCCAGGTAATCCTTCTGCTAACCTTACAGTTCTGCAGCTCCAGTTTTGCACCTGCACCTGTTGATATATGCTCTTATTGATTTCCTTGCAATTGTACCTTTGAAAATAAAGCAGCTTCACCACACTTATAGTTGGACACATGCATGACATACATGATATTATGTCCACAAAATATCTTCCCTAC
>NW_005842374.1:1056431-1091308 GCF_000455745.1 Alligator sinensis
CCCTACACATTATTTTGGAGGCACTGGATTCAGAGCACAGGACTGGGTGGCTAGCTTGCTGCTACTCCCTTGTTGTGTGACCTGGGCCAAGTCACTTTTTCCTGACTGTGCTTCATTTTCTCCATCTCTATTATGGGTATAAGATGCTCCTTGCAATGGACTGTGAGACATGCTCTAAATTTATGCCATATATTTTAACTTTAGTCTTTTGAAAATGTGGTCTGTCCATTTGGTAATGGTTGTCTGAACCATCCTACCTTAGAATCTTTAACCAGCTCCAAAAACTGATTTTCCTTTTTTATGATTTCATGTCATGTCATGTCACTTATCACCAGAAACCAGGACCAAGCAGCATACTAAAGAGCGTGCATTCAAAACAAGCATCCCATGCCTCTCATTCTGTGTGATTATAGGTGGAGGACAACAGAGAATACCGAATCCACACACTGACAATACAAGAGAGAGTGGCAACATCCACATACGTCAACACACGCACTGTGTTCCTAAAGAAGCTCCTTCAGAAAGGCCGCTATGTCCTCATTCCAACGACGTTCCTTCCTGGTGTTGTTTCTCAGTTCATTTTGAGGCTCTTTACAGATGAACCATCAAAACTTAGGTACCTTGTATTTTATACAACATGGACCCTTCATCCACTTCCTCCTGTTCTACCTCACAGAAGTGGTTACCCTCAATATACCACTTGCCTGTAAGGCAGATATGTGATTCGTCTTGACAACTTGATCAAAATTAGCCTTCTGGGATTTTCAATGATCTCATCCCCTTTTGCTTCACTAGGAGTTGTGGATACTCACCACCTCTGGAAATCAGACCACTATTATTTAGGTACCAAAGAGCAGGCAGCCAAGATTGGCCATGATAATTCCCTGCTCAGTCCTCCTATTGTAAAGGTACAGTTTTGGGGTCCTAATATTGCTGGGGGTAGCAGTCAATATCATTTCCTGATCTGACAGCTTGTTCCCACAACTTAGAACAATGGATATGCCAATGATGTCAGTTGTACACACAAATATTTCCATCTGCAAACCAGGAGAATGTGATGAGGTCTCCGTAATAAGTAGGAGCCCTTAAACCAGTCTCAAGATAGGTATATTTCACGAAGCAAAGTGGAGACAGCTTCCTCCACAATGTCCTGGTCTTGAGGAGACCACCTCAATGCCAGGGTTGACAAATTAAGTATTTCCATGGCCCATTCTATCTTTGACCTCTCTACAACCAACAACCGCTTTACTGTGACATTTTTAAGATGAGTGGTAATATATGCTGGTGATGACTTGTGTTTAACTTGAGGCACAACAGATCACCAGATTTATTTCCCACTGATAAGCCATCCAACAGCATAATTACTAACCAAGTGGCTTTGAATGTGGGGATCTTGAGATGGAAAGAGCCCAACCCCATTACCACTCTCTTAGGCCAAACCACACGCTTCCCCAAAGTCAACTAGACCAAGCCTTCTAGAGTAGTTGGATTTGGCTCTTCTGTCATTTACCTCAGCATAGATCTGGAATAACTCCGTTGAAATAAACCAGTGTATAAATAAACCTAGGCCCATTATATCTTTGTTTCGCTTTGATATTATTTTTGATGGCTTGAAAATTTGTTTTCCACATGCAACTGCCATGCAAGACATGCTATAACTTTTTCTGTTCATGTTCATGTAAGTCTGTGTTATTCCTGTAAACACAAACCACCCCAGGTGACATACAGGAAAAGAACAGCAAATGTAGATGTTTTGAAAAGGCCAACATTCACCATTCTGCTATTTTGCTTTCAACACCAAAGCTTTTACCCCTATCTAAATGGCATAACCTTGTTCTTTCAGAGAGCTGAAGTCAGATAAGCCTACATGGACATGCTGGAGCCTCTTATGTGGTTACCCTCGCAGGGTTACTCAAATTAAAATTCACTCTGCGGAGGGCCTACAAAAGCAAGACAGATCTGGTGGTAAGTGATGAGACTGTCTCTAGAGAAGTAGGAATTGTTGGCTGCTAATGCTTCTGCAAAGCCCTGCTGATTTGATATGCAAATGATCACAAATTATTCTAAGGAAATGAAAATTTAAACCTTAGCAGATTCTGTCTGGGGAGACGGTTTTATTTTTTTCTGGAGCCCTGTTATACCGGAATAGGCTTGTATATGGACAAAAGAAGAACCAGGGTTAAGGAGGCAGCACAAAACAAGAGCTAAATGTTAGCTGTGATGGCCCAGATGGTGAATAATAGGCAGTCACTTTTGATAACTGTGTGGTGGGGATTAGCCAGAAAGTCACAGTAATGGCTTCAGCTTATATCCTCCATTCAGGGTTGTCCATTCTGTCAATGAAAAATGTCCAGTGAGAGGTCGTTAGGAAGGACTCCCTGTAATGGGGTGTGTGACACTGAACACCTACCTAGCTACAGTTCATCCAAGAACTTCAAAGCACTTCACTCACTTGTAATATGTCTGTGAGGCAATTACTGTAAGATTACAACCATTTTGGGCTGGTACACCGAGGCACAGGGAGGTGACAAGACTTGTATGGCATCAACTATTGTATGTCTGTGTGTATCAAGGAAACAGTTTTGAAGCTGAGCGGTGCGTGACACTGAGCGCTAATTCATTGACTTGCCCCACCTCCATCCTTTGCCCTGTACGTTCTGCATCCTCCTCCATCTGGCACAGCTAAACTAAGTTCCTTCCCATGATCATCAGAGGAGAAACAAGCAGAGGCAACTAGCACTAAGTTAGCACCGGGAGGCTGCAAACAGCTGCTCCGGGCTCCGGCATGTCGGCACTCCAGCACCTTCCAAAGTAGACGTTGTGGTTTTTTCGGCTCTCCAGCCAAAAAACGTTGCCTACCCCTGACCTACGTGATGTGTTGTACCACTGAAGACGCTAGCTGTTGGTTTTGTAAAGGGGGTTCTAGCATCCCAGAGGGTCAAGAAGAGTCGGCAGTAATGAGTGTCAGTGAGATTCGTGTTGAATCTCATCCCTAACCTTCTGATCACAAGGACGTTGCTGCATACAATTCTGTCCTCTCCTCTTACAGAAACCACTAGTGACTTCCCTTATGGCACAATGCACTTCTTGCTAACCATTCGTGCTAGCCCTTTTGTCTTTTCAGGGGACCGGGGGGGGGCTAGAAAATTGCTTTACTTGGTTTTTCCTGGCTTTTTCTTGCACAGCTATAATGACATTTTGTGTGATTAAACATCAGACGTACAAGTAGCCTTGTTCCACAGTTTTGGAGAGACAAGCAGACTGGCTGGATGGCTAGATTAGACCAAAGGGAGATATGATGACAAGAACAGCAAAAAAACAGTGATTTATAAAAAAAAAAGTGTCTTGTTCATTCCCTCAAAAGTTACTGTTGGTTTTAGGGGATTTGTTCCCACCTGTTTTCAAATTCCTTAATCATTTTCTTCCAGTGTTCCCTGAAGTAAACCAGGAGGGAAAGGGAATTGGTTTCTACCATTTTGCAATTCCTAACACAGTTACAGTGTTGACAAGATTATTAAAACTATCTCCTGTAGCTGCCAAAATGTAGGCTTCAGCTCAGGAAGCAAAATGTGATTTGTCGCATTGTGACACTGACTGTCAGTAATGTACAACTAGGACTTACAATCAGCAACTAATAGGAACTATCTACAAAATCTGTTGTTCTTGGTCTGTCATATCTTTCTCTATTTTGATTTCAAGGCTAGCAGCAACTAGTTCTGGGATGGGGGCTTACTTTGACAAACAGGTAATTTATATTTATTGAACAAGAAAAACATTAAAAAGTGTGTTCTGTGTGAGGAACCTATAGGATATGTATTATGGAGAGCTGGGCAACATTTCCTAATCAAGTATTTCATCCACCAAAAATGCAGAATAGGGATAGCTGAATCTATTTGCAAATATGTTCCAAATTCATCAAATGTCTTGACTGGAGAAAAACAGAAAAAAAATTGAAAACAAAACCTGTTCAGTTAGACATTTTTTAGAACTAAGCATGCTGATTTTTATTAAGTGAAACTAGGTGCCATTCTGAACTTAGCCAAATTTACTTACATGAATGGGTAAAAACCCAAATGAAACTAACCTTTTTCTTGAACTTGAAATACCTTTTTTTCCTTCTTTTTTGGTTATTCACTTCGCCAGAAAACAACAACAACAGTTTGTTTCAAGTTGACATTTCAAGTGCTTTCAAACATTTCAAATATATGTATATTTTTATATTTCCGTTCAACAAGCAAACCAAGGAATCAGTCTTTTGTACCGCTCCCAGAGAGAAGTAGGGGTTGGGCATTTGGAAAGACCGTGTTTCTTAGGGAGTTTCAATCTGCTTTCTCGTGGGAAGAGTCCAGTGTGGGTCGCAGTCCTTTGGATCATTGTCCACAATCCTTAACTTTCCCCATTGGTCCTGGAGCATAACTTGGTATGCATTTTACTTCAAAGGCAAAAAGCCATAACAGCTTTCTCACGAATCAATACTAGGGGACAGTAAGGGAAAGCAGCAGCAAGCCCAGTCAGGAACGATAAGTGAGGGTTTTCCCTAGCGTTAGGCACACTCAGTAAGGTTGTTCAAGAGGAAAATAAGTAGATCAAGTGGACATGCATGCCTGGTGCTCAGAGGAAGCCTGTTTATGCCCTAAATGTTGTTGAAGGTTGGTTCCTCCTTACACACAGATTACTTTTCGTGATCATTGAGACCTTGCATTTCACAATGGCCTTCTTCTGTTCCTGTTTTTACCCATTACTTTTTGTTAATGCTTATTGACTCAGGTTGAGGGCTTTTCATTCTCTCCTTTGTATCTAAGTTCAGTGTCCCTAGCCACCTTCTTCCTTACCCACCCTCTACCTCCATATGCTACACATAGGTTGAAAATATCAGCCGTTGGTTTTGTATAAGCCGTTTTTAGGGTCCTTTGGGGTGGATAGATGGTATGGGTGGTAATGAATGTCAATGAGATCCTTCTGAACACACAGAGGTTGCTGTACTTCTCTCCAGCTCTCACAATTTCTAGCCAAATTCACACTCCATAATGTTATCATGTGGGAACTCCTTAAATCCTTGCTTGGGATAAACAGTCATAGATAGGACTAGTTCCCACAGTGCTGACACTGAAACACCTGATTTAAACCTCCTTAAATTTGAGGGGGAGGGGGAGTTTAGAGTTGGATGTACAGTTCACTGCATCAAGCCTGTCTCTAATATCTGAGAGTCAAAGACATATTTCTGAGAAAGGTACTCAAAAACTGAAGCAGAGTAGAGCTTTATCCATAGCATGTTTGCTCTGTGGCTTTCTTCATGATTTAGTCATCCTCCAAATGTTACCTCCTGCCAGAGAAAGGCTGTTGTGTTTGTTTTAAAGACATTTGCTCTGATGGCTCTACTTGCTGCTGCTGCAGATGATCTGTCCTGTCTAGAAAAGTGACTGATTTTCTGCAGCTGATGGGGTTAACCACTGAGTCTGGCCATTCAGCTACCAGATGCATCTGCATATTTGCTGCTCCTTTTGGAAGCATCCAGTTTTTGAGTAAACTTGTGCTGAGATGTAGCCAGCTAATCTCCAAGCCGATTATGGTGGTAGATTTGCAAGTGGATGAAGAAGAGCTGTTTGGCTTATTCCCCCTTCCTTCCCCTCTCATTTTCCCAAGTCCGTCTGTAAAATTGTCCCAGCTGCTGTGTCAGGGTCATTTCATCACAGCTGATTTCTGAGAGCAAATAAGCCTGCATGCTTTCTGACATGTTTTCACTGAAGCACCATATGGGATTCACAAGTTTCAGTCTTGTCTGTAACAGCTCCCTCTTTTTCTAACCCAGTATTTTTAATGCCTCTCCCTAATAGTGATGTGATGAACAGAAAGAGCGAAGGTGCAAGAAATGCCTCTGGTGAGGGGAGAAGAGAGAGAAAACATTTCCAAGGGAGGCATTCAGAGCCAGCTCCAGAACATGACCTCCTTGCCAAGTAGCTAACACCCTTCTGGGCACTTTCCTCTACCTACGTATTGCTTACGTTGCAGTGGTGGCTGCCCATCCCACCCCTGAACCAGGTTTGGGTTGGTCAGACACAGAACAAAGCCAGTCATTGTTGCAAAGAGCAGTGTAAGCAACTGCAAGCCCAGAGGCATTTCATTTGTTAAGAACAGTGACATGTCTCCCTGGCTTTGCCCAGTTTTTATTTGGTCCCTGAGGGTTTTACCTGACTGAGCAATGGCAGAACCCATTTCCATGTCATGCAGAAAGCTTCTGTTGGCGTGTACAACAGCAAAGAATGTGACTGCTGGTTTCTCAGAGGCGATCCCCAAGAAACAATGACCTGATCACACTTTTCAACTAATTCTAATCCAATCTCTTGACAAAGTCATAAAGAGACGGCGGTAATCATCTCCTCCCTTGATGTAGTCCTGGTATTATCCATTCTTTGCTTTAATATTAGATCGCAGCTTCATCTTCCCCCCAGCATTACCTTTTCCTGGATTTGCCACATCCTCTCTGTGATGAGGCATCAGAGTCATGGAAGCGTGATTGGGGTTGCTCTGCAGGTGTGACTTTCAAGCCTGAACTGCCAGAGGAATGGGTCTCTGAGTCCCCCTCCACCGCCTTGCACCCTCTGTGGACCTGCATAAAGCGGGTGTGAAAATGCTGCCACTTCAGTAGGGTTAACTTTTGCACTCATGATGCACAGGTATAAACAAACCAGTGGAAAGGGAGAGCACAATCAGACCCTTTAAAGCTTTAGGGAAAGCATCTTGTCTTGTCACGTATCTTTGGGCATCGCATCTCTTTTGAATCATTTTTCTTCTGGAAACTGCAGGAACAGGGGACAGATCAGTCTGGATTGGCCCTGAATAAATACTCTTCCCCTTAGCACCCATCCTCTGCCACTGTGAGATACAGGACCCTGGGCTACGTGGGTACTTCTTATGTTCTTATTGTGGTTCCTGATGAAGTCAAGAATTTGGCATCCCAACATTGAACGTGGCTGCACTGGCACCTTTCATCCATTTTTTTTTTTATTACTTATTCTTGATTTCTGCAGCATGCACACATGTTTATTTAGTTTCTTGCACATGGTAGCATTCCTGTTTCTTTTGCTCAATAAATTATGTTGGTTAACAGCTTTCTGTGCCCGGGCAGAGATGTCCATTAACTGAGAATTCGATGTATTTCTCTCTGTCTCTTTGCACCTCGCGCTTGCTCTGAACGATCTGCTCTGCAGTCTTGCTGTGGTGTTTGCATAAGGCTGCAAGTACTTGCCACTGTTTTGTAAAAGACCCTGTCTGACTTGGATCCAGTCCATTTTCAAGATCTCTTTGCAAAGGGGTGGGTTTTCCTGTCGCTTGTAGCACAGCCTGGTGTAACTGTGTATCCCACAGGCTAAATCAACATATTTAGTGACACCAAAATAATCGCTTACTAAAGTAGCCAATAAACTGCTCCCTTCTGCAGTAAGTGTTATATGTTGTCAGGGCAACAGCCCTATTACAATGATAGCCAGGTTTAGTCAGAATACAGATATATGAAAGCCTGGCCCTCTTTCTTAAGTCACACTGGATCTTTCTGTTTCAGAAGCAGCCATTTTCTGGCTTGTTTATGTGAGATGTTGGCATTTGTTCTTGGACCAGGTGGATATGTTCTAGGGAAATCATATGTGATAATCAATTATTAAACAGTAACAGTCACTTAAATCTGTGGCTGAAAGAAAATGACATTTGTATGTCCAGCTCTTTGAGCAAAGCCCAGCAAACAGCCTTTTGTGGGGCAGAAAAATATCAGCATCCAGACGGGCCTTATTCCAGTAGAGACACCTTTTAATAAAGATGATGAGAAGTTGCTTATAAAAGGGTTATCATCAAGAATCAGTGGATTAGTTGGAAGCATTTTATGTGGGAAGGAGGAAGTCTGGCAAATAGATATTTGCCTTTGCTAGATATGCCTTTGTTAAAAATTGGATCCAGTAGTGTGATCCCAGAAGGAAACCTATACAATGCATATGTTGAAATGGAAAAGTAACAATATAGTGCCTGTGTCCTAATTTGAGGTGATCAGAAAATAGCTGTCCCATTCCAGGGGAAATTCTGATGTTTCAAGATTTGTTTTTGTGACCAATCAAAACAAAAAGTCAAAATTACAAAACCTCCCATGGAAAGTCAGCTCTGAAAACAATTTGGTTTGGAAATGACAAAACCATGCAGTTCTATAAAAGGGCATATTTTAATTGATGTCAAAATAGTTCATTTAGATTATGTCAAAATAAACAGAAAATATTAAATATGCCCTATTAATATATTATCAACATACATACTCCACTATAATATAATCTTCAGATTGAAATGAATCGAAGCGATGACCTCGCTATAAGATGTTTTACCTTTCTGAGATCCAGTATTCTAACATTATCAGAATGAAATGAGAAAGCCAAAACAATATTCCCTTGATGCTTTCCCATAGAAAGTGTCATCAAGACTGACACATTCCTATCAGGGTTTTAGGGTTGGCAAAACTGTGTCTTCTGATATAAAACTGTTTCCTTTGGGAATCATTGTACTAGACCTTGAACTTATACCACAGAGGATGCAGGCCAGCAGCCTCACGCTCCAAGGCCTGTGCCTGGCCTCTCTGTATTTGATGATGTGAAGCAAAGTGGTCTAAATTTTAGAGTTTCTGAGCACTCCTCCTGTGGCCTTCAGTAGGAATTGTAAGATGCTCAGCTCTTCTGCCCAGCTATTTAAATCCGACATACGAAGTTCAGCATGTAATTTTATGCTCAAACATGGACTTTGGCACCAGTAGCTAGAGGACTGATGAGAAGGCTCATGGTTTCACTTTAAAGACGGTTGCATGAACCGGGAGGATGTCCAGAAAAGGTGAGGCAGGAACATGCCAAACCAGGAGGGGATGAGGCATTGTGGCCTCGTGGATGTGTTAGACTAGAAATCAGGAGGCACTGCTTCTTTTCTCAGCTCTATCGCTGCTTGTGGCTTTGGCGGGAGGGTTAGTTGCTTCACCTCTGTGCTCTCTGTTTCCCATCTGTAAAAATGACATGAACAATATTTCTCTTCTTTTGATGAGCGCTGGGTGCATGCCTAGCTCTTATGCAGAGATGAAGGTTGAGAATGTGGGCACCGTATCCTTTTATTTAATGGAGCTGTAAGGTTAGCAAAGCTGTTCTTCATGTAGATGGCCAAGTATAAATCACCTTTGATTTACTTTGAACTTCCCCAGGCTTCCTAATGGTAGCAGTGCCAGTCCATTCATTTTGCAAATACTCTTTTAAGCAGTGCAGGATGACAAATGGGCTCCTGCTTTCTGGTGAAAGGCAAAGGGAAGGACATTTTCTAGGCATTCAAAGGGGTGGGGAGCAGGAGAGCTCTCGTTCATGATGCAAGGTGAAGACCATAGTGACCATGGAGAAAAGCTTCTTGTTGCAGGGGACAGAAGAACATCGCTCTCTTTGACAATTAAAACATCTCTGTATCTAATTCTTATTCACATGCTATTATTTGGGTACTTGCTATTAGTTACCTTATACGTACCCTTTGCCTGCAGGCAGGCAGGACCGGGCAGGTGAGGCCACAGTAGCCCCTTGCACCTCTCCCCTGGTCCTTCTGCACAGTGAGTACACAGTGACACAACAAAGGGGAATGTCATGGCTGTGAAATGCCCCATTAAGACTCTGCTTTTCCACCTGGGATCCTTTTTGTCTGCTTTTCGGTTTTGGCCGCAGTCCTATCTTTTCATACAGCTTGATCTCTGTGGCAGGCTGACAAAAAGATCATTTGTCAGTTGTATAAGTATGGTAGGGCAAAGGTGGCCAATGTGTGGCAGCACGCGTGCTGCAAGTGGCATGAGCGTCCTGCACGTGTGGAACGCAGCGGATTGGGGAGGAGACAGGCAGCACAGTAGGAGATGGGGCAGGAAGGAGAAAGCAGAGCAGCAGATTGGGCAGAGGACGGGGACTGGAGTGGCAATCGGGGAGAGTGCAAGACTAATTTGTGTCATGTCTGCCATACAGGTTGGCCCCCACTGAGGTAGGGGAGGCTGTCATGGTGACAGCTAGAATGGCATAGCTAGGATTCTCAGTAGGTCAAAAATGGCTCTTGGCTTCCATTAACCAGCTGCTGATCTGAACCCATGCAGGCTGGCCTTGCACCTAGACAAGAGAGAAAGCATGAGCAAGTTGGGACTTTTTACTACTCCCAAAACTCGTGTGACTCCTTCAAGTGAGCTCTTGATTATTGAGGAACGAGCAATTCACTGATTGCCAACTCACAAGACCTTCTCTCAGGACTTTGGACCAAACTTTTATCATGCTTTGGAAAGCTTTAGATTCTGTTTTCTCCTTCCCCTGTTCAGCATTTCCCTGCCCACCCTTCCATCCAGCCGATGTGGCTCAGTGTGTTACAAGCATGGGAGTAGCAATGCAAATGCTGTAATACAAGTTTGGGACGATGATGCTACTGCAGTGCAAGCCTTTGAGCCTGCTCTGTGGGCATTTAGATACTAGATTTCCATTATTCAGACTGAGGCTGCACTCGGTGATGATGTGTAGAGGAAAAGTATTGCGCCTTCTCCTCCCACCACCTCGACTCTCAAGGCAGCCATGGCTGAACTTGTTCACCTCCGCGCGTGGAAAAAGTTTTTATATAACGATACGATACAAGCATTATGAAACTTGGAGAGGTGCTGCTTGCATAGATGACTTGAGTAGGAGCCATCTGTAGTGTCATTTTCCAAACATCTTTTGGGGGAAGCAGCCAAAAGCTCTGAAGATGGAAGGATTTAGTCTCCAGGGGTGAAGCACAGGGTGGTAAGTGACCTCCTCTTGCTGTGGGCCAGTGACAGGACAGGGTTTTCCCAAAGCCTGGGCTCTCTTGCCTTCTGACTTCTCATCATCTACCTGAATCATCCAGGCAAGTCCCAAGCCTGGTTGCTTCTGCAGGCAGGAGACCCTTGTTCCCTCTGACTCACTCCTCTGTCTCTCTGAGTCTACGACGGTTTCTCAGCTATTCCAAGTGAAAGTAGACACTCCAAGTCCCAATACAGATTTTTCTCACTGTTTCAGGAGCAGACCCTTACCTGACCATTAAATGTGAGAATCAGAAAGTTCGCTCTGCTGTCCAGCAAGACACTGTCAATGCCATTTTTGACACGCAAGCAGTTTTCTACAGAAAGAACATTGACCGTCCCATTACTGTCCAGGTAAGGAGGAGAGTCTGGGTGTGCTGCAGTGCCGGCAAAAAGAGGAACATTATGTCAGGGGGGAAAGCTCACTTCCTTCCATGGTATCTGTGTGTATCTTAGTGACATAAAGTAGCACGTGGTTTTAAATAAATTTGACTTTGATGGGATGAGGGTCTGACAAGCATTAACTGTTTCTTCACTAGATTGATACCCAGGCTGCGAGAATCACTGCTTCTCCATGACAGCAATGGCTGGAGCAATTCAGCTGTTTATATTGACCTTTGTATAGAGACCATATTTATTTGTATACTGCATGCTCCTGAATAAGACAAACACTTTGTTTTGGGAAGGCAGAATACAGAAAAAAAGACTTGAAAATAAGTAACTTAGTAGAACAAGTAATAAATTGCATAACACTGCTTTGTTTCTATCATGGTTGCATGTATTCACATATGCTATAAGACTGACTCAGCAAGATTAGGGATATAGGATAAGACAACTGGATATTATGGTAGACCTACATGAAGAAGGTTACCTAGCCATACATCAAATATGCTTTTAATCAATACCATTCAGAAATCTCTTTCTTCTTTTGAGACCCACACCCCAACATACAACTTCTGATTTTCATGGGAAAGGGTATGTGTGGTATCCAAATAAATATGGTGCTTCCTCTCCATGTAGTAACTATTATTGATACCCAAGACTTACATGGCAATCTTCATTTGTGGACCTCAAAATATTTTACAAGGGTGCTAGAGTATCTTTACCCCCATTTTATAGGGGAGAAAGAAAAGTTAATTGATTTGTCCCAAGCCTCTCACTGAATTAATGGAAGAACCAAGACAGGAACCCCAGACTCCACTCACAGGGTTAGTCCCTGGCACGCAGAATGCTAGGGGATGTGAGATGCTTTTTCCTTAATTGGTAGGATGACCCCTAAATCAATCCAGTCTTCTTAGCACTGAATGCCAGAGAGGGAAGTTAGTTTTACAGCGCTACAAGGACTGTACTTTGACACCTGGCATTCCTAAGCTGAAAGGTATCTCCTTGGTCCCCCATGGGCAAAAAAGGATGAGAGAAGAGCTATCATCATAAAGCTCAGAATATAGTCATGGGTGAATGTAACCTGAAAAAACAGCTGACAAGAAAGGCAGGTTTGTGCATCATCACAAGCAGGTTTTACTCTGATTACCAGTGGGTACCAAGGCAATACCCCTCCTATCTTTCTACAACACTCCACTCAACCCCTTTCACTTTCCCAGCTCAACCAAGAACAATTAGAGCAAATCAGGCAACTACTTCAGTAATCAGGGGCTTTGCATTCCCATCCAGATCCACCCCCAGGAGAACTATGCTTCTCTAGCAACACAAACCAGCCTCAAAGCTGCTTGTACTTGGCAATGGTGGATTCTCCCACGTGGTGAGGTAGAGCTGCCAAGGAGACATATGTGGGTCAAAAGAGGCATGGACAAAACCAGCTGCAAGAGCAGTTCCTCTGGGGCTATAACTAGTTAAGCATAAAGCAGCCATCCGGGGGCAAGGATGGGTTGTGAGGTGGAGTCGGCATCTTATTAGGTGCAGGTTGTTATTGTTGCTGGACCCAGTTGTCCCATTTTCATTCATTTTCTAGGTAGGACGTGACCTAGTGAGCATTATTATGAGTTTGTGTATTCCTGTATTTTCATAGATTCATAGATGCATAGATTGATATTTATTTGCATGGCATATAGGTAGTATAGAGCAGGCTTCAGGCCCTAGGAAATTAGCCACATTTAGTACACACCCTTCCTTCCTTCTGTTCCAAAGGGTTGATACGGGTGCCCCTCATCTGCCAGGGCTCTCTTAAGCAGTAGTTGAAAGGAAAGCAGCGTCTTGGCTCCAGTTATTTCTTCTCCCTCACAATTGTGTCTGTAGGTCTGGAACAGCAACATCTTGTGTGACCAGTTCCTTGGACAAGTGCTGCTGGCAGCATCGCCCAGTGACCCCAGAGAACAGCAGACTCTGCGGCTCCAAGGGAAAGGCGGCGGCGAAGCAGACGAAATGCCGGGTCACATCACCGTCAAGGTTGTTTCCAGCGATGACTTTATGGAGCTATGAATACCAAAGCCCTGTGGACCCAGACAAAGCTGTCACCTCGCGGCTGGGGGCCTTGTCTGTGCTTTCAGTGTGAGTGACTTGGGAGCAAAGATTGCACAAAACCATAAATCATTTTAAAAGAAAAGCCCCTTTGTTCCCCATCTCAGCACAGCTATAAGCGGGAGAGGCTTTTATACAGAAAGAAAATATATCATGCAGCAACTATAGTAGTAGGGGGCAACACTAATTCAGTGACCAAGCTCATTACAAACCACCACACTATCTGTCCTTCCCAGATATTTGGTGCATCGCACTATATCATGGCACATCATATTACAGCATATCTGACTACTCTTGGAGGGCTTCAGTGCAATGTGTTTCTTATGTTATATTTTTTTATGGCAATGAGAGTGGAGCCAGATAGGAAAGAAGCTAATTTCAACTGGCTTCCTTTTATATAATGCTACAATTGCTCTTATTAATGGTACTCTTATTATCTGACTGTCTCCAGTGAAATGTCACTGCTCGAGGAATCAGAGCACTTATTTTGCATAGGCCTAGGAAACCCTGCAGAAGAGGAATCCCAGTGTTCAAATGGCAGTAGGACTAAGTGGCTGAGCAGTGTTACTAGTGTGAGTTTTGCCTGGGTAAAGACTACTGGACTTGCCCTCATATTCTTTCTTCCTGAGCCAGCCAGCAAGCTGAGGTCTCTGACCACGAGAAAGGCACCTACAAATCCAGCGATGTCTTTGACCTGGTAGAAACTCAGTAAGAAGAGCCTCTAGTCACAAGAGCCTCTCTGAATAGCAGTTTGATATGTAAGACACTTTACCAAAGGGCTCTCCTTGTTGTTAACAATTCCCTTCATGCCGCTTGTACTGCTGAGCATGGTACCAAGGATTCACTGCAGAAGGACACAGCCCTCCTGGGGTGGGTATGGAAGGTAGAGCTGTAGTAGGATAGTTGTTTGTTTTTATATCACACCCAATTTTGTGTGAGGGACTAATAGCCTTTAACCAGCTGTATCATAGGACTAAGTTCTCCCACAGAGTTGGCCAAAATAGAAGCTTCCTTCCAGCCTTTGCAGGTAGCCTACTAGTTAGGTTTCGCTTGAACAGAAAGCACCTGTGCCGTTGAGCGAGGTAGAAGATTCTAGGTGTGAAATCAATTCATAATGAGCTCCAGGCCCTTCACCGTTCGCCTGTTCATTGTTAGTATTGCAAATTCTGCTCTTGGGTTTCAGCTTTCAGCTTTGTGTTGAGACAACGGCTGAATCCTGGGAAAAGCTGAATTTTCACTCATGCGGAAGTGACGCCAGGCATCTTGTGAATTTTTTTCTAGTGGGTGAAATGCTTTAGGGCAGAATTACATGAATATTTCTGCAAAATATTGTGAAGATTTGTTCTGCAGCTTGAAACACCCCACTGGCCCTGTGTGAAAATGAGATGAGTGGTGTCCTGAGGCGGGGAGGGAACACACAAATGAATGTGCCGCTGTGCTAGTTGACTGCCATTGGCTTGGTTTCACGTGTCAAATCTTCACATCCAGCGATAGCCCTGAAAAGGCTTGTGACAAACCAGTTTCACATTATGCCAGTATATGCATGCAGTTTGCATAATTTGCATAATTGTACTCTGCAAGTTGATGAGTTTCTGGATATTCTTTTGGGTGAGGGAAGTATGCATCTGCAGGAGTGTAAAGGTTCAGCTTTCCCAGACAGCTCAGGCCCTGGACAAGCAAGAATGCTTTTAAGGGCCAGGTACAAACATCACAAAGCCTCTGGGCTCTGCTTGAGTAGCTGCTGGCAATTACCAGGCCTGAGTCTCTTTGCCCGCTATTTTGACACCCTCTTAACTCCGGTGTCTGCAGTGAAGTTACTCCAGATCTGCAGCAATACAAGCCAGCAAGAGACTTGCGCTCTTCAGGTGCACAATAATTATGCAAGGTCCCAGATTTTAAAACAAGACATCTTTCTGAAATCTCACCAGCTGGCAGGGAGGGATGCTCAGGGTGGAGCCTTGCCAAACCAGCAAAGCCTCCACTGCATGAGCTCGAGGAGGGCCCAGAAAACAGATGTTTAAAATGGAGCAGATAATAAAAGCTGCTCCTGTGGACTGAATCGTATGCTAGTCAGCAGAACTGTCCCCTCAGAGGTGAGCCACTCTGAAGTGGGGTATGGCCCCCAGGTAGCGTCATGTATCCATGTGTTGGCAGAAGCCCTTTGCCTTTTGCAAACTAAAAGAAACATGGGCTGCAACAGCTCCTGTGTGCTTGCCTAAGAATACACAAAGGCACAAAGCAGCCCAACTGTCTTGTAAAGGTGCTAGAAACTGCAAAAATTACAATCCCAGAAATCTAGGTCTCTACCCTGTGGTGTGCAGCTATGCTGGCCTGACAAGAAGGAGTGGTAGGGAGGGCTCAACTAAGGTCATCGAAGCTGGGGTGGTTCTGTGGTCTCATTCCCTTCTTGCAAGGCTGTCCCACAGGAACAGACACAAGTGTTGACTTACTGATACTAATAACTGGTAAATTCAGACAATGAAGAGGGAGCATTGCCTTGGGCATGATTCCAGCACAACACCATTGCCTGGCATGTATGAAGGAGTTGGGCATTTTATGATCAATAGGATTATCTGTGGTTCTGCATTAATTAGTGTTTGGAAATGAGATGTCAGTGTAACAACAGCCTGGGCAGCATTTGCCTATTAGCAGGTGTTAATGCAAGCTGGGGAATGGCCAGTGGGGTCTGTGACTCACGGAGGCAGCTGACTGCCTTGTTACCCTACCCAACCATATGGAAGATGGAAACAGGCCCTGGTAGGGGGAAGAAGCTGGACTTAGCGGGGTGTTGTCTGTTCCTGAAGCCAGACCCCAGGAAGAAGATGAGGTTGGACCAGTAGGGCTGAAATGGCATCTTCTCATGGCACTATGCATCTTCTTGTGTCTATGAGGCTAGGGTAAGCAATGGGTTTCTGCTTATAAGAGAAACATCATGCATTAAAGGTATGGGCATCTCTACAGAATACAAGAGTGTAGAAAAAGCAAGTGCAGCATCAAGCAAGAAAGATGTTTTAAGAAGAGACAAAATGTTTGGCAATCCTGCCGGTGGAAAGGCCTCAGGAAGCTGAATGGGTTTGTTCGGACTTTTTTTTAGAGTGAGACTTTTTTTGGTTTCCGTACGTTCATGCCCTCTGTAGGAAGGCAATGGCTGAGCAATGCAGAAACAGAGAGAGGCCAAGCCAGGCTGTAGATGCACTCCTAGGCCTCCTTGTGCTGGGTCCGTTAAAGTGTTCAGTGCTGCCAGTTTGCAAACACTCCTGCTTAACCTTTTCTTTGCCTTCATTTGTACCCTGCAAGTGAATTAGACATGTGGTTACCGCATCTTTGGCCCAAGCACCACTGTATCTTGGTTTGGGTGAACAAAATCCACACCCAACCTCACTGGGGCTTTGCTGATGTGATCTCTGCCCCTTCTCTTTTGTGAAGCTCCCTTCCCTCCCCCTCAGTCTTCTCCCCTACAGACACAATTACAGCACAGAAAATGCCCAGTTCCCCTCCCCTCAGCCAAGCGTAGGCCGATGCTGATTTATGGCTCCCTGGCTCACAGGACCAGTCATCTCCAAGGAGAATAATAGATTGAATGTGCTGAGCACAAGGCACAGTAATGTGTCCAGAGTTGGAAAGGAACCACTTTGCTTGGGCTTTAGTTGTTTGTCTCAATTAAATCCTAATGGTTTCAACATATCCCATTCTCCAGCATAGGCGTGGTAGACATAGCTTTGCTGTAACACAGCTCTCCTTGCCCTAAAAGACACATTTTCATTGGGAAATGCAGGAGGGAGGAGGACAAGACTTCTGTGTGCTAACAGGAGGTGTCTGGGAGCTAAATATCACAAGCAGTGCTCACCGTCTGTTAAATATTGTGACCGTCTCTCAGCTTCTTGGGGAAAATGGATCAGATCAACAGCAAGTTAGCACAGCTCCATCACCTTCGATGTAGATTTGCACAGCAGAAAACATAGCCTGATAGAGTCCCCTGCATTTTCGAAGTCAGCACTATAACTATTATGCCATTATAGCAATTGCCACTATAGTGTGAGGAAGCATTTTGTGGGGCTTCATAGTTCCTCCCTCAGCATGGTTTTTCTCCTGGCATTGTGCTGGTGCAGGAGCACAGGCACGGTACTCTCGTCCACTGCTCCCCGCTGCGTCTGAGGCTGGATACTTCAGATGGAGGAGCAAATATCCCCATATCCACTGAGGGCCTGATTCACTGCATATGCTGACTTCAGTCAAGAGAAAGACGCCCCACAGCTCTGTGAGAAGGCTCAGGGCCACATCCTTCGCTGATGCATTGTAGCTACATCAATTAAATAGCTGGAGCTTGTGTACTACTTTGGCAGTACTAAGGCAGTATGTGGTGCTCCCTGACCCCAGCTGGAAAACAGCTTCTTGCAGGAAGCATGTGAATTGAGAGTGCTCCTCATCTTATTTTCACCGAGTCGCACCCCCTGCCCCCTTTCCTGCTCTCGTGTTACAGACACAAGTGCTTCCCGATGGGCGCCCTGGGTTCATTAAGCGTATTACCAGCAACTCTTCTCCTAAGTCTGGAGAAAAGCCCGGTTCTCTATAGTGCCCCAGTGCTGGTAAGGTGTCCCTCACAAGAAGGTCTGTTCCCACAAATGCAGACACTCGTGAAACACACTGCACCTGCCTGAATCAAGCCGTGATTCTCAAATAGGCTTCCTTTCCACCTTCTGCTTGCTAAAGGCCTCAGTCACAGCCAGGGTGCCCATCATAGAGGACAGTCCTCTATCGATACAAAACCAACGCCTTTATGTCCTCTATTTTTCTCTTCAAGAGTACAATAGAGGACATAAAGGCAGCCGGTCTTGTATCAATAGAGAACAGAGTAGCAGAAAACTGGACTGTCCTCTATGACGGCTGCCCTAGTCATGGCGCTCTAGGGTCAATGAACTTCGGCGAGCATTTAGTTAGGTCCCACAGCAGCATGGGTTGAAGTTTTCAGAGGTTTTTAAGCATGTCTAACAGAAGCAAGGAGAGCCTCTGAAAATCAGCCCCCCAATCACCAGAAGTACTTTAAACTAATCACCCTAAATTAACGCCCCCGCCCTTTGAAAATAGTAGGCGTTAGACGTCACTTGAATGCTACTCTACCATGGGACTGTGATTCTCAGCTGGGCTCACACCTGCTGGATGGATTTCAACTCTTGCACTATTGTTTTTCATACTGTATAAGCATTTTGCAGCACTGGCACTTTTATATTGTGGGAGATAATCTATGTACTTCCTAGAGAATAAACTTTTTTATTACGTTATCTGCACTGTTGTCATTTGGGTTAGTGTAACTGGGGATGAAAAAAAAAGCAAAAAAAAACAGGTAAGTTGAGCTAAGGAAAGGAAGCTTCCACAGTGAGAGTCTTCAGGTCAGAAACTAGAAATTAAAACTAGTTTAAAAGGCTAGGGTGAGCACTCAGTTGTCATGACCCAACTTGTCCACAAGGTGGCAATGCTGCTCTACTGGTCTCAGAAACCCTTTTTTTTTTCCTTTTGCTTTTGCTTTAGGGCGGTCTAATCACTTTACAAATAAAACCGGTACATCACTCTCTTCCTTGTCATAATGCATCAGTTGCTCCGTCCATGACGGTGTTTCTCAGCTAAAGAGGAGACACACACACCTTTTACCCCCTTGCCATCAGATAAGAGCTAAAGTGAGCCTTAAACTTTGGGATGTTTGACCCTACGTGGGCATGCCCCATTGGCAGCAGTGGTCCCCGATGCCACCCCCAAAAAAGCAGATAACTGAAACCAGCCCTCTTCCTTCAAGTCTACTTTTCTGGAGGCAACTTTCTGTATGCAAAAGGGGAGCTTTACTGCTGGCTCAAGGGTGGGGGTGTGCCGGAGCAGGAATCCCTGGCTTGTTGGTTCAGCTTGCTTTCCCGGCTGGCTCCAATTCTGATTTTTTCAAGCCCAGTCCAAGGGCCAATGCTTGTCTCAGCCAAGCTGGGTAAACCAAGCATAACTACATTGACATAGTCTTTCTAGACTTTAAGAAGGCCTTTGACACTGTCTCTCATCCCATCTTCATCAATAAATTAAGTGACTGCAGCATCGATGCCTACACAGTTGGATGGGTAAAAAACTGGCTGATGGAGTGCACCCAGAGAGTAGTGGTGGACGGGTTGTACTCAACCTGGTGAGATGTGAGCAGTGGGGTACCCCAGGGCTTGGTCCTCGGGCCTGCACTTTTTAACATCTCAGCTTGGCTTAGCAAGGAACTCTTCAGTGAGCTAAGCCATAAAAAGGAAGCTTACAAGAAGTGGAAACTTGGACAAACAACTAAGGAGGAGTATAAGAGTATTGCTTAGGAATTCAGGGATGAAATCAGGAAGGTCAGACCACAACTGAAGTTACAGCTAGCAAGGGATGTAAAGGGTAACAAGAAGGGTTTCTCCAAGTATGTCAGCAACAAGAGGAGGATCAGGGAAAGTGTGGGTCCTTTACTAAATGGGGGAGGCAACTTAGTGATAGATGATGTGGAAAAGGTTGAAGTATTCACCGCCTCTTTTTCCTCAGTCTTCACAAGCAAGATCAGCTCCTACACTACTGCACCTGGCAACACAGTTTGGGGAGGAGGTGAGCAGCCAGAAGTGGTGACAGAACAAGTTAGGCATTATTTAGAAAAGCTGGATGTGTACAAGTCCCTGGGGCTGGATGCAATGCACCTGAGGGTGCTGAGGGAGTTGGCTGATGTGATTGCAGAGCTGCTGGCCATCATCTTTGAAAAACTCATGGCAATTTGGAGAAGTCTCGGATGATTAAAAAAGAGCAAATATAGTGCTCTATATAGAGCAAATATAGGAAAGCTAAGAAAGTACGGGTTGGGTGAATGGGCTGTAAGGTGGATAGAAAACTGACTAAATCATTGGGCTCAGAGGATAGTAAGCAATGGCTTGATGTCTATTTGGCAGCTGATATCAAGCGGAGTGCCTCAGAGGTTGATCCTGGGACTGGTTTTGTTCAATACCACCAGTGACCTGGAAGATGGGATGGAGTGCAACCTCGACAAATAGGAGGATTGGACTAAAAGAAGTCTCCTGAGGTTCAATAAAGACAAGTGCAAAGTCCTGCACTTGGAACAGAACAACCCCATGCACCTGTGCAGGCTGGGGACTGACTGGCTAAGCAGCAGCTCTGCTGAAAAGGACCTGGGGGTTACAGCAGACAAGCTGGATATGAGGCAACAGTGTGCCCTTGTTGAGAAGAAGGTTAATTCTTCTAATTCTAAGGCTAATTGTGGGCTGCATTAGTAAGACCCCCCCCCCTCCCCCCGAAAGGATGTAGACAAATTAGAAAGTGTCCAGCGAAGGGCAACAAAAATTGTTCGGGGCCTGGGGGACATGATGTATGAGGAAAGGCTGAGGGACTGGGTTTATTTAGTCTGGAGAAGAGAAGACGGAGGGGGGATTTAACAGCAGCCCTCACCTACCTGAAGGAGAGGTCCAGAGAGATTGGAGCTAGACTTTTCTCAATGGTGGCAGATGACTGAATAAGGAGCACCAGTCTCTGTGGCAGGCCAGTAGGGGGCACTTCTGCACCAAGCCACCCACCTTACTGCGCCCGACCATCTACCTAGCTCCGAATGTCTCTCCTGGGGCGCCTATGACTGGCCAACCCCCTTCCTGGGGCACACCCACAAGCCTGGGATAACCGCCACCACTGCCAGCCAGGGTCTGGTCGTTGCCTGGCCCTGTGCCCCGCAAGGTGCACAGGCCGTATAGACCTTGAGGTCACTTGACCCCCTGCAAGATCTTGGAGTGCTTCTTTAACCTGAAGCACAGAAAGTACCCTCCCTTAGTCATCCAAGCCAAGGGAATACAAAGGCATGCCCATCCCCTCTCAAACATGTACCACAAAGCATGTTATAGCACAGGGGTGGGCAAAATGCGGCCCGCGGGCTGGATACTGCCTGCCAGTCCAGTCTATCCATGGTTTAAGCAAAGCCCATGGGGCTCCTGAAAAATTTAGAAAATTAATATTGATCTGCCCCTGGCTGCCTGTCATGCAGCCCTTGATGGCTTGCCAAAACTCAGTAAAGCGGCCCTCCGCTCAAAATAATTGCCTGCCCCTGTATAGCAGATAGCTTTATTGGGTACAGAGGGTAGGTTTGGGGAGGGGTATGAATCAGAGAAGTATCAACAGAATACCCAGAGCAAAGAAAACCAGCCTGATAGCCATTTAGTATGCTTCTAAATCATTGTAAGCTACCTTTCTAGTTAAGTTTCTGGTCATTTACTCACGTCAGCGTCCCAGAAGAGAGTGAGGGTTGCAGAGGTCCCAGTTGTTGTGCAAACATCCCAACATGGTTTTGCCTCTTCCTGGAGAGCCTCTCAAGTGGCTCCCCTGCCCTCTCCCTCCAGACCCAATCAGGGGCAGGGTTGCTTGAGGCCAACCAACCAATTTGAAAAGCATCACACCTTGACCTAGACCCCAGCCAACGCCTGCCCTCCTAGGCTAAAGGCAGGAGTTTTAACAATAGACCTGGCCACAGAGGGAGAAAGATTCCCCACTCCCATGGGGATCCCCTAGGCAACTGGGTTGATAGACACATGAGTGAAAGAAGAGGCTGGGAACAGGCAACCCCAAAAGTACGGAGGCTTTCACCGTCTCAAACTGCAGCAAAGGAAGTTTAGGTTAAATATGAGGAAAAACTCCACCAGGAGGGTAGCAAAACATTGGAACAGGCTACCCAGAGAGGTGGTGGAACCTCCATCTTTGGAGGTTTTTAAGACCTAGACAGACAAAGCTTTGGCTGGAATGATCTAGTTGGGGATGGTACTGGTTTGAGCAGGGAACTGGACTAAATGGCCTCCTGAGGTCCCATCCAGCCCTAATGTCCTATGATTCTATGACTTACACTTTTCTCACTTTGTGAATTGTTAATGGCATCATTTGGAACAATGCTCTCCGCAATTTGGCTTTCAGTTGAAACTATAGCAAGACCCAACTGAAATTGAGTCTTGGAAGAACACAAGCTCATCTTTGTAAGTTTAAGTTTCAAAAATTCCCCAATTGCAACAGGTACAGACAAAGTTAACAGAATCCTGAGTTTCATGGTTATGTTTGGAAACAAGGGCAAAAGCTTATTTTTGCACAGAAATGCCAATGCTGTGTTTTGGAAGCATTCCAGTTCCAGCTGCCTGCCAAAAACTTGAAGTTGCATGCAAAAATCCAGGACATTTACATCAAAGGATGTCTCTTCCCCAGGCATTCTGTCTTCTACCACTTTGCTTAAAGCAGTGCATCAGTGGTATAATGCTCTGTGCAGCATCTTCAGTGCTTCCAAGAGATTGTACAAGAAACTGAACAGCCTACGGTGCTCCTTAAATTGGAAAAACTCTTTCAGCAAGTGGCTCTATCCATGTCTCCATGGTAAACTTACCATGATCCACATCCTCAAGCCCCAGCACTGCTCCACGCAGGCTGTTTCCTAACCTGGAAATAGTGCAACCATTCTGTGGAGAATGATAAAAATCAAAGAATGTTTTCAAACCACCTTGCCAATACTCAATCAGAGCATGAATTTGCCATTATTTCTCTTTATCAATCCTACAAATTAATTTCAGTCTAATTTCCAAGACAAACGCTCTATATAGGATAGTTGTTCATGCAAACTATTGCTTACTTCTGTTTCTCTAGGACATTCATTTTGTTTTCCAGTCTCAAATAAGCATGCCAAGTAAAAGCAAAATCTCTAGAAGTAAATAGCAGCAGAAGAAATAAACAGGATTGTAAAAGCCAATCTCACTTTATACATTCTCCTTTGGAAACCTGGCATGAAAAGTGGGAAGCTAAAAACTCCTTTCCATTGCTATACCAAGGAAAACCCTTACTATTTGTTTGAAATGGCCCAGGATTCGCAAACAAAAAAGTGAACTCTCTTCTCATCTACTCACCATTTGGAAAGATCTTTCAGAACATCACTGCTCAGAGTTTTTTCCTCTGCTAAATCCTGCATATTTCTTGAATAACTGTGTAATCATAAAAGTTGCTTGTGCACAAACAGCTACAGCCACAAATGATACCCCCTCACTGGTGACATTTGCTTTTATGCTTTCTTCTTTCAAGCCTGTCGGAATACTCCAAAGCAAGACGACTCTTCTTGTTAGGAAAGCTATTTTCACAGGTAGACATACAGACGTGTTGGTTGGGTGAACATACATGACTGGACAATTCCAGTGCGTCAGCTGGAAGTAAAGCAGTTTCACATTGTGGACTTCGCCTCCAGTGTTTCGTTTGCAATGCTCAACTGCAGAAAAAATGTTTGTTTTCATAGAAGACCATCACTATCGCTTCCAGCTTTGGTCATGACCATCCACCCGATCACTGAAGACCGCTAGCCAAAGAGACCAACCAACCAAACCATCCAATATGAATTTCTCATTCAATCTGAAAGCACCGCTTTGCATCTGCTGTTGCCTGACAGCACATTCTGTGACATTACCAGTTTGCCAAGTTTAATGGAAAACAATTATTGCCAGTGAATGTTTTTTATTTCTGAATTTGCTTTTCAATCCCCTTTAATTTCTCCCCAAGGTACACGGCTGCCAACTTGACCTACCTGTAAGGCTGACCCAGCACAAAATGAGTATGTGCAAAGAGGTGAGATAGGGTTCCAGGGGCATTTCTTCTCTTTTCAGTGCTCTGCTGTTCTTTTGCCATCATTTTTTTCAGCTGTGTTCTTTAACATCATTTTTCTATGTATAACAACATGAATGATCTGAGAGGACATTTTTTATGATTTTTGGGAAAAGGAAGGTTGAGTAATCTCTATTTGTATAATGTGTCACTTTCATTTCCAGTGTTTTATGATTATATACAGTAACATGGGCAAAGTACAAGATGTTGAAAACAACATCAGGTGAAGCATCTGAATGAGTGGGGGGCACTGAAGTAGCTGTCAGCCTATCTTGGTAACGCCAGGAAATACAGGAACTCCAGAATCCAGATGGGAAAGGATAAACAGGCAGAAGGGCTCATTAATGCCGGACAGCAGGTGACTATGGGTAATTGACTGTTTTGCATGAATGTAAATAGCCAACATTAATAGAGGGCAACAAAAAGTGATATTTGTGGATGTCTGCAGAGATCTCTGGGAAGTATGAACTACTTTATGCATCTCAAGGAGATGTTAACTGGAAAACCCAAGATGCTGGAAGAATCTGGCAACCAGTCCCACTAAGGACTCCATGGATGTGTCCAGACAAGTGTGGACGTGTGGTATGTGGCTATCTGTGGTGCTGCACACCACACACGCAGGTGTTCCTGGATGCTAATTCACAGCACCAGGAGGGGGGCGTGTTTGACCCCAGAAAATAATCCTGGGGTCAAAAACACCCACACCTAAAAAAAGCAGGGGGACGAACATGTGCACATGGCAGCAGTGCACACTGCCCAAAACCAGAGTCTGGCTGGCCAGAGCCACACTCCAGCTGCTGGCCAAGTTTCTTGCTGCAATATCACCACGGCTGCAGTTCCTGGAGGCCCTCAGCACAGTTGCTGGTCCCAGCCTCTCTCACCCCACCCTGGACAACGTGCCATGCACCATTACAAAACACGCTGTGCCACTGTTATCTGGGGAATGCATGTTCCCACTGGTGGGGACGTACCATATGTGTGGTAAGAAGAGAGGAGTGCAAGAGGCCTAGCTCACCCAGTCATGCCAGATGGCAACACACCTATCTCTACTTCTCTGTGAGGTACAGAAGAGGCCTGCTTCAACTGGGGGCTCCTGCTTTTCTGGGAAGAAACGGGGTGGGAGGGTAGAGCTACAGGAGCCCCCATATCAAAATATGTTCAGGGCTCTGGATCATTTAATCCAGCCATGGTACTTATAAACTATTTCCCAGGGAAAGCCTCCGGAGAGAGCTGAGAACACACCGTTCATTGGTATTTATAACTTTTATTTGCAATACTTTAGGTCCAAGTTTCAAACTGCAATATTTTTACACTCAAGACACAGTCATGCACAATCCATATTTCAATTTTCTATTGCTTCAACCACAATTTAAAATAACTTAATATCGGAAACAAAAAAAAATCTTAAAAAAAATAAATGGCTGCTGAGGTCAGTAAGATGGATCCATGCCATCAGCACATTTACAAAGTAAATAACTTAGTTCTCTTTTTAAAAAGCTCATAAGTACCTCTTAATCCAAAGTTACAGAAGAATTTCACTACACGTTGTTTTGTTTTTCTTTTCTTTTCTTTTTTTTTAAACAGATAACACGTCCTAAAAAAAGGAATGTACAGCAAAATGAGATACATTTCTGATAAACAATGAAAATGTAGGATCCTCCTCTGTGTACATTTGTCTGGATACCCTGAAGAAAAATCCAGCAGACACCAGTATCATTGTAAACCAGTTGAACTGGAGCTTAGAGCTGGTTAAAACTCACACCAGTTAAAGAGTTAAAGGTCACAGAATTCTTTTGCCAGACTTTACTAGAATGGAGCATGTGCGTGTGCCCCACACATGCTGTGCAGTATGAACCCATGTATATAACTCTAAAAGACCACCCTAGTGCGGCCACCGGACTGAAGTTGTACTCACAACATTAGTTCTTCTCCCTGCCAGGCCTTTATCACTTGTCAGAGCTGCATCAAGAAGAGCCGACTTGCCTTTTGTGGTTGACGACAATATTCTATTGAAAGATCTACCAACGTTGCCTAGTGCTAGTCTAAAGCATTGCAGCAAAAAGCGACTGCATTTGCATTTTGTTTGTAACCTGGAAGCTTAGAGGTCAAATCTTAGCAGGCCTGGATGGAAAAGGTTTGCATGCCTCAACGGCATGGTTTTTGGCCTATTCTGACCTGTTAAGCACTGTACCACGTACAAAAAGAGAAAGAAGTCAGGATCCTCTTTCACCTCCTTACTTAGCCAGGGGAGAATTTCCAGCAGCCAGCACAAAGTAACATTCAGCGTAGATATCTATGCCTTCCTAGGACCTGCTAATTAAGTGCCAGGTCACACTGCCATTGGAGTCAACGGCAAAACTCTTCCTGACTTCCACGATAGGCGAGCTGAGCCCTACATCTATTCCCTAAGTATGCAGTAAGTTTGGACAGGTGAAACAGAGAACATTCAGCAGCAAAAGGATGTTCATTTAAAACAAGTCAAGCTGACGTCATTCCCTCGTGCTTCCTACAATATGATGCCAGCCAGTAGCATTGAGGAGACCTAGATTCAGGAATGTGCCTGGGACTGCAGACAGTGCTCTAGTGGAGGCTACACACATGATGGAAGCCATAGACCCATTCTCCAGGTTGAGGAGACAGATTTAAAGCCTTGCCATAAACAGGCAGTCTAGAAGGGGGTGAAATGAGAAGCCTGACTACTTTATCTCAGCCAGTTACAAGGTCTTGTTTAGCAGCCACTGCAGGCAGGAGGAACAGAGAGGGAGTAGAAATACTTGAGTTGTCAAAAGCAAGAGATTACAAAGAGCAGTGATGGCAAGACATAACCTCTGTTTTATCTCTCTCTCTCTGCAAATAATTTTTCAGCTATTCTGAGCCCCTGAACGGAGTGAAGGCTAGCAAGGAGGACACACCAATAAGAACCACTAAATTCATACCCTCCTCTTCCCTAGACTGCAAGTGAAATTCAGGTTTCAAAGTATGTGCTAGCCCCTTCTGAACTCCATCCATGACTGCTGGTTCAGACTGACCATTCATTGCTCCTGATTTCAATTCTATTTTCCTGTTTGTTTTGACACCATTCAGTACATAACTGGCCAAAGCAGGTGTTGCTGGCTATGCCTTGCAGTAAATGGGCACTAAGCATGAGTGGGTGGGTGTCCCTGGGTCAAAAACAGCAGCATCTGGTATACAAACAGGAATGCAGACACGGTTAGTCCTCTAGGAAAACATCAAGTGCAAAGCCACTATGCACCAAAATTAAATAAAAAGGTAATTTCTCATTAAATCAACTTGATGAGTTATGTTGTCCACAGTTTCCATAGTCAGGGTCAGATTCTGAATGCTCACTCACCAAGAGTAGCTAAGCAGGGATAGGAACAGTTGCAAATTTAGACCCTAATGACTGAGCAGAAGGCACCAGTGAAGAGTATAAGTGTCCTTCCCCTTCTTTGCCATTCCCACAACACCGTGTTCGAGACTGCCGCTATTCCCAAAGATGCACATGTCCAGTGTCAGGCCAAAGCAAGTGGATTTCACCACCACATCGTTCATACACAATCCCAGTAGGCTATCTTGGCTATACAACATTTATACACAGGGGAAGGTGCAGGTGAGCTTCTACCAGCTTCAGCCAAGCAATTACCCCTTTACATCAAAGAGAGAAAATAAAGGACTATCCTTTTACATCAAAGAGAGCAAAGGGAAGGGTTTTGTTGTTTCACATGGTACCAGCAGAAACCCAAGCGAGATATCAGAATGGTCTCCTTTGAAACAGATTGTCCTTTCCCTGTCTCTCTCAAAATAGGCGACTAGAAATGAAAATACTTGCCCAGTCCAAAGAAAAAACTATTTGAAAAGCTGGAGGCTCTGCCTTCTGGGCTGGAGTCACTTTTCCCACCCCTTTTAAGTTACTGCATGTGAATAACTGACAATCCATTGGTGAAACATGTAGACTGAGAGCCTTTACAAGGCTCACAAGGGCTAATCTAGCTTTACTGTGCATGCCCTGGTATTTCAAGCAAAGCAAACTTTTCTCCTGTCTTCAACTGTAGGTTTTATGGATTCGCTCTGGCTATGAATCAAATTGTTAACAAACTCATTGAGCGAAGAAATCCACTTATTTACATGCTCAATGTACAGGGGTGAGGAATATTTCTTATGTTGTCAAACCTCTGGCTAAATATTGGAAGTAACATCTTCACAAACAATAGGATATGATTTAGTGTTTCCCTTTCTTAGTGGCTGGAATGTGCTTTGTTTCAGAATAGAGGGAAATCAGGGAGGTTATTTAACAGAAGTATAATGCTGAGATGCACCTGCTAGCCTCAAAGATACCTGATCAACAAAAATGAAAGATTAAATAAATACTCAAATTCATCTGCGCACAATGAGGTTTGGCCAACCAGTAGCCAACGGTGGAAAACAGACGCACATATTTACAATAGCAGACGAGACATGAAAGGTGATAACACCACCATTGCCCAAGCCTGCCACCAAGACCTGAGAGCACTGTAAGATCCAGTCATTCCTTGGGCTCCTGTGAAAGCAGGCAGGAGCCTTAATACATCTATAAGGTTTTTATTCCCCCACCCCCTTTTCTTTTTTCTTAAATAAATAATCTGTACTGTGCTTCTCAAGCTTCCCTGACTTTACTGCTGTCCTGTTCCTTTCTCAGGACCTTCTGGATCCCCAGGTAGCAAAAGGGCCTGTTTCACACTTTGTCATGACAGGGGACTGGAATAATATTCAAGAGCTAGATAAAACTTTACTGTACTATGACTTGAAAATTAAAATAGAAAAAGGCAAATAACCAATCTCTTAGAACCTGGAATGAAAGTACTTGACCAACGTACAATATGTAAATCCTTATATATCTATATATCTATATATATGCTTTTGGCAGCAGGTATAGCTTCTCTCTAATACTTCTTAAAAATATATAAGAGATGCCTCTCAGCAATCAAGATGGTACCAGAGATTTATTGGATTTGTTTGCTTCTTTTTCTTTCTGCAAGGGCAATGCCTATCCTAATGTGCTGTTACTTGAGCCTGTAAGTCATGTACAAGGTTTGTCCCTCTCCAGACTGCTTTCCGCATTAGTATTCCACTTGGAAGTTGGCTTCCTAGTTCAGGAAACTGTAAGAGCAGCTGCCATCTTTCTGCATCTGGTGACACACAGCATTTAGTGCCGCAGAATATCCCAAAACATAGGGCTTTAGGGATGCTACCAGTCCTGTTAGCAGGCATGTAAACTAATTGGTCCCTGTTACAAAGAACTCAAGTGGGGCTTGCATGCTGGATAGAGTCACTGGCAGGAACTGGATTTCAACAGTATCTTGTCACTATCCTACGAATTATTTTTTTTTAGTAAAATCTCTGGATTTGCTGCTGCAAAATAAAATAAACACTTTAAAAAAAGAAAATAAAGATTAAGGCCTCTTATGAAAACAGTTGCATTAAAAAGCTAGGGCCAATAATATTTCCTAGACTGGAGTGCGCACTGTTCTGAAGAAATGAAGCTACCATTTAAAAAAAAAAAAAATCATCTCTTATCTTTTTGGGGTTGCTTTGAAGGATAGGGTTGGGGAAGATGCCAACATCTTTAGAGCTGAAGAAAACAAATATGGAAAAACAGTAAATCAAATAGTATAATCTCTCAAGCATAAGGTTTTGTACTCTGTGCCTGGTAGAGACTCTCTGGAAAAAGCAATTTTATTTCAAGGGACAGATGTATGCACCTTTGTGGCTAAGGAAAGTAAAAGTTACACTGGAAATAGAAGCTGTCACTCGCTTCTTTACTACTTGTGTAAAATTCAAATACATTTCATTCATTCACTGACTCATTACACAACAAAGATGGGCCTTCCTGTGCTTGAACCACTGGATTTTCAAGCCTTAACTCACATTGCCTGGATAGCTAGCTTGGGTTGACAAGGAAAAAAAACAAAAACCTATCACCTCACAAGAGGGGAAGAACCTTTTCTTGCTTGGGTGGCAATAAATAAACTTCTTCTGCTGCCCAGGTGATTCAGGAAAGGTTAATGAATACTTGACTATGATAAACTAATTACCGCTACCTCAGTCAAGCTTCAAAGAAAACAGTCGAACAGTGACGACTGGCTAGTAGGCGATACTAAAGAAGAGTCACAACATGAAGACCTGAACAGAATAGGAAACCTGGACTAACACCCCAAACCAAACAAGGGCTGAAGACCTAATCCAGGAAAGGACTGAGCACCATAAACTCCTTCTAACTAGACCATGAGTTAAAGACATCTAGCACCTTGCAAGGACACTCAGCACCTTGCAGCATCAGGCCTTCAATGGGTGCGTCTACATGTGCACATTTATTGCGCTGTAACCTAAAATAACTGCGCAGTACAGGCACGGATCTACACATGCATGCCCATACTGCACAGTAACTATGGTGACTTATGCCAATTTGGGCATGATGCAGGTATCAAATTTATGCCCAATTAGTTACTGCAGAGTAACACACATGTAGATCCCTTACTGTGCAGTAACACTGTCAGTGTAGACTGACTTGGAACTGACTTTAGTCCCAAGTCAATCCACACAAGCATTAATTTACTTTAATGCCAGCACATGTAGACACCAGCCTATTCCCATTTACTGTGCACTACATTTAAACCAGCATAAATGCACGTGTAGACACACCCAATGGGAAATCGCCTTGAACTGCATTAGAAGGCTCTGCTAACAGTGACAAGATCTCCGCTACCCACAGCCAGGATCCAAGGGCTGTTTCAAAGGGCTTGGATTTTGGCTTAGTCATCTTACTAAAATACAGCAGCAAAAATCCATATAAACTCCTTTGCTGAGTGAAAACGACTCAAATTTGCCACTTCTGAGTAAAAATAAAATACAAATTGCTTAATTAATCCATTTTGTTCCTTTACAAATAAATGTAGTAGTCAGCACAATCCTCAGTCATTTCCAGGAGTTAGTCTCCCCTCGACAAGTGCACACTTGCATTAAGGGGTGTTTGGTGTGTGCACTTTGAGGCGAGTTGAAAGCAGACCCAGTTTATGGCTGTAAGAATATATATGTAGTCCAGTCTGTATTTTTCTTCCTACATTTGCCTTTGCCCTGGCACTATGCAAAGCCTTTTTTTTAAGATGCCTTTCCTCTTCCGGCTTCTGCTACACTCACTCATGCAGAACTAAATCCTGCAAGCCCTTACTCACGTAAGTAGTCCTCATGATTTCAGTGGGATTGCTCAGGTCTAGAGACTACTCGCCTGGGTAGGAGTTCATAGGAATGGATCCTTCCAATTTATTGGCAATGTTAGAGATGCTACACACCCTTCTTCAGCAGATACAATGTGGACATGAGGACAGGCAAACGCAGTTTAGAGAACTAAAAATATCACTGAGCTAAGACTGCCCCTCCTCTACACCGATGCAAACCTAGGTAGGGTAATAATTCATTTCCACAGGACTGCCAGGGCCTGGATACAACTGATGGCAGATCTTAGCCTGTTGTCTTGTAGTTCTTACAGTTCAATCCCACAGTGTTGAGTGCTGGTTGCAAATTGGTTGAGCCTCCTCAGCTCCCTTCAGCGATAGTGCTCTTCATTTAGTCTTCTGTGGGAGCTCTGGGTGCTCAGCATGTGAGAAAAGAGACTCGGCACCTAGCTAGACTGGGCCCATTGTCACTTGACATTTTGATGATAGTATACTATTGGACGAGCACTTTCTGAGCAAACTTGCTGATCTTCTTGCTTTTCTTGTTTTTAAAAAAAATCCCACGAAGGCAAAAAATAGTACAATTAATTATACGAATCAAACTGCCAGGGACCCAAACACTAGATATTCATGGCTAAAAGTATGCATCTCCAAAGGATGCTTCATCTGCTCTGCTCTTGATATATTTTTGGATTGGAAATACAATTTCACTCTCTTCCTTATCTAAAGGTACCGTGAATGGGCAAATGCTAGAGAGCAGGCTGTGTTCAAAAGATGATACCGTCTGAAGGAGCTGAATGCAGGACTCCGCTGCAATTCCAAGCCATAGCAAAACAAAAAACAAAACAAAAAACACCCAAAAAACCCCAAATCCCAAAAATGGGATTGTGCATCTTTAAGAAACAACCAATTGTTTAAAAGTAAAGCATAAAACGTTCACTGGGGGTCTTGCTACCAAGTCGTTTTACCTTGGAAATAGCTTAGATAGCAAAGCCATTACCTTTCTGTTCTGTCTTGGGTCCTGTTTCATCTTAGAAATATATTAAGGAACCAGAGAGCAGGAAGAAGACACGTGATAGGTTTCTATTCCTTGGGGAACCAAAGAACCGCCGGCCCCCATCATGACTGTGACTGTTTGTCCTTCTACCCACCTGTCCTGCAGCACAAGAGTTGAGGTTTTACAGAGTTTTTGTTCAGTCCTGCTCTGGAGAGAGCTGGTGTGGGGTGAAGCCAGCCCTCAGTGCTAGCGGCTGCTGTTCTTAATCGCTTCCTTTGCTGCAATAATCAGAGGAGTCAGGCTGGAGAGAGGCTTGGCTAGTTTTAAAAATGGATGCTACCAAAAAAGAAGAAGAAGAGCAGATTAGTTTCCTTTCCAACACATTTTTCAGACAGGCTTCCTGGAGTTTTTTTGTGGTTGCTCTAAACTTAAGACCACAGAAACATAGAGCTCCTGGGTCAGGGTCCAGGCAACCATCTCTCACACTTCCATTCAAGAACTGATCAAACACCACCTTAAAACTGGTTGTTTGCCCCTGCGACTCCTATTGGCTAGGGACAGACATTACTCATAAACCAGGTTAAGTGATCAGAAACTGGTTTAAACCTGTAACAGAACAGATATTCAGTGCACATAAACCAGTTTGAAAATGGCCAAAACTGGTCTGTGATAAACCTGGTTGAATGTAGTATCAGTCTTAACTGATTTAGCTCAAACCGGTTTATACAATGTCTGTCCCAGACCCCTTACTGGTTTAAGTTAAAGAAGAAACCCCCAGCATCCCAACATGCTCTCTAGGCTCAGCTGGCCCCTCCCCTATGCTCTCTAGCTGGAGCAGGGGTGGGGCGTGACCAAGATGCTGGCCTGCCATGGCCCCTGAGGCAAATTCCTCCCTCTGTCCCCCTCTCCCCCTGCTGGGAAACCCTGTGGACTGCAGCTGGGGTTTGCCAGCCCCAGCCACACCTCCATGGCTTTCCTGCAGCCCAGGCAGAGACAGAATTAATTCCTCCCTCTGTCCAACCTGCCTGCAGCCAGGGAAGGGATTAGTTCCACAGCAGTCCCAGAGTGGGGGGAGAGGCAAGCTAGTCCCCCTGTGTGCAGATCCAAGACCTGCACCTGTGAGCCCAGAGCTAAGACCTGCCGGACCAGACTGAGAGGTGGGAAGTGTTGGCAAAGATGTGACAATTATTCATCACACATATGTACTGGAGATGGAGTTAAGGGAAGCTGCCGACAGCTTCTGGCTGGAAGTTGCAGATCAAAGAATGCAGAGCACTACATTTACATTATAAAGCAGAACCTGTAAAACCTAAACACAGCCTTTCTGAATGCCTGGCTGTAAGGAGACACTCTGCCCTCAGGATTAGTAAGATTTATGCAAGGCTTTCTCTTGTCTTCCTGCTTTACATTTTAAGTTAAACTAAGTTGTGTATGCTGTGTTTTACTGGGCTGTATCTTAGCTTAGGTGCAGCTTTTTGGTTGTTCTCTGTTGTATCCTTTGCAAATTGCTGGGTTCAATACATGCTTGCTTCACAGAAAGGACTTTTTTCCTATCCCCTCTTCTCAGCCTGACAGCATCCCCCTCACCCCCCACCCCCAGGCTAGTGGCTGGTATCCTGTGTGTCCTGCTAGCCCCAGGTGGTGCCTGGCCATACCACCTCCATGCCAGCAGGGAGGGGTGAGCGCCTTGGAGGGCATCTCTCTTCCCTCCCCTTTGAGTGTGGCTGGCAGGCATGCTCTAGCACCCCCCAGGCTTCTGGCTTGAGCCACTGCAGGCATGCGTCTGCATTTCCTGCATTAACAGAGAATGCCTGTCCAGTTATTAATCAGTGTAAGCTGCGCAGCTTAAACTAACCTGCAAAGAGTGAATCAATTCAGGCTCAGGCTTTTTGAATGTCTGTCCCTAGCCACTGGGAGGTGTTCCAGAACTTCACTCCTCCCATGGCTTGAAAACTTTGGTTCTAATGCATGATTCTAATTTAAAAATTACAGAGTACTATTTAAGTTTTTGAAGGATATCAAGGGAAAGCTGATTCCTAGTTAACATAAGGATGAAATTAGCCCAACTTTTTGGGGGCCCTGATCCTGTATTGAGAAGCACTGATGCACAAGTTCTAATTGAAGACTCACCTGAGTTGCCTTGTATCAGAAGGCAAAAATTTGACTGCAGTGTGCTGGGTGACATAGTAAGTTCGCATATTAGCACTGCTCCTTCAGTCTACTCCATGGAGATAAAACAAGCAATTTGCAGCCCTCCAGCATCCCAGGAGGTACTGCTCCTAGGCCCTGTGCCCCACCCAGAGCAAGAATAAAGCCCAAAGTGTCCTGGCTTTTAACTATGTCCCTGCACACCAGACTTCTAGTGGCAAGTCAGAGCTATGCAGGCAAGAAATGGTTTTAAACCTTAACATACAACATTACAATGACTTGCAACTGTTCCAAGTGAACACATGACACCACCCTCATATTTGCAGGATATAAGAGTCACTTTTCACTTGCAGTCTCCTCCCTTCCATAGTTTCACAGTAGCTAGGGTCAGGAGGGACCTGAACAGATCATCTAGCCTGACCCCCTGCCACAGGCAGGAATGAATGCTGGGTTCACAAGACCCCAGACAGGTGATCGTCCAACCTCCTCTTGAATTTTCCCTTCCCATTTTACCTGCAAAAGCTCCTTGGCAGATCCTCTCCTGTCTACATCC
>NW_005842374.1:1091339-1112830 GCF_000455745.1 Alligator sinensis
CAGGCGGTTCAGAAAGTCTCGGAACACAGCAGAGAGTCTCTCGGGATTCTGAAGTTCGGGAGTGCCGTTGGTAGCTATCAGATATAATGCCTAGAGACAAAAAAAAACCCAGAGGATGTAACCTCTTTCTTTCAGGTCCTCAGCTTCTCGCACAGATTTTTGTGTTTAAAGCCAAGTCCATATCAGCCACCTTTTTAGAATGAAGATCAGAATGTGCTTTTCGATGACATCCCTACACTGGCAGAGGCCCTTATCAAGACAAAGCATCAGTAGACAGGAACTGACAAAATGTCTAGGTGTAGACTAGGGCTAAATACATACTTCAAAGGAAGCTGGAATATTAAAGCGCATCTCTGCAGCATTCACTCCGCACCTCGCCAGCATTCACCCTTTCCTTCAACAATGCTTACATAAGACTGCAGTAGACATTTTCATTCACTTCGGGGTAACTGGCAATCGAAGGAATTTGGAAGTTAGAACTCTGGTTCAGTGAGTCAGTTTTTAACTTGGATGGGAAGACAAGAAATTTAGAGCCTCATTCTCAAAAGACACGTACAATGTCGTGCCTAATTTATATGCACATTTCTATGCACACAAAGGAGATGCATAGTTGAATGGAAGCCTGTAAGCCAGATCTTTTACAGCAGTCTACAAACTCCATATCAGCTTTCTTTAAATGAAAAATTAAGCTTTAATGAGCTACATAGGAAAATGATTAATACTATCCATATGGCAGGGCCACATTCATTATTTTGATATTAACTTTCACATATTTCATGGTGTTTCTATGCTTCCAAAATGTAACAATGTTCTCTACTGCCAATGCATAACTGCATCATAGAAGTTGCTAGGGAGTGAACTGGGGGCTTGGGACAGCTCAGCTAGGGACAGTCAAGGGCTTCCTCACCTGGAGAAGCAGTTTGCAATTTATGCTTCCAAGTAAACAACCCATTGAGAGGAAGGGTTTTTGAACCCGAAAGCTTGCTTAATAACTATTCTCCAACTATTTGGGTTGGTCTAAAAAGATATCAAATTCACCCAAGGAACCTTGTCTGCCATTGAGAGGAATGAATTCACACCTTAGAAAGGTAAGACTACATCCAACATGCTCGTTTCATGTTCAAAGGTTATTCTCACAATTACAAGGGCTGGAAATACATTTTGAAAAACAAAAACAGTGACAACTACAAGTCTGGAGAATTCTTCTATCCCAAGGACTGAATTCCACCCAGTTTGGGAATTTTGGGGAAAAAATAACATTTATTTCCACTCATTTATTAAATCCAGGCTTTTAATATTTATGGACAAAACTCAGCCTAGGGTCCTCATGAACTGACTTCAGACAACTGACTACAGACTTCAGACATCCTGTACTTCCAGGCTGCTCTGAAACCTCTCTGACTTTCTTATTCCGAGCATCTAATTGTGACACAGTTCTAAGGAAAGGGCATAGACAAGGACTGTGAAGATCAACAGACATGCTTCACTTGTGACCAGAGCATAGAAAGGCAACAGACTTGATTGTCTATGCCTCCACAGGATGTTGCTGCAACATAACGTTTTGAATCGTTACCAGAACAGCATTTGCACAGCTTGCAAAAAGGAACTGTGGGACCCCCATCGATTCTTTGAGCCTGGACTTTCAGAATGATAATCATAGGCCTGGAAATCCCCAGTCGATACTGTCCCTACTAAAACACCGTCAGCTCTGTCTATCTGGCATTTCAGTACACATGACTTTGTTACTGTCTTAAATATAGGGCCTGGCATTCGCAGCAACTGCTTCTCACAAGCAAACTGATACTTAAGTTTGTTATCAAAGGGTTCCCAGATTCTTAGGACAGATTCTGATCTTACTCACACCAAGGTATATCCATGGTAACTTAATTTGTAGCATCATATCTGTGAGCTGCAGAATTCATAGTTGAATTGATTTCTCAGTTGTCCCACCTGCGTGACTCCACGTGTACCAAAGACATTCATAACATCAAGCCGAATTTTGGTTCCCAACAGATGCCAAAAATTACTGGCCCCTGCTGTGGCTGTAGCCTTCACTGCTTCAAAAAGTGGCATTTTGGGATGATAACTCATATGTATGAGTTGAAGACCAAGGGCTCCAGTTGAAGAACATAGTTGAAGACGAAGGGTTCCAGTATTACCATGACATACTCACGGAGGTCATCCCTACAGGGGACGTTGGTAAGTTTACATCATGGTAAAAATTATGTAAACTTTGTTTTCTCTAGGTTTTTACTTCAGGATCATTTAGATGCATTACTCCAAGATGAACAAAAACCCTGAAGTTTTTTAGTAGTGAAACGATGTACCAGTTGGATCTGCCTTGTTCTGAATTCCAAATTAAACATGAGCAGCAAGTTAAATACAGCAGCTCTTTTATTTGTTGATTCACTGTGCTATTTTCTTCATAATACATGAGTCATGAAGAACAGTCAGCTTTGGCCAGACATTGCAACCTTTGAATATTGCTATGGCAAAGGGAAGCAGAAAGGGAGGGGGATGCATTTATGTCTTGTAACTATCCCCAATGACATCAGGAGAAAAAAACATCCTATACCAAAAACGTAAGAAAATTTCATATATGTAGTAAATGGATTTCTACAAAGGGTGGGTAAGTTCATAAATGTATTTGGCATAGGAAGAAACCAGGAAGGATTCAGCTGATAATTTTAGAGTTGCAATTTAAAAGCAATATGCAGTACTTCAGTGGGTCACTCAGATACATGGGAGGATTGATTTACAGAGGACTCTGAAGTTTGATATTGTAGGATGTCAAGTACTCCAGGAATGTTTTGCAATAGCTGATAAAAATTGATGCAATGAAGTTTATAGATAAAACAGCCAAAACATGTTTGTTTTTTACTTCAAGTCAGGGTGAGCCAGCATGGATTTCAAAGCATAGTTTTTGTATTAGGGCTTGGGCACATCTCTGGTAGACTGATAATCACTGTGAAACGAACCTAACACTCTTGTAGGGTATATTCAGGAACTAGAAGCTAATTAGACTCTCCAGAGGGTAGAGAAAGGCACATGTATCCTGGACTCTCTGTGACTAGTAAAAAGGCTATAAAGAATCTGAACAGGATGGCACGTGTTTACTCTAGGTCTGGGAAATGATACATGCATCTGCATCAGGACAGCTATTAACTCAGTTTTTGATTAATGACTTTTAAATGCCTTTATTATTTATTTATACATTTATATTGGTGCCAGCACCAATAGCACCTAGGTGCCTTACATTATTAAAGCAATCATTCATAAAATAAAACCCCTTTCAGCTTCAAGCCTTGCAGCACTCCCTGTCTGCAGACAAAAAGCAATGATCACAGTGAGGTGTAAGCCAGCTGAAAACCTGGCCAAACAAGCAGATTCCTAGAAACTGCCCTGACCATCCAGGAATGGTGTTTTTGGATTCATGGACCCTTCACTGAGGATGCCCTAAAGAGTTTACCCCTGGGAAAAGAGTGTAACATGGGAGGAAGGACAGATTTCATAGATTTCTAGGGTCAGAAAGGTCATCGAGTCCAACCCCCTGCCCCAGGCAGGACAGAGCACTGGGGTTATGTAACCCCAGCCAGGTGCTTGTCCAATCTGTTTTTGAACACCTCCAAGGTAGGGGAGAGCACCACCTCCCTTGGAAGTCCATTAGAATTTCTTCCTGATGTCTAACCTAAATCTACTGTCCTTCAGTTTGTGGCCGTTATTTCCAGTAACCCCGAGGGGCGCCCTGGTAAACAGAGTATCCCCTATTCCCTGCTGACCCCCCAGTGAGCTTGTAGAGAGCCACAAGATCACCTCTCAGCCTTCTCTTGCAGAGGCTAAAGAGATTCAGGTCCCTCAGTCTGTCTTCATAGGATCTTACCTGCAGGCCCTCAACCATACGAGTAGGCCTCTTCTGAACCCTCTCAAGGTTATCCACATCCCTCTTGAAGTGCTGCATCCAAAACTGGACGCAGTACTCCATCTGCGGTCTCACCAATGCCACATAGAGGGGAAGTATCACTTCCCTAGACCTGCTCGTGATGCACCAAGTAATGCAAGAAAAAGTGCAGTTAGCTTTACTTATTACCCGGTCACATTGGCAACTCATGTTCATTTTTGCGTCAACTATGACTCCGAGATCCTGTTCCACTGCCATGGTGCTCAGAATGGTACCCCCCAGTCTATAGGTGCATTGGAGAGTCTCTCTCCCCAGGTGCAGCACCTTGCATTTATTCTTGTTTAACTGCATTCTGTATTGATCCGCCCACTTCTCCAGTCGATCCAAATCAGACTGAATTCGCTCCCTGCCTTCCAGTGCGTTTACTGTACCCCATAGTTTGGTGTCGTCTGTGAATTTGGCCAGAGTACTTACAACCCCTCATCTAAATCACTGATGAAGATATTGAACAGCACTGGTCCAAGGACAAAGCCTTGGGGGACACCACTGCCCACATCTCTCCAGGAGAAAACCGACCCATCCACCACCACTCTCTGGGCGCATCCCATAACCCAGTTTTGTCACCCATCTTACTGTGAAAAAAATCCACCAGTCTACTCTGGGTGGGAAATGGTACAACCAAATGAGAATGCAGTCACAGGTAAGAAGCCCAACTAGTTCTGCAACACCTGACTTGCACCTCCTAAAGGAGTTCCAATCAGCCTGTTGGGATCAAAGAGGTAGCAGGATTCTAGCATTTCAGAGAGCCATCTGGTAAGCTGGTGACTAGAGTCATTAATGGACCATGCTTGATTTGAGGCCAAACAGAGCAAGCAGGTTCCTGTGAGGAAGCCGATACTGTATTGAATGCTTTCTTCACAAGGGAGCACAGCAAAACTGGTGCCACTCACAGGCTATCTCAGTAGCACCACAGATGTAGTCACGTGCGTCTTCTCTTATACCTACCATGGGGTAGGGCTCTCTGCTTGATCAGTGTCATGATGAATGTCCCCTCCCAGCCTCAGGGCCCAACTTTTCTAGGTCCAATGTCAGAGGCAAAAGCCCCCACCATAACCTTGCATCACCCCACAGAGTGGACTGCTCCCTATTTCGGGAAGCTGCAGTATCCCTTCAGTGAGCACCACTCCTAAAAAGCTTAGTTTTCCAGGAAAACCAGAAGTGTTTGCTATAAAGTGTACCTAAGAAAGCCTACCCCTCTAGCTTTTATTCATGTGAAACACGGAATATGCAGATCACTTCTGCACTGACATTCCTTCTTTAGTGGCAATGACCAATGCCCTTTTTCCTTTAGTATTAATTCTGCACATCTGTGGGCACATCCACACATGCAAGCACATGTGCTTGCAGCAGCTCAAATAGAAGCAGCGCAAATTTGAGTCAGGGCTTTTTGCCTCAGCACACATGCCTGGACATGAACTTTGATGTGGGGCAAATTGTGCCACTCGGGGCAAAATAACCCTACCTGGCTCCTCCCAGATCTGCAGCCAGGGGGAGCTAGAGCCTAGGGTCAGCACTTGTGGGTGGCTGTGGAGGGATGTAGGGGGCCGTGGGCCATGCACCCCCTACGCGTTGCCACTGGCTGGTACGCTGATTGCCCTGCACAGGCAGACAGTGTGCTTCAGCACTAGGGTGATGGCCGGCCATGGAGACACTCCCTGGCTGACTACCAGAGTGTCTCTGTGAAGGACCCAAGCTTCTGGTTGACTCAGGGCACAGTCCTGGACCATACCATGTCCCCCTTTTTTTGCCCAAGGTATTTTTTGGCCCCTGGATATCCAGGGATCTAATTTTGACCCTGCACTGCAAATCTGCAGTGCAGGGAACATTTTTTTGTTCCTGCACATGCCTCTTGCAGCATCTCAAAGGACTTTGCAACGCTGCAAGAGGCACGTGCGCGCTAATCTGGACACGCCCAGTAGGTTCTGGCAGAGGCAGCAGTTACAAAGAGCTAATGTGTGCAGTCTGGATACCACGGACCAGAGGAAATCCAGCCCAGAACCCATGAAATCTAGAGGCTATACTGTGGTCTAGTTGTCCCTACTCTTCAATCTCTAATTATTTATAACATTAAGCCCTTGGTTTGATTCCCCTGATGGGAGAGGAGTTACATATTGTCCTTGCTTGGGTCAGGGTTGGCTGCTGCATCCCACAACGAATTCACCCTTAGGGGAGGAAAAGAGTTTCATTCAGTCTTGTAATTATGTTCAGTTTTGCTTTAATATTCATATTATATGAAAATGTATTAACTTAGGAAACAAGTATAATTATTTTCATTTTTTTCTGAGAAACTCTATATAAACAGTATAAGTGCCGCAGTTTTGTCCTAAAAATGTTTGTACTAAAATACAGCGTCGCAAATATCCTCGATAAATAATTAGAGAATTTAGTACAGCAGAAGGCATTTCATGAAAGGATCAGTTGACAAATATGTGCTGATCTGTGTTTCAAAATTCCCTTTTTCCTGCATTTCTGTTTGAAATTCTTTTCACAAGACTTCATCAACAGAGATACTTAGAATAGAGAGATCCTTGTCATCAGAGATACAGATGAAGGAGGCTTCAGAAAACAAGCAGACATCCTGAGAGAGAAATTTCAAACAGCCCTCCAGGCAAAAACAACACATTTCTAGACTGACTCCATGTCAGTACTCTTCTGAGGCTCCCTCGTCCATGTGTGTGAAGTGACAGAATACAGCGACATGCTGCAGGGGCATTGTTAGAACTGGTCCTCTTGTGAAACTATTTCAGGCTAGTGTGCCTTGGACAGGATTTTATACTGAAACCTAAGAGGCTGGAAAAGAACGGTGCTCACATGATTCTTCATGCAACCTACCCTGAGAGGATTTTCATTAAGGTACGGAGGTTCTCCTTCCACCATTTCTATTGCCATGATCCCTAATGACCAGATGTCCACTTTGGGGCCGTATGCTTTTCTCGTCACCACTTCCGGTGCCATCCAGTAAGGAGTCCCCACCATTGTGCTCCGTTTACTCTGCTCAGGCGTGATCTGAGCACAGAACCCAAAATCAGCTGTGGAGAGAATGAAATATGGTTAAAGCTGGCTTGGACGATGAAGCAATCAAATATATACTCTCAGTTAGGCATGCAAAAGTGCACTGATGTATCTAGTTGGAAACACAGCCATGTTCTTGTTCACATAAAAGAAGTGGCCAAGAAAATATTCAGTTTAACCATCTAAGCTCATTGAAATCAAAGCCTGAGCTTGTAGTTTTTTTCACATAAGAAACTACACTTCGTTAAGGCCTTTAGATGGGCGCACAGCCTCTAGAAACAATCAAGCAAAATTAACCGCCAATCTATATTTCAATATAATAATTTAATACTATACTTCCCTGTGCTCCTAAAATTGTTCTCATACCAAATCTTTCTTCCCAGACACTGGCTAATGCACTATCACGCCCTTCTGATAACTGGCAGTCAGTTAGCAACAGTTCTTCAACTTTTGCTGGAATAATGCCACCTGACCAAGAAACCTACTCAATTTGACAGATCCGTCCATCCCGAGAAGAATGTTGTCACTCTTGATGTCTCTATGGATCACTTGGTTTGAATGCAAGAAATCCAACGCTTGCAGGCACTGATATATAAAAAGGAACATAAACATAAAAATTAATGGTCTGACTTCATCACACGGGGGAAAAAAGTCTCTGAAAGATTTAATTTCTAGATGAATTGTGAGTAATGGCAGAATATTGTGCTGTCAAGTGAAATAGCTTGCTGCTTCAACACTATTAGAATAATAACTTTCTAAATGAAGGCACATTAGCTTTTGAATTGGAAATGTCAATTATTGTTACAGACTATACCCTGAAAGCACAGACGGAATGATTGCTGCTACAGTGAATTCGCCATCTCTGCCCATATGACGAAGTATTATTTGCCAAAAAAGAAAAATACAGTTCTTTCAATAAGGAGCGGACCAGTTTTTGGCAGAAGGCTGCATGACAAAGACTTTATTGTTAGAATCTATAGCAGGTTTAAAAATATCCCTTTAGTCATTTTTCAAAAATTAACTCTGCTTTAGGTGAACTTCCCTCATTTTTAGCTGCATCTTTGTGAAGTAAGCACCTATTTTTACTTGCAGCTTTTAAAATTCTGTGACAAGACTATTTCCCTTACAGGCAAGGAATACAGTTCAGTGATGGCCCATCCCAGAAACACCAAGCAAAGAGGCACATCAGAAAGAACAGTATCAGAACAGCGGTTTACTACGAGGGCAGTGGCTACTAATGTAACGTAGTTCTGACCTCCTTTCCAATGCTCTTCTCTGATATTAGAGAGACACCTTAAAATGAAGTTGGGAGTATGAGGCGATTCATGTCCTTACCACAGCGTGATACTATGCCAGCCAGCATATCCATGCACAGCATCTCTTACCTCCCTACAGACAGCTGCTATTTGTCCTTCATCCATACAGGTCTCTGTAACAACGTCAGTTAAAGAGCCTCCTGCCAAGTACTCCATAACGACCCAGAGTTCATCACCTACTAGGTAGCTGAAACAAGAAAGCAAAGACGGATGCAAGTGTGAACAATTGTTTGTAGAACTGTCTTCAGACAATCACAGTTGATTTGGTCTATTGGTCATTTGGTCATTTTTCATAGAAGACTGGGTTTGGTCACTCTTTTGGTTGGAAAAGACTTTGTAGGTCCCAGGGCCAGACCCTACTCCACCTTAGGTGTCTAACTGGACTGAGGAGCCTAAATATGACCCTATTTGAGTCCCTGTTAACATAAAAGATGGGTGGGCCCTCCTCCTCCTCAATGCTTTATTGTGACTTTCTTTTAAAGCTAAGGTGTTGGTGTCTAACAGAAATAAATGCATTAATGAATTTTCAGTGGCTTAAAGAAGGTAATGGAAAGATCTGGCCCCAGATGAAAAAGGCATTATCCTTTAATACCACAAGTACATTATGCAGTAGATTTATATCCTAGACTTTAGAAAATCAAACTGCAGTTTAGAAAATGTCAAGGTAGATATTAAACTGGGATGCCTATATTCTGCATTTCAGATGATAATATGTATAACAATATCACAATAAGATATTTCAAGAGCAGTAAGATAACTTCTACACCAGACTATGGCAGCTGCGTGCAAATGAGAGTAGAACTGGGTCAACAATTTGAAACATCTTATATAATATAAATGAGGAAAGAAATGCCTTAGTGTGCCACCTACAAAATACAATTCAACTGAAGACGCATGTTCTTCACTGAGCTTATCCAAAGCAAAGATTGTGTCTTTTCCATCAATATAAAAAACAGTTTAGAAACTAATAATGCATACACTTACGAAGTGCTCTGACAAAGGAACTTCTCTTTAAATCAGATTCGTAATTGTATATTTTTTTTTGGTGTTAATGAATGTAAAACTACCAATATGTCTCGTCTTCCTTGAAAGACTTCCTTAATGGTATTTCACTGGGAAGCACTAAATGGTATAATTTCTGTTTACCAGTCCTCTTAATAAAATATGGAAAATGGACTCGATTAATAAAATACAAAGGTTTCTGAAATCACCAAGTTGTTTTCATAAAGGGATGTGCTGGGCCAAATTTTCAAAACAATCCTTTAACCAAATTAAAGAACTTATGTGAAGAGTAACTCCACTGAGATGTGCATGTATACATGGGCCCCTATTGTGAACTCATCTGGTCACAAAATTTAGCCCACCTGTTTTTCTGTGTGTGTGTGTGTGTGGGGGGGGGTAATCTTTGACCCACAATACTTAAACAAGCTCTAAAAGGAGAATAGCTGCCACAACTTACCTGTCTAAATAATTAACAATGTTGGGGTTCTTATTTTCCCTCATGACCAGGATTTCATTAATAATTAGTTCCTTTTTGGGCTGCTGTTGGAGATTCATCTGTTTGATGGCCACCTAAAATGACATAATGTTAAAAATACTAATTATAATAGCATGCATTTACAGCGGACCAGAATGAAAGAGAAGTCAGTGTGGTTGGAAACAGATGTTTCAGAACATCTGAAAATTTACACGAGGCTCCCTTTTTATTAGGCATCAGCGCTCGGTAACTGGCGTGACCAAGGTAGGCTCTGTGTTTGAAACACGCCCTATTTCCTCCAGAACTTGGGTGCCAATTACAGGACACATTGCCTTACATGCTTTGTGTTGTGAAGTATGCAAAATAGCTTTAAAAATATCAACTGCAAATTTATCTTGCTACTCTGGGGTTTCTAGATTATTCAAATAATCATTTCAGCGTATTCCATAGATTATTAATTCATTTTTGCAAAGCAATTAGTGGCTGGTGCTTTGGAAATGCATAATAGTGGCAATATTATAGCAATAATACATGCTTGATAACTATTCCCCAGAATGAATATTATTTATCCTATTATATAAATGGTATAAAATGTATATATCAATTACACACTAAAATTATTATTAAGGTTGCATAGGCAATTTTAATTTGGGCGCTTCCTAACTTCTGAGTGCTTGGCTTTGTGAATTTTTCTTTTATCAAAGTTGTGTGCATGTAATTTCCTAAGTTTTTAGAAACTCAAACTGCAAAACCAGAAACTCAGTCATGTGGCATCATACCAATACCCATGCTATCAGTCAAACCAATACCCATGCAATCTACATCATACCAATACCCATGCAATCTGCAGTCATCTGCAGTTATGCCCACTCTGCCACTTGAGCTAAGCAGTAAGAATCAGCAGTAGGGATGGATGATGCATTTGGCTACTAGGATTCACAGCTACAAAATGGTGAACATCAAGAATCTTGAGTTGCATTTACAAGCACTGGAAGGAAACCACAGCCTCTTTTGACCATTTCTCCTGAAGAGTGACCCTTTCTGTCCTGTCCCCATCCCAGTCTTGTCCTACATCTGCACCTGAATTCCATGAGGATACCAACCCCATGCTCCTCGCCTAGCCAGCCCAGGCCTCTACACTTCAGGCTCCTGCAATGCATAGGAGCATGCCCTGCAGGGCCTCCACAAAACCAAGTCTCTGATGGGCCCAATCCAGCAACCACTTAATGTGTATTGCTTGCAGTATTAGGACCTAACCTTAAGGCATCCTGAGAGAAAAGTTAATAGCTCCTTCTGAGCCATCACATCCTTTATGAAAATCCTGTAAAATATATATTAGTGGTATAACAAATGTAATGGGTTTACAGCGGACCCTGAAAGACTGTAACTACCAGCTTTAGGGCTGTTGGTTGTAGCCGTGTTGGTCTAAGGACATAGGCAGACAAGATTCTTCAGGTAGATGTGAAATCTTTTATTAGACCTACTAAATAGTTGGGAAAATTGTTCTTTGCAAGCTTTCAGGCACAAACAGCCTTCTTCAGGCATAGGGAGAGTCTGTTGGTGTTTTGTGTGCTCTCCTGGGTAGAACAGAAGCCAATATGCAAAATGCAGGTCTGTGAAAGGTTAAGAAAACCTTGTCTACCTATGTAACTACCAGCGGCTTTTACCAAAGTCTTTGAAAATTGAGGGGCTCAACACCTCTGAAAGCAAGAGCGTTTTTATTTTGTTATGGCTTTAGGTGCCTTTCCTGAGTCACTCCAGCTTATAGATGTTGACATTTCTACAGGTTTTTGCATAATTTTAAAAGCTTTGGTTTGAAAAGATGAAACTACTTTGAGGTGACAACTCAAAATAGCAGAACCTGAAAAGTTCGAAGTCAAGACATCCTTCATTCAAGACCTTGATCATTTTTCCACAGTAGAATCTGTGACCAGCTATTGAAAGGGTCACACATATATCAAGCTGGAGTGTCATCTACTGTCTATGATTAATGACCTCAGCACAGCTGCGTGTTTTACAGTCAGACTTTTGCCCTTAATTTTGAGCTTCTCTTGTTTTTAATGGGCAGGGTTAACCAACTTCACTATTACTAAAGTATAAAATTGTGTTTTTACAGTGCTTTATCTTTTAAATTAATACTTTCAATGTACTTTGAAGATTAAAAGTGCTATAGAAAAGGCTATGGACTATCTTTGCACCAGTGATCAAGATAAATTGAAATGAAATGATGGCAATATCCATCAGATAATCAGACAGCAGGTTGTTGCATTAATATATTCAGTAATTAAAATAGAGCTAGTGTGTCCTTCTATGAAGGATATAAGGTCTCTTCTTACACTTTTTCTGGCATTCTTCACCATGTTACTGGACAAATCTTTTCAGTCGCTATATTGAAACATACTTATTCCTAAAGTCAGTATGGGAAAACTTTTTCTAAACTAGAGATGACCCAAACTGTTCGACAAACAGTGGGCATCTTCCAGCATGGGGTTATCCAGAGTTTTGTGGTTATGCTGCATATTTAAACTGAAAAGCTTACATTTCTAAGCAATTTGTGGACTGGGCTGCACACGGTTTTGCAGTTATATGTTTACAAATATAAATTAAATTGATATAAGCACCTCAGTACCAATCTAACTGCATCAAACTTGAGGCATTTTAGAGATTTACCGACCCCATTTTCTAACCCAGGACAGTTACATGGTATAAAATATCTGACAGGTATTTACAGATTTCTTTCTATGCAATAATCCATCCGAGAATGACATAACAGTGTAAGATGCTAGGCTACAAGTGACAATATTCATCAGAACACAAGAACTTACTTGAGGAATGAGTAACAACTGGGCACTTAATACAAATGGTGACATTTCAGACCTATTCAAGCTAATGGCAAAACTCATTGATTTTTCACAAGAGCCAGGGTTTCTTCTCAGGTGGTCAAAGAAGCCTCCTTTACATTAATGTAAAATGATAAGTGACTAATCAACAAGACATGTTATTACTGATGAAGAAGGATATACTGAAAAATACCATAAAAATTTGGGGTGAATGTTAGAACTCACCTCCTGCCCTGTGGCAATGTCTATTGCTGTATAAACTGTACCCGATGCCCTAGAAAGAACAGCAGAAACCAGGAAATAAGGACTCATATAGTTTGATCACAGTTATATGCATGCACAGCATCACTGCTTAAAATATTTACAAGGCACAGAAAATGAGGGTCAGAAGGGACCTCAGGAGATCTACTCCAATGCCCTGCTCATGGTAGGACCATCCCCAACTAGATCATCCCAGCCAAAGCTTTGTCTACCCAGGTCTTAAAAACCTCCAAAGGATGGACCTTCCACCACCTCTCTGGGTAACCTGTTCCAATGCTCTACTACCCTCCTAGTGAGAAAGTTTTCCCTAAAAACCTAAACTTCCCTTGCTGTCACCGATATCGATTCAAGTCACCAATATTTAGGACAACTAAGTAGATCTCACCTTGTGGATAGTTAAGGAAACCTGAGGTTCTCCTTCAGGGAGAGATGGCTGAGTCCTTGGCTGACCCCGAGTCAACTTTATTACTTCATAGGCTGTTTAATTGTGTATGTTTACCTAGTGACTAGGTTAGCTGAACTGCACAAGTGTAATAATACCTGTGAAGTCCTAGACTCCAAGAACGTATGCATATAAACAAGCGAGAGCCCTCAAATCCCGCTATGCCTCAACAACCACACGGCAGCTTTTTGTTTCAAGGTGCGAGACATATGAAACACTCTTCACAGTCCTTGCACCCCCACTTCATTTTTGAAGCAGGTCTGGAATCTGCCTTGGAGCCACCAGAAATCAGACTGACACACTGATCAGCATATGCAGGCTAGACAGCGTGTTTTTTTACCATCTGTCCCCAGTGAGCAAGGACTCTTTCTCTGCACTGCTTCCACGGATTAGAATTGGAAAGAGGGTAAACCACCCATTGGACTGAAATGCGGGGCGGGCTGTGGGAACATTTGCAAAGCCCACTGGAGGCTAACACCTGAATTACAGGACTAGCCCTCATACTGTGATCATCTAGAGCGGGCTTCCTGCTCAGCTGAGTAATTAAACATTTAAATAAGCGCAAAAGCCAGCAGGGGGATAGGAGGAGGGAGGTGGGAGGCTGTACTTAGGAAGTGGCTCACTGATCAAGAATACCGGGCAACAAGCTAATTAGAACTGAAGCCAGGTAGTGCTGCTCAACTTTACATGACTGTCATGTTAGTGCTGATCACCTGGAAGCCGAACTCTTTCCACAGCATTTTAATTTGACAGGCTTCCTTGCTTTGTGCAGGCGGCACCACAGCCAGCATGCCTGTGTTTGAAACACTATTATCGCTGGACATGCTACAGATTCTTTTAATATAAATGCAAATGCGTCTTTCTATTACTAATTGTGGAGATTAATCCAATTTGGTTTCAGCAAAAAATCCAACATTTCCTCAGAGTGGCTAATACTGAGCAGTACCTCCTGAGTTCAGGGCTGTCAGGGTTTATTTAAAAACAGCTATTTAAATGAGGATGCTTTCTGTATGCTCAAGGCCATCTGCAAAGAGTTTGGATAGATGGGTATTTTAAGTAAAGCTGTAAACTGATTGCAAACAGTCTGTAATTTTCATTAGGGACTCTGAAGTCTACGTGGCTAACATTTCTGATCAGTACCCAACTTCTAAAATGTTTTGTAAAATTGTAAGTTTAAGTTAGGGAAGTGGCAGGGTCCTGGGTATAATGCAAGTAGCAACGATGAACCAAGATCTCACCTGCTCACGTCTACATACTGAAAACTCTTTTATGTTAGAAGAGCTAAAAATTAGCTGCACCAATGTTCCCTTCTCTACCATCAGCAACCCAAATTTCATAGGTATTGTGTCATATCTTTGATCCTAACATGAAAGGAGGATATTAGGATTGAGCACCAAAGCTCACCTATCCCCAGATACAACTCTCCTGACTAATCTGCTCTGTTTACTAACCAGATGGAGCACTGATGGGTGACTACCCACACTATTCATTTTTCTCTAAATCAAACGTTTCTTTGCAACTACAGTCTTCTGGGTAATCAAGTCTTGCACTCTAAATCGACAGTCCCCTTATTAGAAGCTATTGAAAGAGCTAGCCACTCATTTCCTGTTCTATTATTACGTTTAATATAAGTGTATCTGATTACTTGCAGTGGAACACAGGAAACCAGCTCAATAGCTATGTCATCTTCATTAACATTAAGTAAATACATATGCAGAGGGGTGTCCACATCATCTCATTTGCTAGGTCTCATTTCTTTAAACATGCACATTAACTCATGGTCATGTTACAAAATAAAGCCTAAATCGATGACATCCCTTGCTTCCTACGTGCTTTGAATCTTTTTTTTGGTATCCATATGCAGTGCACAGTAAACTATTCCCTTTTTTCACACTTGTAAAATACATGAAGCAAAGCTCTAATAGCATGGCAGTCAAAATATATTTCCAGCTTGGCTGTTAGATTAACCTGTTGTCCAGTTTGTACACTGAAAAAGGGGTGTTTTTTCTACCAGGGTTGCACTGTATGTTGAGGTATCATATGAAGTCATTGTATATTTTTGCATCTTTTAAAAAACAATGGGTGAATACAAAAATATTGCATTGAAGGAAGCGTTTAATGATTCAGTTGCCAATCAAAAATGGTATAGGTGCAAAATCAGAATTCTCAAGAGAACAATTTTTCTGTCTAAGGGTTTTTGCATGATTTTTTAAATCCAGGTAAAGCAACTTTTCTCATGATGTTCTTATTTGCAGGTCTGAGTGAAGCCATAATATTTTAAAGTCATTCTAATATATAAGAGGTAGAGCCAACAAAAAATCTCAGTGCTTAAGGCTCTCCAGCACTTTCTACTGTACAACCCTGAAGCTGCATTTTTAGGGGTTCAATTAAAATTGTTTGGCTATTTCTTCAAATGTATGAGTATTTTGGCTCCTATGGGAAAAGCCATGCTTCAGACTAGGGCCCTGGAATCTGATATGGGAGATTGGGTCACATCAGTGTCAGGGACGTGCCCTGTGCCACCTTCATGACACCAAATAAGTAAAAGCAGGTACAGACTGTGTCATAATGCACACATACAGGAGAGGAGGAATCAAGAACGCATAGGCAACTTTAAATCTGACACTTCACAACTTCTGAAACACTAGACTATCAGCCCTCAGCCTGCTGTTAACACAGACTTCCAGATGTTCATATATAGTTTAAGCAGAGATCAATAGTAGTCATGGGCTATTTCAAGCTCAATTCAGAGTAAATATACAAATAACATTTACTTTATCTGAACTTTTTCTGCCCATCCATCTTTCAAAATCAATGGCTTGGCATCAAAATAAATTATTTTGTTAACAGTGTGATCTAAATGTGTAGGTCCCTGACAAATGCAGTCCATTGGTATTAACTTTGTTTCTTGGGTAAGGTGCCCTGCTAAAGAAAGATTTGTTCACTGTGACTTAATATTCTTCTCCTTTATTGTCTGAACAGGCAAGAAATTACCAGAGTTGGTTTCTGTGGCTACACAGCTTTCCCATGTACCCACAGATCAGGGTCATCAGCAAAACTGATGCTTCTATGTTTCACTCTCTCTGCCTAATCCTGAGTGTAAAGAAACAGCATCTTCATTATACTGACCCAGTTGTTGTCTAATATACTGAAGTACAGCAGATATTAACTAATATTCTCAATGAAATTTAGAGCATAAGTGCTGATGGGCTTCTATGAGCCCAAAGTAACTTTAACATTTCTTATACTACCAATAGAATGGTTACAAAAGCTTCTCCCATTTCTAACCCCAGAAAAGATATTTGTTTCTATGAATACCAAGACATTGGGCATGTCTACACGTGCATTAATGTGCTTTAGTTAATGTGCGTTAAATCTAGTACCTCCCATTGTGAGGTACTAAGAAAATGTGCATTAGCCAGTCTTAATGCCCATTAATTAAAGAGCACAGGGCATTTATACACGTGCTCTGGGAGTGTGCGTGGGGAAGTGTCTCATGTATCAGCATCCCCAAGCTGAAAAATGGTGGCGGGGCACTTTAACTAAAGCTCATTTGATGCTGCCACTTTTCAGCGCAGGGATGCTGATACATGAGATGCTGGAATCTGCTGGAGTGCGGTAATTACCACGCTCCAGATGACTCACTGAATCATGTCTGCTCAGACGTGCTGTAATTACGGCATGTCAGAGCAGCTTCAGTGCATGTATATAGGTGCCCACGATGTTTAAGCAACACTTAATGAGTATTAGCCTATTTTGATGCACGTTAACTAAATAGCACAGTTTTTAGTGACACTTTAATGAGCATTAAAATAGGCTACGGTACACTAAAACACATGTGTAGACACGCCCACTGTTTATAATCCCAGCCTAAAGGATTTTGAGCAAAGTTTTCCATAAGATTTCATGAGGGCTATAAGTCAAGCAAAGATATTATTTGTTCTAAAAATAAGGATTTCTGGCTGTGGTGAGAAAACTTGCAGTAACAGGTGGTATCAGCATTCATTTACTTCATCAGAGGATTGCAATTAACTCTTCCTTGTCTTGGACAGCTCTAGTGGGAGTATCTCCCATGCTTAGTCTCCCTGGGACTCAATCCCTGTGATGCAGCCAGTCAGAGGGAATTTCTAAAAAAGCCAGTATCATACTGAGGTTTATATCTAATACACTTATTTCAAATGGCAGTTGTCCAGGAAATCTCAGTACCATTCTACCATTTACCTGCTTACACATAAAGTTGCTTTGACTTATTTAACCTTCATGGTTCCTCTGAAAAAGATTTTTCTCTCAGTGATTAAATCACCACTTGCTTTCCTGAAGCCTGTAGAATTTAACACAACCTGCACCAAGATCTGTGAAGGCTTTAGACCAGCTATACTGTTGTAGTGAGTCCCCTGGAGGGATGGAAGAGGTGACAATAGGCATACAGCATATTCTCCTCTCCCACAAATGTTACATTGGTGTTTTAAATGCAGTTTCTACTGATTTGCAAACAGTGTGGCTGAAGAAGAGAATCAGGCCAATATATCAAAATGCCTTCATTCATATTAGTATGAGAAGATAAATAATAGACAATATTCAGTAAACTCTTAATACTTCCTTACAATCCTAATACTTAAGGGAAACCACAAAGCCTTTCAACTGTTGAGGATTCTGTGAGTATGAACTGACATGCTTTCTAGATACATATTAGCAAAGTATTTCATCCATCTAAAAAGGTAACTGTACTTACCCCTGACCAATTTTTTCAAATCGTGTATATTTCTTCTTAGGGTCTCCAACACTGACAATACTTCCTGTAGGAAATGAGAACAAGAAAACTCACTTGAGAAAGAACATGGTATATTTTCATTGGGAAAAAATAAACAAGTAATGCTCGTAGTATGTGCAGTTTATATTCAGTTTATACGCTAGGACTTTGGTTAAAAATAAATGCAACAGTTCAATCATTCAGGTGGCATCCACTGTTCTTTGAACCACTGAGGAATATATTTTCCTCTGGAGGAAAACAGGAAACTAAAAACATGTGGTATGGGGAAGAACATATACAAGACACTGATATGAGCTAAAGAATGAATAAACATGCAAATGAATATTTGTCTGTTGTTTAAATGTTAATGAGACATAGAATAATAATACTAATATTTTCTAAGAGCTAGCTAGTCTTGGTATAGCTCCAAAGCGGGTTTAATACTTTCATAGATTAAATGCAGCTTTGTTTTGGGTTCTACTTTTGTAAATAGTTGCCATTTAGAGAATGGAAAGCAAATGATAAAAACATTTTCAGGAGTAGCTCTGCATCTGCCTCTCCATGGTTTACTGAGCAAATGATTTTGCCTGCTTAAGGAGTGATATCAAACTAATTATTAGTGGGTCTTTGAGAATTATGCAGTTTATTATTTATTCTCTAGGTTTAGCTGTGAAAAAGATCTCACTTGTCTAATTTATATGAGAGTAACGCTGCTTGTCTCCCCACTGGCTTTGATCTGTAACAAACATGTTACTTAGGTACTCTACAGTGCACACATGCTAATCTTAATAAATGAAAAGGAAATTCAAATGGATTCTGAGAACGGCGACATTCTTCAGACAGACGCTTGTAACTTTCCTTTAAAACTTATTTACATTTTTTTAATGGCAATAATGTTATAAGTAAGTTTCTCTTAATTACAGTGGGAGATGAAGCACTGCCACCTGCTGCTACAATACTGCAAAAACAGATTTGCGACTTCAGATCCACTATTCATAATGGTATAAATACACTGGAGTCGACATTTTTTTAAAGCATTAAGAATTATGGGGACACAAGTCCCACTCAAAGTAGAAAAATGCTAATAATGTTCTAGTGTTTTGCATGCTCAGAAGTGTTAATGGACTGCAAAGTAGAGTGGTAACTGAAAATGCGTGTGGGCGTCAACTAATGGAGCCAAAATTTGGTAAGGATGGAATCAAATCAAAAGAAATATTTTTAAAAAAATAATATTTCTTTTATTTCCTGGGCCAGCAGTTTCCAAGATAAAATACAACCACTGGAAGAAAGTGTCAAAAATACAAGCACTTAAGGTTTAATAAAAGGAGATTTTAAAAAAATCTTACCTTATCACTTAAGATTTAATAAAATACAAGCACTTAAGATTTAATGGCAGTAGATTTAGGAGGCTGCTAAAAATTATCATGCCCCATTATCATGTCCATAATTAGAACATTTTGAGATTATTCATTTTTGCTGGGGGGAAAAAGCAGGTGAAAATATTTCTTGTTTGTCCACGTCTGAAAATCTACATATAATCACACACACATATTTCTGTGCACATGCACCAATCAGTTTAACTGCATTTCCAAATGGTGGAAAACTAGTTAAATCGCCAGTCGCTGTAATTAGTAACACAGAAACAAATACATCTGTTTTTTCCCCACTGCTGTCTCTGGCATTGCTTTGGAGCCCAGTCCTTTGGTATCTATTGCTGAAGGATGTCTGACCGAGTGCTGCCTGTCCACCTGGCCATTGCAGTGGGAAGCAGCACAGGTATTGCCTGGGATACCCCCTGCTAAAGGAATCCAGCTGACCAAGGCCAGATCTCTACTGGGCAACTGCTAGGAAGGAGGACTTTGGGGTGTGCTACGCTACCCACATAACCTGTGTCTTTTGAGTCACTAGCTAGGATTCCCTTCTGACCAGAACAGATACGTTTGCTATCTGGGGATATCTCACTGCTCTCTCAAGAAGCCCAAAGCAATCCTCCCTGCAGCTTCATCCCACAAGAGCACAGCACCAGTTACTCTGAGCGCACCACTGAATTGCAAGTCACGTGTTCACTGAAATGACTATTTCAAGGACTTCATTAGATCTGAACAGTCTAAGCTAGTTGGGAGGGAGGGAGGAGCTAGTCAACTGACGCTCAGGCGGAAAAGCAATAATTGCCACATGTTGATAAATGCGGTATCAGTTGAAGGGAAACAGCCACTCTTCAAGCTTCTCACTAATTTGCTCAAAACAAAACTTCAAAACACCAGAACAGCTGAAATGCCATCAAGTCTGATCCCCTCGCACTTGCTGCAGAGGCTGCTGCCCACTGCATCCTGCAAGCTGTGCCTTGCACTGGAAAAAGGCCTTCCTTTAGATGCAGAGCAGCAATGTAAAATGTATTTACAATAAAAATGACACTCAAGCAAGGAAATTGTTTTCAATGCAATTAAATAATACATCCCAGGATTTCATTCCGAGGATTGTAGAACAAAATCCTCTGTGTTATTTTAATCACTGGACATACAGACATAGGCGACTGGTGCCTCCTGAGTCAAAGCTGTCGGCAGTGGGGGCAGAGCTGGCATGCACCTGCAGACTCCATCGGCAGCATCAGTGGCAGGGGCGGAGCTGGCGAGCATCCGCAGATGCCACTGCTGGCATTGGCAGCAAGGACAACCTGTGGCGGGGCACGTTGAGCACCTGCAGATACCGCTGGCAGTAGCAGGGATGGTCCTGTCGGGGGGGGCACATACCCCACCCGTGTCCACCCTACCAGTCGCCTATGCATACAGAATCACAGTGCAGTGGCACCTCTGTTATAAGATAATTGAGCAACAAAATTATGACTAATGTTGGCTGTTTTAAGAAAAGCAAGCCATGATGGTGGCTTCTGAAATGTCACTTGTAATATGAATGAAAGACATTTTGCTACACTTTAATTATTTGTGGGACAGAGGACTCTCTTCAGTATGAGACACTTAATTCTCAATTGGGTGCCACTCTAACAGGGATGGTCCATCTAGGCCAAGAGCTTCCTCTCTTCACTTTGGATGCAGCAACCTCCTCTATCAATCCCCTACAAAAGAAAGGAGCACTAGCTGCTGGGACAAAATACACTTTTGCTCCCCATCTAGTAGCTTGTACTCCAAGACCAGTCAGATTCCTTTTCACTCCACAGCAGGGACAGATAAACCAAGACTGGCTTCTCCCCACCGCAGTAGTGGCAATTGCTTTTCAGCTTGAGCTTGCACTGAAAGATGCTGATAGCAGACAACAGGTGCAGCTGAACCAATGCTGAATGCTGTTTATCTCCAAGCACAGGCTGTGTGCTGCACCATTTTAAAAACTAGTTAAAACCTGCTGCCTGAAAGGTGATAACTATAGTCCAAAGGGTTTTACACGGTGGAATCCTATTAGAGGAGAGTGATGTTTCCCTAC
>NW_005842374.1:1112912-1123076 GCF_000455745.1 Alligator sinensis
AAAAGAAGTGAGTTTCAGGATACAAGAGGGAATGCACTGAAATGTATAATGCAAGACAGGACTTGTATTCTACTTCGCTATAACAGATCTTCACTATATAAACTGATTCTGGAGCCTAGAGGATTTTGACCAGTATGAAGAAGCAGCGAATCTTGGACTCCATTTCTTCTGCTGGATGTGCATAGTCAAGTTACTTGCCAAGCAGCCGGAGGTGGGAATAGAGGAGTACTCTGTCCTGAAAGAGTAGTCATGCAGCATTGGGTACACGACTGGTAACTGGACCTAGGAATCACTGAATCTCTACAGTGCTGCACCCAGAATTATTATAATCATTGTAAGAGGAAAAAATCCTGTTAAAGTTGTGCCTCCCCCTGGCATTTTTTAAAACCAGTTTAATGATAACAATGTACCATTAAGATGACCCTCAGGTCACAAAGAGGCATAACAACCTACCTATTTCCTGATATAAAAAACCAGAAAGGAATGAGATGAATGAACAGATTTTGGTCAAAATCTATAGAAGTGGCTACTGACTTGGGTATCTCAATCTTCAAGTGTCCAACTTGACCACCCATTTTTGAAAATTGGTTACTTTAGCCTTGATTCTTTCTCTCTTTACATAATGCAAATCAAGAGAACTACACTGAAGTCAACCAGTAATATGAATGCAAGGCTGTGATTCAGGAAAGCAGTATGTAAGCATGCTTACTCAGTGTCCTGAATAGTGTCAGACTTAAATACATTCTTCTGTACTTTCTGTTACCAGGTCCTAAGCTCAATGTACAAGGACACAGAACCAGACCATTTACATTTTATATTGGTGCATTTTCAGATCTCATTATAGACAATTGCAGTTTATGTAATCTCAATACTACAGCATTTATTCTCCATGTAATGACAGTGGCACTAAGTTATTTCAAACAAAAGAGAATTAAGAAACTAATTTTAAGATAAGAGACTAGAGAACTTCACTGTAGAAACAGTGTAAAAATCAATTCTGGGTGATGAGACGAGGAGACTGATAAAAGAAGAGATGTCATGGGGGTCAAAAACAAAGTATATATGCTTATGAATACTTTGCCTATAGTTACAGAAAAGAGTACAGTGCTCCAGTTTTCAGACAACTTATTCAAAACATAACAGGATTTTCAATCTCTACCTCAAACACTTGCTGGTGGGAGACCTGCAGAGGCCTTGCTCAAATGAATACCACATTCTTAAGCAAGAGAAAGGACAACCAGTGGTAATAGTTCAAAGAAATAAATGGAAGCAAACCAAGGACACCACATTAATCTGAATTACATGAGCAATTACAGCTGTATGTCTTGAATAATCCATGGCTGCAGGTATGGCTACGTGATGCCTGCAGTGTGCCAGCAGATCTCCTGCAAAAAGCATGCCTCATCTATTTAGCCTCAGCTCAGGAGGCCATCCTGCCTCTTATTATGAGTTGAAACTCAGAGATGATAATATAGCTTGTCACAAATCAGCCATTATTTCCATTGTCTCTGAAGCTAAGGCCAATGAACTGGTCATCTGGTTATCCCATCATTTCTTTGAGATACGTGGCTTAACAGTCCTATCAACCTGTAAAAGGCATGTAATTGCCGCAGGAAAAATCTACAGCAGGGCTTGAAATCCCACTTTTAAGGCTTTAGCTTTAGGAGTCACATCGCTTTCCAACTGCTCTGCAGTGAAGAAGAAGAGAGACGTTAGCTCAAGTTTGCACAGTAGAGTGAGGGATATATTTGCTTGGTTAGTGAAGAACTGTGCTCTCTGCTGTAAAGATGATGCATTCATGCAGCACCAATTATAAGGTGTTGCATTATAGATTACCTCAAACATCTGCTCATTATATAGACACATTTTTCCCACAAAATGTTACATGTAAAGTATAAAATGTTAAGAGAGACCTAAACCTCTCCATTCTCTGTCTCATGCAAGTGTCTGACAACTAGTCAGAGATGAAGACAGACTGAATTGGCGTATTCTAGGAACTTGAAAATCCATCTGTTACAAAAACAGCAGTGACAGACATTTTGCTTAGGAGCCTGATTAAACTTATTTCACTGTAGGCTCATCAGGGTTTGATATATCTGGACCACAACCAATTCACGGTTTTTGGGCAGCGCACAGCTAGAATCATTATCAGTTTATCTAGTTGGGAATTAACCATGACAGTCTTATATGGAGTACGCACTGTGCACATTGTACGTATTGATAGTCAGCTTCAGAGAGAGGTTTGCAGAGGTGCCATTTTAATCAGCATCTAATTATCCAGATCATTGAGACCTGCTCACTCTCTCTCTCTTCTTTTTTTGGACACTTTTACCATCAGTAGAGCTCAAAAGTAAAACTAAGCTCCAGAAGACTCCCATGAAGGGCACGTTTGTTATTATTTTGTAAGATCCTTCCACTTTTATCTATCTTGATTTAATAACATGTCTCCATCCATAATATCTGGGCACCCAATCCAACCCAGGCACCCTTAAACACTTCTCTTGTCCTTCAAGAATGGGGCATCTTAAAAAAAAACAACCCAACAACTACTCAGTATTCAAAAAACAGTGACAAAAACTCCCAGAATACTCAAGACAAGACCTCCTGAAGGCTGGAGGAAATCAAAATGGTTAAAACTCTTTAGAACTGGAAATTAAATGGTAACTATAGCACCCTATTTTGTTGAGATTCCACCAGAATCTGCAAGCTGAGTGGAAACAGATGGAGTTCCTGCAGAGCGGGAAGGGATCCAAGGAATACCTAGAGCATTTATACACATACCTTTTCCTTCTGTGATGCACCACAGGTCCACCACTTCGGAGCAGCCTCTGTTAATTGTGTCTGCTCTGCATGCTAACTGACATGCGCTGCACTCTGCCGCATGCAGCTGTATAAGCAGCAAAATGCATGTCAGAGCACAGAAAATGGCGGCAGTGCGCTTTTGAACTAAAGCATCCGCTATGTATTTTAGTTCCAAATCACGCTGCTGCCATTTTCTCAGCACGGACGTGCATTTCACCACTTATACAACTGCAAGACACGCAGTGCTTGCATGTGTAAAAATGCCCCTAGATACCACAGGGAGTGATAGTGGTTATCTGAAGCTTTGTTCTCGTTTCACAGCATTAATGAAACAAAGGAATTGGTAAGGACCATTCTACTACCAGAGGGCTCCATCTTTCAAAGAAGACATAAAACAAAGGTCTAAATTCAAGTCATTGCTCTGTTTACTTATCATTCCTTCTGAAATTTCAGCTGAATAAATTACTAAGGGAGGATTTAGGTGCCTACAAATTAAATGCCATAAGCTTAACAGGTAGGTGTCTGTCCTGTTTGGAATCCAGAAACCTGAGTTAGGGTCCCAGGCTCTCTCTACTTTGCTCGGAGAGAGTTAGGAACCACAGAAGGGAGATGCAAAACAGGCAGCACTCTGAGAGGTATGCTGCAGAGCATGTTGAACATGGGGGTCAAGACCTTATGCATTTTATCCCATGGTTGATTTGTGTAAAAAGATCAAACAGTCCTTGAATGCCTGGAGACCCTTAAGAGAGTCCTAATCAAGAAGCTAGAGTCATGCTTCTGCTTGCTCCCTTCTTGTTGGCGCAATGAAAATTGGTATCTCTTTCCTGCAAGGAAAAATCAACTAAGGAAGGAGGAAGTTGTTCTGTCTAGGAACGGTCTGCTGCTTAGGGCCCACCACTGGGAGGTAGGATGTGTAGATTTTAATGTCTTGAGGAACAGAACCTGGATCTCTTCTGGGCAAGTGATCTGACCACTGCACTATTCCTTAAAAGAGTAAAACCCCCCCACCACTACCTCACTATCTTTTCTGAAGGAAAGCAGGAGCCACCTCTGCATTGTGTGTGTGGAGCCTGACCTACCAGGAGTGATGTGAGAATGCCTCTCTTACAGGAGACAGAATGAGGAACATCTACTTTCCATGTCCCAGTCAGGCTTAGGCCTGAAGTAAGCACTAACCAGCTCTGTGAGGACCCCTGGCATGTGCAAAAGCAGAACTTTAGATGCCTGGGAAATTTTAAGGTCAAAACCAGAATCATGTCTCTGCTTTTGGTTAGATGTGAGCAAGGGTTTTTTTTAGGATTGTAATTTTGGATTTAGGCACCCAAATCCCTCCTAAATCCCACTTTAGGCATTTAAATCCTTTTGTGGATGTGAGCTTTAGTTCTTGCATTAAACTGCTGGGCACATTAATAGTACTCTTGACTATGAACAGCTGTGGCATTCCACGCAAGAGGTGGCTGCAGTCCAGTAGTGGATGCCATACAGGGATGCTATTACTTACAAGGCCAAATTAATCTCTGATATATATAACACCACAGAGTGCAGTGTGGTAATAAAGATAAAGTCATCATTATCTCCTCTTTCTACCACTCAAGAAGCAGGGAGGATGAGGTAAGGTGGATTTCAATGCAGTTACCGGCTCAAATTCAAACCTGGTGTTGAACTTGAGCTGTTAACTGGAGATAAGACCCAGGTTACCTCTTCTTTGCTGAATTTATTTGCAGTGGGATGGGAGGAGGAGAAGGAGGAGTGCATTGTGCAAGCAGCAGTAACTGATGGCATAATGCCACAGCAAGCTGGGAACGATATACTTTGAGCAGAGCGTGCTGCCCAGCAGCACATGCGGTGACTACAGAAGAAGTGTAGTACATGCTCCTCAGCTGAGATCTGTAGCCACCTGTAACTCAGTGCACAGGGGTTTAAAAGACCATAGCTTTCAACATATTCAGATATGTCCTCTCCATCTGATACATAAGGGGTCACCGGCATTTCAAATATAGTCACCCTTTGAGGAGAAATTTTCAGCATTCCTTTTTACCCTCCAATAATCACAAGTACATAATATGAAAGTGTCTTAGTGACAATAAACTAGAGACAATCCTTCAACAAATGCACTGCAGGTGACAGATGCAGCAGGCTACCTTGTCAAGCCAGAAGTCAGGCCAGGACACTTACTCAATTTCTCTAGGATCTCCTCATCTGTCATCTTAGATTTTTTTCTTTGCCGGTCTGTGTTCCTGTACAACGTGTTTGTGTTCGAGTTCTCAGGCTGGGGGGTGGTAGCTTCTTTAGCTGGTGCTGGTGCAGCAACAGGTTCAATTACAGAGCGCGTGTAGATCTGAGGCAGAAAATGATTTTTCAGTCAGAAAGGCAGGTAGGGAGACACCAGGGATCATGCGCGAAGGGTTTTTGTTATCTTACAAATCTGCAAAAACAACCCAAATCATATTCCTTTCCTTATTTCATCAATCACATATTATATTAAGGTGTTTAGGTTTGATTGTGTGTTTCACAAAGCCTGGATAAGGAAAGTTAAGTCAGTTTTATTCCTATTTATGGGCATTTTCCTGTTTCAGGTTCTGAGTGCTGCTTGCTATTCTGTATTTCAAGCACAGAGGACACAGACCTTCTTACAGTCTGGTTAGGCCCTCAAGGCAGACTCTAAAATTGACAAGTAGGGCTCTGCATTCATTGTGACTAAGTAATTCAGGAGCAAAAATGCTCAATTTACACAAGCAGCCTAAGAACAAAGAATCAAGCCTGGCTCTTCCTGGCTCAGAGGTCAACATCTGCAACAAAAGAATTTTCCATTTGGAACTTAGTTAAAAATTCAACTGACGATGCATAAGGCAGGAGAGATTCCTTCTCACCTCCCAGGAGCTGTGATGGCTCCAGAGAAAACACTGTGGAATAACAAGTAGTGAAAACCTTTGAGCACTTCTACTTGTGTACCGACGTGCTCCGATTAGAACGTGTCGGAGCAGACTGGATTAATCGAGTCTGCTGGAGCTTTCTAATCAAAAGGCTCCAGCACGCTGAATGGTCTTGTGCATTCAGCATCTCACATCTCAAACTGGTAGTAGGGATACTTCAACTAAAGCTCGTCAAACGAACTTTAGTTAAAGTGCCCTTGCAGCTATTCTGAAATGTAGGACACTGAATACATGAGATGCTGCAGGCGTTTTAATGAGAGCGCCATCCTCCCCACATCCCACAGCCCGTGTATAGACATCCTTTGTTTTTAACCAGTTAAATCAGGAGATGGATCTCTAAATAATACACAGGGTGTGCAGCTGCTATTTTAATACAGTCTTGTCTGACTACGACAGTCATTTAAATTGGCCCAAGAAATCACTATCGAGTATGCCATTCCCCGCATCCTGTGGGTTCAGTGTACTGCCTCGGTAGTACTTCCAGCTTTAGGTAGCTGAGATTAGGAACTAAACAAGGTCCTTCAGGGAAGTACCCAGCAGTACTCTAAATTTAATCTAGGTCTTGCATAAATTATTTCTGGCCAAACTCTAAAATCTTTATCCAAGCAAAAATCTTCCAGATTCAAAATCTATTTACCTAAGCTAAAAAAAATAATCAAAGAAGGAATTCATGATTTGTTTGAATCTGCCAGCATCTAATCCTAGATCCTTGTTCCTTGTGAATGGGAATAAATTGTACTACCAAGATAGTTAATGCTACTCAAAAGAGCCTTTTGCTCTTCTTCGGGGGAAGAAAGCCATTAAAAAAAGTAAATGACATGCAGACATGAATATTTTGATCTGGAGCCATTTTGGTCTCATCCACAAAAAGCAAGCATTTTAAAGAAGCTAGTCTATTATATTGGGTCTTAGAACCTGTAGAATGATGTAATGACCCATTAGATCGGGGGCGGGCAAAGTGGCGTGCAAGCAGCGGACTGCAGCGCTGCCCTGGCTCCAGACTATGCAGTCATCACCATAAGATCCCAGCCCCAGCCCCAGAGCAGCTCCCCGCCAGCTGCATGCACTGCCCCCATGCTTTCATGGCCCCGCTGCTGCGGGGGTCTCCACGGAAACCAGATGCAGTGATGCAGGCAAGGGCTGCTGGGAAATGGAGTCCAGCTGCTGGCCAGATCTGCCCACCCTTGCATTAAATCATAATCCTGCCTGAACTACGGATCTATCCAATCTGTGATGGAAGACTCTGTAGTAAGAATATGAAATCTTCCAGATTTTAAGCTTGCAGCAAACAGTTCCATAAATGCCTGGTAGGAGCAATGCACCAGGATCCAGTGCCACGACAACAGCAAAGCTAACATCTGCCTAACCCAACCACAAGAAATGGGCTGGTGTGGCAGCACTGGATAGGGCTGGTTTATATTTTCTGGGTGGTTTGTATTTTCATTATCTGCAGCAGTACATTTTGCCATGACCACTTCCAATGCTACCTTTATTACTGTCATAATGGGAACCATATCTTAACAGACACATTATCTTACCCTATGAGCCTCTTTTCTTTGATTTGTCATCATATCAACTTCTACTCCCTGTCGTAATTGTCTACCATCCTGCAGCAAATACAGCAACTGCTTGCATCGGAAGCCAGTATGAGGAAAACCCGTATTTTTAAATCGCTCATTTTGTCTTGTTAGAAGAAGGAATCACACCATTTCCCCTCACCCTTTAGTTCTCTGTCTCATTACATCTGTTCTCTCTCTCGCTTTCTCTCTTAATTTCTGCTGGAAGCAAAGTGGAAAGAAAGTGCTGTCTAAGCCTTCTTTCCACTGCCCACTAGTATGTGCTCAATGGACTGTAACTTGAAGAGCTTTGGGCTATCATATATGTTAACATAAAATATATATTCATGCATACATATGAGATGTATATATATTGAAACACATATTTTTAAAGTAAGTGGCTAATTTAAATTCTTTATGGAGAAAGTGAACCTCAAGACATGCACATTTGATTGCACATTAATGTACAGTAACTACTGGTTTAACAGGAAAAAGATCAGGTTTAAGTGATAAGCTTCAGAGGGAAATTCCCATTTTCTGCAGGCTCATGTGAAGTAAGAGTCCTCTTTGGGATACTAACCCTTGCATCTTCATCCAAGGGATTCTGCACATGTTCCTATTATAAACGGTCTTATCTCTGAGTTACACCATGTGGCATATCGTCAAAGCTGCTAGGAACTTACTGATTTTGTATGCTCAGGTCGTGGTGCAATAACAGGTGGAGGCTCATTATCATCTTCCTCCTCTTCATCTTCTTCATCTTCTTCTTCTGAAACTGGAGGGGCTAATGGAGGTTCTGATGCAGTTTTTGTGCTCTGTGGATAAAGAACAGTAGCATAAATGACTGTTAATTTTATTGGTTCAAAGACAGAATACGGAAGGCTTGGTACTACCTTATAGTGTAAATCTTACTCTAACAGAATGAAGTGTTTTGTACTTACATGCAGTTGTAGAAACCTCAGTTAGTTATCTAAAGCATAGTACCTTTGTTTTATAAATGCATGTACTGCTAATTCATCTTGGAGTTTTTAGTTTTTGCCTTTTATTTATTGATGGTCTGCCTTAGTAAACTGCTACATTTGGGCTACTGAACTGTATCCAGGGCTGCATTACTAGGGCAATAAATTAAATAAAAGCATATAAATCACTCACCTACACCTTTAGTGAAAGATTAATTTCACAAAGAACAGTACTTGAATGTATGCTGGAGTTAGGAGTCACCTCTAGTTGACGGTTAATTGCTTTGGCATTGTGTTCCAAGAAATGGTAGCAGTTAATTAAGCTAACAGGTCTACCTGTTGGGCTAATTAATGCACTTGAAAGCTCAAAGGCTCCTTCATTAAAGTCTACCAGGGAATTGTGTATTACTGAGAAATGCATTCTTTTTTTCCCCATTATTTTACCCTTGGGAGAATTACTATTACTAATTTTTTCAATGTCATGTTTTCCTGTTTAGCAGTTCCTTTTCATTGTCATCATCGACTTCATCTAATAACATTATTTTATTGCTGTTTCAATTTGCCAGACGATTAGTTTAACAATATCATCAAGTTAATGGGGATGCTGTTCCTTTAAGTCCAGCCACCATGAATGGGGAGGTGATAATCACCATAACCAGAATTTGCTAGTGAAGGAGTGGAGTGGTAAAATTTATCTTTACTAAATATTTTAGAGAGGTTTTAAGAGAGAAGGAACTCAGAGTATGCTCTGTCATTAGCAAGGCAGGTGCTCGAGCTACATAAAACTATCTAGCCTGAATAATCATTTTATGCATTATATCTAAGATGGCCACTGGACATAGTATATAGTAACAGAAACAGAAGGGCCAGAAAATAATATTTGGATCATTCAATGTAAATCCCTGTATTTTGCAACATAGCTTAATATCTCATTCCTCCTACTGCCTTCAATCTTTTGTTTTTAAACACACACACACACACACACACACACACACACACACACACACGTATATATAGATGGATAGATAGATTTCTCTCCCTACAAAGAGCAATTCTACCATACAACAGTTAAAAGGGACCTGTAGCAAAAGTTACAAAGATACCAGGATTTCAGAATTACATACTGGAAATCCAAATACTGTGGCAAAGCTGCACTTGTTACTTAAAACATCATCATCCAAATCTGCACGACTGAGAAACTGTCCTAATGGAGGTGGGGAACAGTTTCCTATTTACTAGTACTGCACTGGGATGCAAAACAGAAACTTTTGAAAAAAAACACACAATATAATATAGTATAGTATGTTTTGTGATGCCATAAGAGTTCATACTTATATTTCACTTTTCCAGGGTCAATGTGATAGCACTAGAATTGTGCAGCTATAGTACATATAATATACTGACTATCTAAATACCAGACTTACATTACTAGGTAGGATTCAACTGGTAAGATCCCAAAGTGTTTTGTACTAGTCTAGTCCTCCCACCTCCCTTCTAGGGCAGGATTCCTTTGAATAGGTTACTCTCTTGTATGGCCATGTGTTTTGATAATCCTGCTACCAGTTGCATCCTGTAGGAATCATTCTAATATTATAAAAAGCGAAGTCTGTCTGTCTGTCTGTCCGTAACACTTTATTCATCCTCTGATTGGCTGACAAACAGCCAATCAGAGTGCAAACAAGCATTCCAACAGGAGCTGGCAGCCGGTGGAGCGCCACCATGATGGTGGGGACACAGGGACAGAAGGGGGGAGAGGGGGTCGAGGCCATCTCTGGTGGCCTCGCCCGCCCTGCCCTGCATGGAACGGGGGGATGAGGCTGGCAGAGCTGGCCTCGCCCCCTCTGCCCTGCTGCCTGCAGGTGACAAGGATGGAGCAGAGGGTGGGGGCCAGGCTCACACAACGGTCCTCCCCCC
>NW_005842374.1:1123086-1175439 GCF_000455745.1 Alligator sinensis
CCCCACACACACACACTCCCACACTCCTTATCTCCTGCCACAGAGGGCTGCCTTCCCCCCTGGCTCGGGCTTGGGCCTCCCCTCTCCTCTCAGCCTGGACCCACTCCTCCCCCTCCTCCCCTCTGTCGGGTCTGAGCCTGCTACTTCCGTTCCCCTGCCGGGTCAGCCTGGGCCCGCTGCTCCCCACACCATGGCGGGCTGGCTTCTCCCCACCCTCAGGCCTGGTCCTCCCCTGCATTGGGCCCAGGCCCACCCCTCCCCTCCCCCTGCCACTGCGGGCTCCGTACCCACATGCTCCCCCCCAACTCCGGGTCACTCCTGACAGGCAATTGGCTAGTACATCAACAGTTCTCAATGGATCTATAACGATTGCACGTACCTCACTGGAATACTATACCACTAATATACCTGTGTATTTGAGGTTTTCTTGTAGAAATATATTTTATAATGAAAGTAGCCCCAACTTGAAAACTTCATTGTGAATATTTATTATAGACAGTCTCTACTGTGCAATCAAGAACATAAAATTAAGTACTTAACACTTCAAAATAAAGGCTAACTCCCTATTCAATCATTCAGTATTTAATGTACTAACATTAACACTGATAAATTTGGTCAATATTAATGTGGATGTCATAAGTACATCTTTGGGATTTCCATTGTAATTCAGCATTAATTATAATGGAACATTATTTAAAACATTCTTATAAATGGTTCCAGTGAGTTGCACATCAATTATAGCTTCATTTATATGCAGTCTTATAACCAAACGAATCAAAGAAAGAACAAAGTTCAACATTTATTCAAGATGCCTTTTACAAAGTTGGAAAAATTGCATTAAAATGTGTTAGTTTGCCTGTAATGTTCATTGTATTGAATTATACAATCCACAAAAGGCTGGGAATCATAAGCAATTCTCTGTCAACAAACTCAGACTTTCATCTGTTTAAAAGGTATTGACAGAAAATTAAGAATACCCAATGGTGTTTCAATACTGCTGTTGCAAAGACACACATGACTTCTCTCAGGAGTGGAGCCTGACTTTCTTAATACCAGATACGGCTTATTCCGCCGCCATTCACCCAAACACTGTAAATGAAAATATACTGTTATTTTTACACTCACCGAAGGATGGGCTGCTATGTATCCATGGGCGCTCTTATCTGAAAGGTGCAAGGGGAAATTAACCAGACGCTTGTCATCACAACGCTTGTTCGGCGGAACCCAGGACACGCGCATTCCAAACATCAGGTTTCATTCACAACCCCACTTTGGTAGAAACGGCTACTTAATAAAAACAAACTCCCCAGAATGAAGACGCTACAAAGGCTACCTCAGAGGTACCTTTCTTTCTCCCATCTTTCAGGGTCAAGCTCCTTATAAGATAGCACATGACCCAAAATTCTGGATTAAATCTTTCCTGCCCAGAGCAGGGGAGCGGGACCCAATGATCTCACAAGGTCTCTTCCAGCCCTAAACTTCTGTGAATCTGTAAATGTAATTCACATATTCACACACAACACTTATCTCTTCAGCAGCTCAGTAGTCAGACACTTTTGATAATTACTAAACTATTTTCTTTAAATTGAAAGATACATCCAACAACATTACTCCATAACCTGCTGCTCTTGGATTCCACCACTTAATCCAAAAACAGACTACACTGATTCATCTTGCCTCATGACCTAGGGGCTGCGAGGTGATAAGGACACAATGAGGAACCACCTGTATGGAGGAAGCAAGATAAATGTAGACAAAATGTTTGATCACCAGTACTTGAGGCTTCAGAAAGAAAGCATTGGTGGCTTCTCTCTTCAGTCACTCAATGCCCATATTTAGTTCTGGAAAAAAGAGCTAGCAAAAACAAGTAGCATTTCCAATTAATCTTCCTTGTTTGCAACTACATCTCTGGGGAAAATGTAGCATTTAATTCAAGGGCTTTTGATCTTTCCTTGTGATCAGAATGGCATTCAGGTCCCTCCCGTTTCACTTCAAGGACATTCCACATTTGCTTGTTTGGGCCTGACTCTCAGGGGGTTTCTTTGCACAGCACAATTTTGACTCACCTCCTGAAGTAAAGCTCATATATTTCTGGTTGTTAACTGTCTCTTTGGAATCATAAAATTTGAGGACATCTAGAACAGCTTGTGGATTCTTCTTCTGCTCTAGTTTGGTTATGTTGGAGGTCTGTAGTAGCCTGGCCCACTGCTCTGGGATTCCCTGTGGATGCCAAGTGGGAAGAACATTGATTTAAAATACTCAGTAGCCACAGTTGGTATAGTTCCTTACCAAGAATCCATGCTACCTGTAAGATTACTTTCAGAAACTTTGATTGACGCTTTACATTTAAAAATTAGAAACTTATATACTGTAGATGCAATCATTCTCTTCTCTATCAAAATATAGAGCTAAAACCAGGATCCAACTTTAAAAAAGAAAAAGAAAGTTATGACTGTGACAGGAAAAAAAGTGCATGAAACTCATCTTTAAATCAACCCTGCTCTTCCATGGAATAATGATTTAAGGCTTAGCTTGTTTTCCTGGTGATTTGGTGCAGACATAACAAAACTACTCTAGGTTTGTGGACAACACAGTGTATTTTAGGAGCTTTACACTGGATTTGCAATGCTTAATAATGGAAAAAATACATTCATGGAATCATAATTGATGTTCTGATTCAAAGATGAACCTCATCCCTGATACGTCACAATATTACATCAGGGGGCATGGTTTCTAGTTTGGAGGAGAGGGCTGGCCATTTGCAAGTAGTGGTCAAAATTGTAACACTGAGTTGTAACACAGCTGGTGCTAAGGAAGTCTCTTTTTTGAGCCCCTAAAGCTTTCTATGTTTGCTATTAACACTTCTAGGAGGTAGGGACTCAAAAAATAGGCTAGAACTGCCAAAGCCTTGCATGACTTTTCAATCATCTTACAAGCAACGGTGGCGTTGGAGAATTGGTCCAATCACTGAAAGCCACAGATCTGCATCGAAATTTGATTTCAGAGAATTTGTTTTAAACATCCAGTATAATTTCCTAAATTTCAGAACCTACGATTTTCCCCTTTTACTGCACAGCCAACATCTACCAGCGAATTGGAGGACTTACTGAATTAGAGGACTACACCTGAAGTGCATTTAAGCATACCCTTGGTACCACCCCAATCTAGACATTTTACATGGCGTCTTCCTAAGAAGCTCTCGGCAAAACAATGTGTGATATGGGCCTCCAGAGTTTGGGATTAATGACAAAAAGTGGGATAAGCCAAGCAACAAATCTACTGCACACACATGAACCTGCTGCTGCAGTGCTATGACATCTCAAAGAAGCACTTTGATGCAAGCTTCTTTTGGGCCTGTGACGCACCTCTGGGAGCTTCCCTGTGCACATCTGTGAGCCATAGAGATCTGGCTGTAATGGACGTAAATAAAGAAAGAAAAGAAAGTTAAAACAGAATGTGGGACAACTTAGAAGGTGGTGAGGAGGTGAAACCGATGGGCCGAAATGGGGAAAAACCCCATCTAAAATGGGAGAGTTATGAGGTAGGTACCAAATAGATTAGGTGGTGGACAGGCTACAGGAAGACAGATTTAGGAAAACAGAAAAACCACGTTTGTTCCAAAGTTTGGAAGCATCATTCCCTTTTTTTCTTTTTTTTTTTAACCAGTTTTTCTCTCCCTTGTAAAAATGTATTACTGAGGATTAATGGCAAGTAACTGGAAAAATTAGTGTTCCTTAAAAAAATGTTTTTATTTTGTTTTGTTTCTATAAATCGGGTAAGCAATTTTCAATGGCTCCCTGCAACTTTTTCTATTACTTCTCCAGCCCTGAGACCACAGTTGGCCACTGCACAGATGAATAAAATGCAACTGAGAAAACAGTGGTCAAATCCAGATTTCATGTTAGGAGATCATATATTGCTGTAATCCAAGTAACATATGTGCTAGAGTGAAAATCCTTGTCTACTCTAGTAGTTTTAAATGACTAATGTGCAACTGCTTTGGATCTAAAGCCATGACTTTCTCCAGTTGGCCGCACTCTTGCTTGGGAAACTTTAAAAGATTGGTATGTGACCCATACTTTATCCTAGATTGGATGTCAGGAAACTGTTTCATGAAGAGGCATGCTTTATGAAATTCCCTTCAATAAGAAAACACCCCACATCTCCCTTCCCTCAAAAAAGTGCAGCAGCAGCTTTGAAATAAAACTATACTACAGAAGCATGCCTCCATCCAACAGTTGCCAACCAATTTCATCTGGTGCTTGATGCCCTAATTCTTAGGGATCATGGTTGTTCCAAGCACAGCGAAATGAAGATTTAATGTGCATTTATGAGTACTAAACACAGCTTGATGCTAAAGCTTTAAAGCCAAAACTCAGGAGCCCATGCAGGTGTTGCCAATTCTGATTCTAAATGCAGCTAACAGCAATCAGCTAATACAGCCCGAAGGATGATTAACACTAGGTGTTAGAAAATTGCACATAACCAGGAGAGCAGACACAGTTGGCATAACAACCACTGTAAGAGTTTGAAATTAAAGAATATTTGCACATTTCTTGCACATCCCATGGCACTTCCAAACTTTTGAAAGAGACAGACAGTGTGAAAACTAGACAGCGGGGATTTTTTTTTAAAAAAGTTGTGTGTTTAGTGGCAGTCCCTTCCACCAAATTTACTTACCAGGAGACTATCTGGCTGACACAGGATGTGTGTCCAGGTTGGGACAAATCAGGGAAATCAAATGTAACACGGTACTTTATGTCTTGTGGTCACAGGTAGCTGAGAGACAAAACTATGTTCTCTATTGGAGCAAACTTTCAGATTGACCCGAATGAATAGATTTTGCTCCACAAAAGACTGCAAAATTAAGCCCTATGCCAACAAGCCTTACAACCACTAGTCTCTCCTTGGGTAGATCCAGATGTTGCCACCATCTCTTCATGGTAGCACTTTCCTGAATACCAATCTGCACTTTCATGCTACAGAAGTAAGCATGTATTCTTGGGGAAATGATTGTATAACAGAGTGTGGCCATACAACAGCAGCAAATCAGTGCCCACTACTCTGAGATATTAAAAGAGAAATCACCTGAACAGAAGTGGAACTGTTCACCACTAGTTCAGAACAAGCAACGCTTCCTCTGAGAAGCCAGGACCTGTGCTAATGTTTTGCTGATGGCATTAGATATGGAAAGTAAAATCATCTGATGCTGCAGTCCTATGTTGATCCAGTTTATGGTGACAGCAGTATTAAAATTGATCCAAAGAGTGATATCTAAAGAGCCAGTAAACTGCCTCACCACTGAGAATTTCTTTTTGGGTCCCCTCTTTTTTTGGTCCAGCTGACAAAACTAATACTACAAAACTTAACCAAGCATGCACCTGGTTTTCTTCCTACTGGTGTACCAGGGGATACTACTGTGATCCATTTCACTTTTCTTCCAGGCAGAAGACAGAGGGAACAAAGAAAGGGAATGCAGATAAGAAACAGAAAACTGAACAGGAGAGGAAGAGAACAGAGAAAGGAAAAAAACAGAAGTCAATGAAAAAACATTGAAAAAGGAGGTATCAGAGAAGTGAAGAGAGAACGCAAAAGAAAAGGAAAGAAAACATAAAGAAAGGAGAGGTAAAGACATGGAAAATTTAAACACAAAAGGAAGAAAAAGAATGGCAGCAAACTATTCACCAGATAAAATTAAAGATATCTATGAAGTAGCCACAGTGAAAGGAGGAGAAAGAGACTGACAATACAATGTAGAGAAAATACAGTAAAAACATTCTGAAATGGATATTTTGTTGTAATTTTTTTAAAGACTAAGAGATCTAAACTGAGTTTCTTCTTGGGCTATACTTGGGGAATATTCCCACTGAAGTTAAGCAAAAATCTGTCTCAGTAAAGATCTCAGAATCTGGTCCAGAAATAAACAGACTTTAAGTTGTATCTGTTCTTTAAAATCCAATATAAATATTCTAAATATAAAAATATTTCCAAATTACTAAGAGCATTTCAATGTTAGTTCCTTTACAAAGAGGTGTTGCCATCAACTAGCTTTTTTATTGCTAGCTGATCTTTATTTATGAAGGGTGCCAGGAGGGTTTCAAATGGTTGAAATGTAATAAAGGGACAGAAGTAGCAACCTAAGCAGAAATCACAGCATTGCACTTGGCACCCAGATTCAGGAAGGTACTGGCCCCTTGGCCAGCAATCCACAAAATGATTTGTCCCATCCTGTGCATTTCATTTTTAGAGCTAATCAATAGCAATACTCTCCACTATTCAGTAAGTTGTAATCGCACAATCTTCCAATCAGCTCACAGATGACAGAAGATATGGAAAGTTACTTATTTTCCATCTAACTGCAATAATTATTATGGCAAGGCTGGGAAAAGTTGAAGCAAGTTTGCTGTCATTTTACAAGGCCTACTGATTCCAACACCTCACTAGTGGCTGGACCCCAAACCTACTGAAATCTCCCACTGACTTCAAGGAGTTTTGTATCAGACTAATGTTTCCCATTACTTGCACACTGCATGCATTTTGTGATTAATATTAGAAGCAAAAGGTGCTGTTACTTTACTATCACATTCAAGCTAAAAACTTGCCTGATTACCTGATTGTGCGTGTCTGTGTGTGCATCTGTGTGTTTTTCTTAGTGTTTTTCTAAAGACAGTGAATAATCTGTGCCTGAAGCACCCTACAAAACTTAACCAAGCATGCCCCTGGTTTTTTCCCCTAGTTTTTATATTCCACAGGCACTCTACCAGAAATATTTTGAAGAAAAAAGATTTGTCTGAATCAAGAGGTAAAATACTCAAAATATTTCAATCCAACAAGCAGGAAGCTGGTTCTGTCCCTCCCGGTTACCCGCCCCCCATCCCCTTAGGCTGACTGCTGTTCTCTGATGTTCTGACTATGAAAGACTATTTCACTGTCAATCAGAAAACTGACCAAAGGTGCAATACAGAGGCTACTTACAGTGAATTCTCCAGTGACGGCATCAAACCCCACATGAATCGTATGCTCAAAGTCTGAAGGAAGAGAGATCTCAGGACGCTCTTTCTCTTTCTTCTTATTGGCTAGAGGCAAAATGTTAACATGCGCTTATTCTCTGCATAGTTTTTCATCAAAAGTTTTTACAACCAGGGTTAGTCAAGGCAGCCATTTGTTTTAGAGCCAGGATGCACATTCATTCCAAGGGAATTTCATCGGCAAAACATGCCCGGGTTCATTGAGTGCCCCTCTAAGGCTATGCCCCATTTAGGGGTGGCTCATGAATGGGGCCCTACCAAATTCACAGCAGAAATGGGCTGCGCTGCTGCTCCTTTAATCTTGCAGATTCCCCCATTATCCACCCACTGCTGATTGGTGGAGGGGACCTGCTTCCTGCTTGCTCCCGACTGGCAGGGAGGCGAAGACTGTGGTTTTAAATAAGGAGCTGTTTTTGCCTCCCACCACTGATCGGCGGAGGGACCCGGGCAGCCCCACTACTTGCTGCTGACTGGCAGGGAGGCAAAAACAGTGGCATGTTTAAAACCATGGTTTTCGCTTCCCTGCCAATCAGGAGTGAGCCGCAAGCAGGGCCCCTCAACCAATTAGCAGCAAAGGATCATACATGGGAACCTGCAAGATTAAAGGAGCTGCAGCAGAGCCCACTTCCACCTGAATTCGGTAGGGCCCTACTCACAAGGTTTATATTTGATTTTCTTCATCTGATCCAGGTTACAGCTATCAAAGGCCCAGCTATGTTAAACAAATGTAAAAGCCTTCTTAGGCTATCTGCATATAGGTAAAGTTGTCAGATAACTGCAGTGTTATTTGCACCATCATTTCTCCTTTATATCAAACTTCCATATTCACTTGCTAATTCCAGTTGACCAATTTCTTTTGTTAAACCTTGAAATCAGCCCCTAAAGCAGGGGCTGACAACGTTTCTGGCCAGAGTGACAAAAACACTCACAATTTCGACATATAAGATGTTGGTGTGCCGGGGCAGACCATGGGGGAGCCGCGAGAGGTCTGATTGAGGCACTACATCCCCAGCTCCTTTCCTGCCGTCCACCCAGATGTTCACGTGCCAAGCAAAATGCCTTTGTGTACCACACTCTGGCACCTGTGCCAGGGGTTGCCTACCTCTGCCCTAAATATTTTGGTGTCTCCTGTGAAAATCAATAAGGTTTGAAGTGCCTCAGCATTCCCTCATGTTACAGCCCTTCAAAAAGTATCAACTCTTATGGCTACCCATTTCCCAGAGCTTCTCTCCATTGAAGAACTGAGTGACCACCTCGCAAATAAGTCCAGTTTTATTTACTGCACAGTGAACAAAAGTTTTTGCCTCTAGCTGGTGACCAAATTCAAGGATGAATTTCTTGAATTCAAGAATTTTGGATGTAAGTGCGCCTGACATCCAAATTCAAGGATGTCAGGCGCACTTATTTTTCATATTTGTCAAATGTATTTGATACATTATGAACGACAACCTCAGCTCTCTGTAAAACTAGAAGCATCTCCATTGACAATTTTAGGTGCCATGGTGAAATCTTTGTGCCCGTGCAATGAATTCTGTTAGGGTAGCCCTGGGCTGCCAGCTTCCCCATTTCTGTGTTTGTCCTGGTGCATGCAATTTTTGCTTGCTTTGTGCTACTTTTTTTTCTGGGTTTGTTTGTTTTTTTTGCTACCAGGAAATCTCAGTAGCAAATTTTGCCCCTGCACTGCAAGTCAGCAGTGCCACGCACAGTTTAATGTGCAACGCACGCGGTTTGTGGCACTACAAACAGCACATGCCTGCATATCTCAATACGCCCCAGAGATGCAGACTAGAAGCCTAAAAAGTGGGAACATGTGTGGCAGAATACCATCTCTGTCTTTGCTATCTGACAATTTGGTTACCATAGTCACTGCAAAGGGCAGGCACCTCTGCCCTATCAGCTTCAGGTAACCCTGAGTTGTAACTGGAGCTGGATACATTCCGGAGGGAGCAGGGAAACCTGCTCCCTCTGCCTAGTGACTGGCATCACATACCTGGGTGGGGGAGTTAAGCTCCGTATTCTTCTAAGCACTGTCAACATGACTGGGAGGGGGCTAAAGACCCTGCCAGTCTACCCAGCAACCAGTGATGCATTTCAAATTGGTTGGCTGGCAGCCAACAGTTTCTGGCCTTCATTGGATCAGGTAAATGAGGTCATAAGGGCTATATCAGTGAAGGACTGCCCAGGAGGAGGAGCAGTAGCCATGATGAGAATGCAGAGAGAAGCTGGACCATCTGAAACTCTCTCTCTTGAAACTCATGATCAATTAATTGCTTGCCTCCAGAGGAAATCTCCCCCTGCCTCTGGATGATACTCACGAGTAAGCTAGCTGAGATCTAACTAGATATATAGCTTGCAGTAATACAGATGCGTAATCAAAGGCTACCATGCCACTGTTTGCTTTAAGGGATTTCTCTGATATTGGTCTACCCTGTACCCTATTCCAACCTACTCCTTGTAACCAATAAAGTTCTCCTTTGTACCTAGTGTGGGAGACTTATTGGAAGAGGGTCTAGATTATGCCTTGGGGTCCTCTTGGTTCGGCTGACTAAGGGAGACCACTATTTGTGCTTCAGACTGAGGGAAGCACCCCAAGTTCTTGCAGTGGGTCAAGTACCCTCAAGGACTACTAGGCCTGTGTTTCCCAAAGGGCACAGGTCCACGATCATTCCAGACTCAGGGTGGTGGCAGCATTACCCCCAGGCTTGTGGGTGGGCTCCAGGAAGGAGGTCAGCCAGACACAAGGCACCCCCAGGGAGTCACTCGGAGCCTGGAAGGTGGTCAGGCGCAGAGAGGTGGGTGGCTCAATGCAGAAGCACCCCCTACTGGCCCACCACAGTCTGCACATTCATTAATGCGCAGTAGTTACTGAGCATTTAATTTAGTGCTTGCTTAATGAAGTACTCACTAAATGCGCAGTAACTAGAGTTACTTCGTAGTAGCACCAGCAAATGCCTTTTTAGTGACACTATTACATAGTTGCCAAATAATACTGTGCACTAGCATCTTAGCATTGTCTGTGCTGTGACATGTTACTGGACAGTGTCATTAGGCGTCTCACGTAGGTGAGCCCACTGGCTATTACAATGGGGCCCCGACTGGGATCTTTAGATGTTACTGTAATACAATAACAACATGAATAGATGTGCAACAGCCGCAGCTTAGCAAAAGGCCAGAAAGTGATTGCTCATTCCCTCCATTTGTCCTTCACACTCTTTGGCTGCATAAGCGTGATAGCCAAACTAACCAGAGAAAAACAATTACTGGGAAGGATAGTTTGTGGAGTGACTTATTTCCACACGTGGGTTTTTTGTTCTATTGACACAGAGCAGCATGTAGCTTAATGAACTGGGGGGTTGTAAATAGCTTCTTTTTTTATTTTCATCCAAGGCAAGCCAGGCTTCTAACTTACACATTAAGTGGGTGACTTTTAACTCAGCCTTTCCTTCAGAGGTGATATGTCAAACAATGGCACTAGCGCAGCCCTTCCTCTAATGGCTGAGCACATTTTGCATAGAGGCACTCTCTACAGTGATACAATATGCAAGACAAACTGGGCCCCTCTTTGGTCATGGACAAACCAGGCAAACCAGTCTGACCTGTGCTAAAGTTATCTCAGAGGGAGATCCCACTTTGTCCTTCTCACTGCCTGTTTACGCTCTCATTTAGTTGGCAAAGTGGGGCGTTTATACACATGGTCCAGGTCTGTGTGTGTTGGGGAGGTGCTTTAATTAGAGTAGCTCCAAGAACCACTCTAATGAAAGCGCCTGGAGCATCTCGCGTATCAGTGTCCCCACGCATAAAAATGGCAGTGAGGGCTCTTTAACTAAAGCTCGTTCAAACAAGCTTTAGTTAAAGTGCCCCAGCCACCATTTTTAAGTGTGGGGATGCTGATACATAAGATGCTGGCGTATGCTGGAGTGTGGTAATCACCACACCTCAGCAGACTCAATTAATCGAGTCTGCTCTGAAGCGCTATAATTACAGCGTGTTGAAGCAGCCTTGTTCCTCATGTATAGGCACCCCAAAAAATTATTAATTTCCCCTCCCCCCCACAAGTTAACACACTCTCCTTTTCATCCCAAACGTATACCGTATTTGAATTTTCTCATCTTCTTTCTATAGTGTTGCATTTATCCTCTTTAAATAATTATCTGCTGCATTTCTGTCCAAGATCCCACTCTCTACTCAATGTTAATTGATAAATTATTTTCATTTGGCACTTGGTAGAGACAGCAGCAGTATATCAAATAGAAATACCATGGTGTTTTTTTCCTTTTATCTAGAAGGTGCTGGTACTTTAAATTTTCAGGATAGATGTTGCCAGCAACAAGATGTCATATCTTTTCAGTGTACATAACTTTTTACTGAAGATAACAAAATTGGTTTTTCCTATCTCGGCGCTGGCAAGTGATTGGAGTGAAAATTAGATTTAAAGGGTCATCAAGTTCAGCTTAAAGGAACAGTCAAATCCATAAGTGAAATAAGGTGTTACATAATATGTTCCATTAAAAACGGAACTTGTCCTTTACGGGACACTCAGGCCTGGAGACAAGCATTCTGGCTCATGGGGAGAGACTTGGCATGTGTGCCTAGCAGACCTCTGCTTAACAGACTGCATACATAATGCCTGTATTCAACACACTGATAAAATGTAAATTAAATAAGGAATTAGATGTCTATATTTAATCCTGCGGTCTAAACATTTTGACACTTCTGTCTTTGCCCTGCAGCCAGATTACATCCATTCCATCTGAAGTGTTGAAATACACTGAAAAGGACTGACTCTGAAGGGACAGCTGACCAGAGTTGCTGGTTTCATTTTAGTGATTCTTGTTTGCCTATGTTATAAAAGTTATCTGATAAACTGGACAATCTAAGCCTAGCTGTCCAGTCATGGGCACTGCAAGATCATCCACCACCTCTGCAAATAATTATTGCACATCAAAAAGATGACAAGGAAATGGAGTGCGTTCTGTCTGGTCATTCCCAATCACACCATTATTATGCCAAAAAAGTCCTTGTTTAGCAGTGAGCTGTGACTCAGCTGAGTGGTAATTTTTTCATTTCTCTTGTGAAGAAGAGAATAACTTGACTTCTTTTCATTTGTTTATTTCATTTCTGTTCATTTTCTTCTATCTGCATTTCATTCTGTTCTTTTCTCCATCTCCTTCCTCTTCTCGGTCCGTTTACCACATCATCATGGTCTTCCATCCTTCACCTTTCTGTTACACCCTAGCATCTCCGCTCTTTTCTTTCTCTTCCATATCCCCAACCTGATCAAGTTAATTCTTCCTATTTTTTGATCCTGTACCCATATGACGGAACTTAACAACCAGGGGCCAGATGCTGCTCTCACCTTCATCTAAATCAAGAATAGCTTCGCTGAATGTAATACTATTCCTACAACTATGGATCTACATTATCATGGCTGAAAACAGCATGTAGCCCCATGTGGTTAAGTTCTTCTTGCAATACTTTTAGTTGCATTTCCTGTAACTCCCTTACTGGGCCACCACTTCCTGCCACAGGATAGTAGTTTTTATGACTGAGCAGCTACTAGAGGTGATTCAGAGAGAATGGAAAAAGGCAGCTTGAACTGCCAAACTCAGTGTGGTTCCTCGTACAGTTGTGCTTTCAATCCTCTTTAGAAAGGAGTGCCCAGCTAGAGAGAAACGCTCAGGATCTGAACAGTCTGTACAGTACTATTACCCCTCATGCTTGACAGAAAGGGTGATCTATTGATTAAGCCTATAGCTTGGGACTTAAGAGACCTGGTTTCAGTTCCCTGTTCTGCCAGACTTCCAGTGTGGTGTTGGGCAAGTTAATTGGCTTTTCTGTGCTCCATCCCCCTGTAAAATGGGGCTGACAGTGTTATCTCGTTGGAGTGTCGTGGGGACAACTGCATTCATGAACATGAGGACCTCAGATTCCATCATGACAGGGACCATCTACACCCCTAAGACAGTTTATAGTGGAAGCACTGAAGAGCTCCAGTCCTGGATACAGAACAAAGATGGTCTGTGCCCTAAAGGGCTTACGAATTAAATGGCAAGGTTCTTTGAGTAGATGTGGTATCTTTTATTAAACCAACTGAGTAGCTGGAAAAAAGTCTCAGACCAGCACAGACTCCCTATGCCTGAAGAAGGGTGACTGCGCCCAAAAGCTTGCTAAGAGATTTTTTCGAACTACTCATTTGGTCTAATAAAAGATATCATATCTACTCAAAGAACCTTGCCTGCCTATGTCCTTAGATCAACACAGCTACAACCAAAAACCCAGTTTACAAATTAAATGCAAGCTGAGGGGCAACAGGTGGGAGGTAATCAAACAGGAGTCATCCAAGGAGACAAAGCAACAGTGCTGGTCAGCTTAGGCAACTCTCATACCACGCCAGCTGTCAAACCAACATGAAGCAAGCACTCTGACAGAGCTCTCTGAGCAGCATTGCACACCCTTTGCCTGATGAACGAACAAAGGACCAAAACATCCTAGTCTGTGTAAGCAGAAATGGCCTGAGATTATGCTTCCCTCCCATGCTTTTTACATGCTTTCAGTAGCTGACAACCACAATAAATCTGTGATGCAGCAGTCAGATGCACTGAGTCAGAATGGCCATTTTTAGTCATTTTCTCTTTTTTAAGTAGGACTCTTAAGTGGGTGTCATTGTGTGAGTCCAGGAAGCACACATGAGCCATCTGATCTCCTGACCTACCAGTCAGCAGTAAAAAGATTTCACTTTAAGAGATTTGGCACACCCTTGTCAAAGCTGTATATTCTGCAACTCACTAGATCACCCAAGAAAAGTTAAATATAAATCCTAGTTTACTTAGTAGTGCTTTCAAGTCATGAAGCTTGAATGTTTTCTGCAGTCACTCTGATTAGAAAAATCAAATTGTATTTGGTGGGTTTCCACCCAGAGCTACACATTTCTACATTTCTGTTTTCAGTATCACCTCAGCCACAGGATATTTTCTATCAGGAGATATCCAACACCACTTTGCCATCAGCTAGATGGGGAAGTGACACATGTCAGTCCAGGAACTGAATGAGCTGAGACAGGTTTTAATTTTAATCGTTACGAAGAGTCAAGTTAAAACTTCCCCTCTGGACTTTTTGGGCTTTGTTAGGGCCAGAAGGGGAATACTCTGGGTTCACCCCACAGCCTGGGCTGGCTGAAAAGTCCTGATTAGCATACATGGCCAGCTCCTACCATCATCCCCTTCATGGAGAGGAAGAGATGGACACAGAAGGAAGCCGCAGGGTGAAGCAGCTTCTATCTAGGTGGAGGAAGGATGCTGCTCTTAAGTGGGCTTGCTCCTCTGGAGCAGGTTTCCCTCTCTCCCCTTCTTCTTTGCTCTCCGCTCTATTCTCCACTCTTTACTCCCTCTCTTCTTTATTTCCCACATTACAGTAGCGTAAGCATGATGTTGCAGCTGTGATGGTCCAGAAACTGGACAAGAGGCAAGGATGTCTTAGGGTGATATCTTTTATTGGACCAACTATGAAGTTGGGATGAAGACAGACAAGCTTTCAAATACAGGCCCTGAGCAAGAATGCTTTGAAAATTTGTCTAACTTTATCCCAGCAACACAAGTGGTTCGGTCAGTAACAGGTATCACCCTATGAAGTCCTTGCCTCTCATGTAATCTATTTCCAACATTTTTATTTTCCCTGCTCCTCTCCACCTGCCCTCCCTATGCCAGGCCTTTTGTTCTAGCTTCCAACAGACAGGGCCATTCCCACAGCTGCTGCAGCCTTTTCCTTCTCTCAGCTCATTTCTCCTGCCCCTGACCCCAGTCCACTGCTCCATCCACTGCACACACTGCACTGGCTAGCAAACCTGTCAGCCATGTCACAGCCAGAAAACAAGCTCCTGCCACTGGCAGGGAAATGTCTATGCTGCCTGCAACCCCTCCAGGGCAGCGGCGCTTCAGACTGTCTGAGCCACAGGAATCAGTCAGGTAAGGACTACGTTTGCTGCTCCTAGCAACCTCAGCCTAGTGATAACCCCGATACACATGTACCCCTGGCCAGCGCTCCCCAGCATCTGACCCTGCCTCTACCTGTACCACATACACCCCAAAGCCAATCCAGATATAACCAGTCATCACTACTACACTTCTCACCCATAGCACACACCCTAATACCAGTTATCCCTATTACAACCCTGATTCATGGTACATACACCCCCAGACACTCCTATTGCACCCAGGCCCCATAGCATCTATACCTCCTCAATCACTCCCTGTCCAGTGACTCACCCTTATTTCATACTGATCTCCACAGCACAATCCTGGCGGGGATGGGATGATCTAGCTGGGGATGGTCCTGCCTTGAGCAGGGGGCAGGACTAGATGACCTCCTGAGGTCCTTTCCAACCCTAATTGTCTATGACTCTAACCATCCCAAACACCTCAAGACCAACACTCCAGTTTCCCACTCTTCTTCAACCTCTAGCACCCTCAGACAAACCCGTCCTTCCACAAGTCACTGTAATGTACTCAAAACCTGCTATTAACCACTACCCTCCCCATTCCACTAATTCTCTCCTAACATACCCGGGGACCCTCTGAGCCCTCCAGCATCCCTGCTGCTCACACACTCCAACCCGCTGCAACCTTTAACACACACACCCAGTGCAGACATCCCTTATATGCTCATACACTCATTTATTCAGCCCCTGCACTGTCTCTGAAATCAAATGTCTAGTGCCACTTCCACAAGCCTTACCCTCTCTTTTTTGAGTCCAAGGGTATCCTCCTACCAGGACCCCTACCACCTCAGCCCTATGCACAGACTGTGACAACCCTTCAGTCCCCTGAGTGCCTTAGCTCAGGTCTGGCACATCCTCCACAATAAATAGTGCCTTCCCATCTGCTCCCCAAGTCCTGTGTTAGCCCAGACACCTCCTCCCTTCCCTTCCAGTCTGCATAAAGCCACTGAAATGCAGCTTTTAGAGACTTTTAAAACTTTATTAACATAGGAAATTAATAGCCCCTTTGAAGAGAGAAGAGTGGCTATGATTATGTTACAAGGCAAGAGCATTAACCATGATCATTTTCCCTTCCCTTTTATGGTCCAGAATCTGACACAGAAGGTTTACTGTGTCTCGACCATTTGCAGCACCTCAGGTGCTCCCAGTCATCCCATGAAAAAACTTAAAAGGGGAGAGATGTAACATGGTTTGTCTTGGTTCAAATACAAGACCCACTTGAAGCCTTCGCACCTGAAATTCAAATAATGTGATGCAGCCTTATGACTTAGGTCCTGCTGCGCTGAATAATGTTCAAGAATGACCTCCCTTAACTTGTTAAGTACATTTGAAATACAAAATGAGACTGCTCTCCTGCCAGTGCATTTCAGTGCATTTCTAAGATGCAACACCAAATCTTGACTTTAAAAAATCCCACACATACCTCTGGCTTTCATAGGAACATGAATTGAAAAAAAGATACCCCCTTCCCTTATCAATTAAGATTCAGAGAAATGCAAGAGCCTTCTCCCTATTCTTTCAATGCAAAAGCATTTTTTTTTAAATGGAACACGCACTGTTCCTTTACTTCTACAAATGCATTTAAAAAAATACAACCCAATCCCCCTGCTTGTACTGTACAACTACCCGTGTACTTAACTGTAAGTGCAATTTAAAAAATTTCAAGATACAGCATGCATTTTATTGGCCAGTCAACTATACCATGGTAATTAATTAAACACCACCTCCTCCTCTTTCAAAATATGGCAGCAGAGTAATAGGAACATAAGGCTGTGGGGAGGTTTTTAATTACCATGTTCAGCCGTTGAAACAGAAAGAAAGCAGAGGAGGAAAGTAAACACAGCAACCAACAAACGACAGAAAGAGAGAGAGGCCTATTTGTACTGCTGATACTTTACTTTTATCCCCTCCTCCTGGGAAGATGGAGCGCAGCCTGGCCTTCTTGTTTTTCTCCTCTGGGGCCATGGGGAGTGGTTTGGAGCTGTGGTTCAGTGCTGAAGAATCACGATTGTTGCTGTTCATTCTCAACGGAGGGGCTGGAGGTTTCTCTTCAATATCCAGACTATCGGACATCTTCAGCAGCCCTCACAGCCTCCTGCAAATGGCACAACACAGAGCATCCTGGTGAAGAAGGGACACCAAGCCTGGAGTTATGGGAAAGGGAGAAGATGCTACAGGTGCTACGAGTAATAGAAGTTTGTTTCAGCTTTTTGAACTGGGTCCTCTTGGTACTATATACCAACTCAAACTGGCCGTGCCAGGGCTGGCCAACCTGCAGCATGGGTGCCACACGTGGCATGGGCAGGCCCTGTGTGTGGCCCATGGCAAACTGTGGGGAGGACAGGCAGCACAAGGCAGAGAGCAAAAAGCAGGGCATCAGATTAGGCAGAGAGCATGGGGAAGGAAGCAGAAAGCTGAGCAGCAGATCAGATAAGGGAAAGGAATCAGGATGGCACTTGGGGAGGGTGCGGGCTAATTTGTGGGACGCCTGCCAAAAAGGTTGGCCCCCACTAACTCATACTAGACATGAGAACTGTAAAAACAGTGTTAAAGCATTTCCAGCCCAGGTAGAGTTTTAAAAATTATATTTAGAAACTCATTTGAAATGTATAATGTTTAGATTATCAAGAAACTACTTATCATGGGAAAGAGCAGACCACAAAGATTTCTATTTCTTTCCTGCTTCATGCCGGTTAAAGTTTGTCCCTGAGAGTTTATAGCTTCAGAAGGGTAGCATTTTCACTAAGGCAAATGATTTTGAAGCACTAATTTTTTTACCCATAAAAATAAGCAATAGACTTGCTTCGTACTCAATACACAAAAAAAATAAGAAACAATAAACACATATTGAAAGCCATTTGAATTTCCCTCCATCCTGTTATATTTCCATACCAGTATGTTATAGAAGGGATGTTTAAGCGCTAATTGTAACATTCTGGTATTGTGCGGATGTTCGTGAAGGCATTGTAGACTGATCTGTCAAGCCACGGGCTGTGTGTATCTTGGTACACAACTGGAGGCTGACCATTGGGCATTCTTCTGTTTTCCCTGAACCTATACCTTTATGTGAAGTAAAAATACCTAGAAATAGTTGCACAAGAATTGCAAGTAGATATAAGGAAGGAAAGGCATGACAAATATTAAATCTCCCAACCTTTCTGGTATATTTGCAACAGAAGTACAAAAGACAATAATATCAAACTAGTGTGACAAACAAGAGGTGATTTGGTAAAATGAGCTCTGAATACATAACCCCCAGAAATAAAATCTTTTTCAGAAAGGTAAAATTTACTAAAATTTCAAGTAACCACGTCCACATTCCACATTTTTCTTAAAGGGTCTCTACAGTTTAACAATTTGCCTCGCAAAACCTCTGATTTCCATTTGGGAAGGGCTTATGTGAACCATTGGTGAACGTGTGTTACAAGGCTCCTTTTGTGCTGACGATGTATGTTGTTACAGCTGCCAGCCAGGGAGCCTATGCTCTCAAGCTTAAGATATAGCAGCATATGCTATTAACTCTGGAGGTCCCAAGGTCAATCCCAGTGAGTGATCTAAAGATGGCAGCCGTTCTGCTTACAAGATCAAGTCCGGAGGCACTATGTTATGAATGTAAACACTTGCCTATGCACAAGTTTAGGGCCAGGAAAAGCTACTTGTTTGTGTGGTTGCAGGACTGGTCAGAGACCCTAACAGAGATTGTATTCATAGTGACATAAATAAAGTTTTGTCAAGATTTTTTCACTAGCATGACCAATTTTTAAGGGTTACTAAAATTTGCATTGGCTTCAGTGAGAGTTACATGCATGCAAAAACTAAAAGATCTGTCCAGAAGTGAGAGAACACTAGAGTCTAAATTGGTTATAAAAACACATACAGTTTTAGACTGTCATTTTTGTTCCAATAGCACTGCACACAAAATGGTGTTTTTTTTCTCTCTCTTGTATTACTGTATTTACTAACTGAATTTAGCCTGTATGAGATCACAGATTAGCAAGCATTGAAATTCAAACCCTCTGCCCACAGACAGTAACTATACATGAAGTGTATATACAGTATATCCTAATGCATTATATCCTTGCAATGGGGATGCGATGGACTTTTACAAGAAGTGAAGCTTTAAATCTCACTCAGTAGGTACTGAACGGAGATCCTCAACTCGTACCTGCCAAATAACAATCTAGCAGTCACCAGTGACCTGGGTGGGATTTATATCATTGACCTAAGAGACAGAAAGAAGCACCCCATCAGGATCCTATTTTTATGAACTTCTGTTGCTCTAGGGGGGAAAAGGGCAAGTGACAATAGTTATCAATTAAAGCAGGGGTGGGCAAAATGCGGCCCGGGGGCCAGATGCGGCCCACCAGGCCATTCTATCCGGCCCATGGGGCCCCTAAAAAATTTAGAAAATTAACACTTATCTGGCCTGGGCTGCCTGTCATGCGGCCCTTGATGGCTTGCTGAAACTCAGTAAGCGGCCCTCTGCCCAAAATAATTGCCCACCCTTGAATTAAAGAAAATGTGAATGTGGGGACTTAGTGCACAGGTGTCTCCCATCTAGTGGCACCAGGTCTATTGGCTCAATGAACTGCAAACTAAAGCATTTCTAAGGAAGCTTTGATGCTGGACCCGTGGAAATGATTACAGTTGTTCAGGTCAATGACCCTCTAAAGCCCGTGACACAATAACGGCCTTGAATCAATGGCCAGAAGTACACAGTGCTTGGAAGAGTCTGCAATTCTGTCCTTATACCATTCGGTGGTCAGTGTACATGCATTTACACGCCATTTTCAACCTAGTTCTGGTCTTTGAAGCATACAAACAGCCTCTAGTAACTAAAAAGTCCAAAGAGAACAAACCACAGGTCAGACTAGATGTTTCGGGACAGAGGTGAAAGGGTGGAAGGCGCATTCCTTGTATGAGCACACACATTAACATAGAGAGCATCCTGCGTGCTGTCTGTAAAGTTTTAGGTCTCTGCTCCAGGCTCCTGCCTGGGTATTACTCTCATGTATTTGTTTGTTTCTTGATGTGTTACCATAATAATAAATATTATTCTTATGTACTTGCATGGTCTGTGTGCTTGGTTATGGATCAGAACCCCATTGTGTTAGACACTATACAAAACACAGAGGAAAAAGACAGTTGCTACCACACAGATCTATTCCGGTCCAAGGGGAAATTTGGGCATGTGCTCACCAATTACCTAATCCTCCCTGGGAGTTCTTCCCTGACAGTCACCCTTTATGTGACACTGATATAACAAAGGACACCCTTACACTGCTATTTGCACCTTTCCACGTTTTTTTGTTTTTGGTTTTTTTTACACTAGCAGGGTAAGAACCTAACTATAATGAAAATTAGGCCCTGACGTGTCAGCTGTCAGATCTCATCTACAGTAGGAAGCTGTACAGCTCTAACTATGCAGTAGCTGAAGTTGAGATATATATATAAGGATAAGCCAGGTCTCTACAACAAGGTTTCATAGACATAGCTGTATTGGCTGGAAGGGAGGAGGAGAAATGAAACATATGAATGTGCACCTGCCCCTCCCCACCTCTCACCCCCTCCCTCGGTCCAGGCCAGCCAAACCCTTGCAGAAGCCACACTTCTACCAACAAGACAGTTAGCCCATGTCATTTAGGGCAGTGGAACAGCTTCATACCGATAGAAAACCTTTTCTACTGTCACATGTACTTCTCCAGCAGGGGGCTCTGCCAGTCTAAAGTATTCCAACATAGCTACAGGAGCAAAGTCTGTTCTAGTGTAGACAAGCCCGTAATTAAAGTGGTACCGCTTCCCTACTGTGGACAAAGTTATACAATGTAAAGTTGATGTACCCCAACATAGCTTTGCCCAATCAGGTAAACTGAATAGCTATTCCAATATAACTACGATTAAACTGTTTGTACCCTTATAACTAGACCAGAAAAGAGCCACGCTTCCAACCAACACACTTATTCTAGTATAACTATCAGGTGTAGATCTGGCCTGATTTAACTGACTGAGTGTTTGCTTTTGTGGGTTGATGTCCAATATTTTACAATTAATGGGGTTTTGCTTTCTGTGTTTTCATGTAATTAAGTGTTGGAGTTTTCCAAATTATGGCAGCAAAAAGAACAGATGATGAAGCACGGTTTATGCAAATGTTGACACTGGGTGCATCTACACATTCGTTAATGTGTTTTAGGTAATGTACATTAAATCTAGTACATCTGGGCATTTTTACACGTGTAAGCACTGCAGTGCCGAGTGCTTCGAAAAGCGCTTAGAAAAGCACCCAGCGCTGGATAACTTACAGTTGTATAAGTGGCAAAATGCGCGTCAGCATGCAGAAAATGGTGGCAGTCCGCTTTTGAACTAAAACACATAGAAGGTGTTTTAGTGCAAAAGTGCACCACTGCCATTTTCTCCATGCTGACGTGCATTTCACCACTTGTACAACTGCAAGCAACGCAGCACCATGTGCATCAGCTTGCATGCGGAGCAGACTCGATTAATCGCGTCTGCTCCGGCATGCTGGATCTCCAGTGCATCTAAGCACAAAAATGTATGCATATAAATGACCTCCATTGTGAGGTACTAGAAAAATGTATATTAGCCTGGCTTAATGCACATGAACTAAAGCAAATGCTTTTCAAGGGACACTTGGTGCACATTAGCCCATTTTAAAACGTGCAGGTAGGTAGTCCTCGGATGTACGACACAATTGGTTCCTGAAAACCGCTTCTTAAGATGAAACGTTGCAACTCGGAACCAAATTTCTCATAAGAAGCAATGTTATAAATGGGGGATTGGTTCCTGAACCAAGGCCTGATACCCTATTTTTACTAAAAATACCCCAGAATTTTGTACTCAATCAACTATAGATGAGTAATATAGCTACATTAATGTATTTATATTGTAAATAGCAATCATATTGATTTGGAAGGACTTCTTTGAGGTGAGTTTGCTGGACTGTTTGAAAGGTTCTTTGTTGGACTTTTTGAAGGGCTCTTGGCTGGAGCCTTCTCAGGAGTCTTGGCTGCAGGTTTTTCTGGAGTCTTGGCTGCTTTCTTAAAGAAAGTGTCCAAGGAAGTTTGGACAGATGCTCTCCAGGGAGATGAGCGACACAGCGAATGTGTTCGCTGGCATGGCACTGCATCAGATCAAGTGTTGTAAGTTGAAACTGGCGTTGTAAAGTTGAAACGGTGTCAATTTATAAACGTTGTAAGTGCGAAACATTGCAACTCAAAATGTTGTAAGTCGAGGACTGCCTGTATTAAGTAAAAAGCACTTTTTTACAGATGCCTTAATGCACATTAAAATAGGCTAATGCACAGTGAAGCGCATGTGTAAATGAGCCCACTCTTCACATAACATTCCTGTTATGGATAAGATTCTCTTGCCTTTACTCTTAACAAGTAGCCATCTACTCTGTTAGCCCCACTGACTGCAGTTTAAGTACTTGCAGAGTAAAGTACTTCTCGGTGTAAGGGCAGCAGGATCTAGCCACAAGTCATCTCCAGCCATTTTTTTTTTCCATACATGCACTAACAGCAAATATCAGTGGGTAGTTGCATAAGGGTACCTAATTTTGAAGCATGAATACAGACCTTTCCCAACACCCTTCTTGCCCTAAAAGCCTGCTCCCTACTGATAAAGCTGTGTTTCACACCTGTGGGATACTCTGCAGTGCAACCCACATGTACTATAAAGGATTCAACCAGTCACACGGAAGAGACATGTACCTGCCTCACAGGATGTTAAATATTTCTTCCAAACAATGAGCTAATGGCAGCAGTGACATCAGAGGCACTTACTTTAACATACCCTATGAATCCCTTTCAGGGTGCCAAAGACAGTCTTCTCCCTCCAAGATCATTAACACTAGGAGCTCTCAAAGCCATCAGAAGCATTTTCAGTTTGTTACCAAAAATAAACAAGGGCATTCTGGGAAGTCTCTTGTACAGTATGAAGTTTCAGCTGCCCTATCTCGTGGGATGACTGTATCTGTTACTGTATCTGTTTGTAAACAATGCCGGCTTGCTGAAATAGGTCCTCCCATGGGATTTCTTTCCACAAAGAATACTATTAATGGTTTCTGGCCCAATTTGTCTATGATGTCATTGCTTTCAAGATCTTGAAAGGAACACTATATTTTGTCCATGGCTGCTTCAGGCTCAGTTTCAAAAATTATACAAAGCCTTATTATTCACCTCTGAATAAAAAAAAATTTAAAAAAAAGTGGGGGGGAGTGAAATAGTCTAAAAGGTTTAACAGTTGATACTGACTTTCGAAAACCAGTTTAGAGAGAAGAAACAAGATATTGCAAACCAGGAACCAAGGCATACTGGAAGAATTTATGTTTTTTCTGCTCAAGGTCTTGGTGCTATCTTCTTTTTTTTTTTTTTAAATGACAAACCTCCCAGTGTTTCACTGCACTGAGGCAAAAGAAAATCCACTTACCTGAGCAGATTCTGACTTCAGAGTTTGTGCTGTTTTGTCCCATTTTATCTTGGGATATATCTGCAAAGAACCTAGGGCCATAAGACCCATTAAGTGTAGAAATGCTTTGAATTTACAGTGCTGAGAAGTGTTAACAGTGCGATAAACCAAGCTAAACTGCATCCTGGGACAATTGTTTCCTGTGACACTAATGAGTCATCATACTGCAATCTGCAATGAGACAACACAGTGTCCACACTTTAAAGAAATGCTTATTATTAAGCTCTCCCGCTTATTGGAAGCACTTTGACCATTCCCAGTCAGACACTGTTAGAGTTGCCAATAAGTCTCCTTTTGTTCAGAGGCATTGACAAGATCGGAAGGTCAAAACTAATTATCTTTATTTTCTTATACATTTGCAGGTGACTTAAATTTTTTGCAAGCGGGGTTTACTTTTCAAATCGAAGCTTGAAGTGCTCTCTTCAGCAGCGCTCAGACAACAAACCAAAGAGTGCATAGAGCCCACGGGGGAGCCCTGTCATAACATGCACATCCCCCTTCCTTCTTCTGTCCTTGTGACAAGGGATTTAGCAAAATTCACAAATTTGCTGGAATTTGACAGGCAACACCACAAGTGCTTCCACTATAGCCTCCAACTTGTGACCTCCAGGCAGTCAGCCCAGGCCCCCATAGCCCCTGATTATAACTGGAGCTCCATATTTTCCGTGCATCACTGGACAAAGTTAGCGCCCCTAAACCCTGAGGTATGGTCAGTTTATTCTATCTCCATAAAATACCCTTGGCTCCTTTTCCCCTCCACATCCCAACCACATACATATACCTATGGCTTGCAGCTGAAGACTCAATGGGACACCAAAAGGAGCATGCTCTGTGCTCCTGTTAACTCTCCCTTGTGGGGAAACGTGAAGGGTGAAAGGCAGGGGAAGGCAGTCCCAGAATGATAGAAAGACAGGAAGCAACACATCTAGCACCTTGCCACAGCAAGAACAGAAACCCAAGGTGGAAATAGCATGTTCAATGGCCAAAGGATTGCAGAATCCGTAGGGCCCTGACTGAGGTCAATGGCGCAGTTCAAACTTCTCAAAACTATAATTCCAGGCTCATGGTGAACTCATGATGAATTAGTTTTCTATCCAGTCATATATTTGAGATTCTCCCTGAAACCAAAGGGGCTACCAATTTAATTCTTTAAAAAATAAAATAAAAAGCATGCATTGTGGAGCACCGCGCTGCAGCAGGAAGTAAATCCCTTAACAAAGAAACAGAGGTAGGAAATCCACTGGTCCCGAGAATAAGCACACCTACAGCACATGTATGAACAAGCAAATACTCCTGAGAAGCCCCTACGGTAACACAGCAATATGGACTGATTTGAGAATCAGTAAGGGCCATGTTACACAGTAATTTTGGGCAGCTCCTGGAGCACTTAACCCCTGGACTATCCACACACTGACACCCGAAACTAGTAGTTACACCACCCCAGGGCAGGATTATCTCTGATCCATGTTACCCAGCTCCTGTTACACTAAGCTGTGGCCACCCTAGGCTACACCTTAGTGTAACTACTCCCCCCACCTCAACTGGTCTCAATCAGGCCTTCTTGCCCACCCGCCCCCCACCACCTCTAGCACCCCAGATCCCTGCTCCCCTGCCACTGTTCCCCCACCACTTACTTGTGGCTGTCTGCACGGTCAGTCCCACGGGAGCAGGCAGGAAAGGGTTAAGTTGACTGCCCAGCCACTACCCCCACTGCTGCTCTCTGGTCCAGAAAAGCAGCAGCCTGGCAGCAGGGCACTGCAGGTTAACCCTCCCTTGCCTGCTGCCCTGGGACAGACAGCGAAGGCAGCCACTAAGTAATGCCACAGGGGGTGGGGGAGGCAGGGAGGAGGAACCAGGGAGCTACGAGGGTAGGGAGAATTTTAAATTTTTTTATCAGGGAAAACCAGGATCACTGTTCATGATCCTGACTTAGGAAGCCTTTACAGCAACAGACCATCATGCCAAATAAAGAAACATGCTTTAACTATATTATTTGGGGCTTCCCTCCAGCCTCTTAACCCATAAGCCTCAGCTAAGTCAATGGCCCTTCCTTGCTATTTCACTGTACTCGCGCTGAAGACTAAAGAGCACCACTTAAACCCACCTATGGAGTCACATTATTCATTGGTTTTAGAAGTGCTGCAGCCCAAAACAAAGGCAAGCCCTGGACTCAGGAACAATATATAACATAGAAACTCAGTTTATGGTACTTACTTCTGTTTTTCCAGGAGCTGTCAAATGAAGACAAGGGCATGGTCTAGAAAAGCAAGGCTACCAAGGCTCCTTACCAACCAAATCATTTGTTTTAAATGTGAAGGCATATCTGTAAAACCAAAGGATGGTGTGATTGCAGCTTTTAAGTTAGCAATAGCAGGAAAGATGAGGAAGCTCAAGCCTTGACCTCGGCTAGGAACAGGATTACATACCCAAAGCACCTAAAGAGTTTGTTTTATAGCTGCTGCTCAGGCAGCCATATTTCCACTGCTGCTATATCCAGAGCAGCTACACCTCACATAATGTTATACCTACTGTGTGGCAATCACATCTTCACTGTGCTGCATGGACATATCCATAAAGGTACTGGCTAGTCCCCAATACAGTAACTCAGGATTATGTGCTATGGTTTCTTGGTTCAGACAGTCGGTGCTGAAAGGATATTTAATTATACATATTTACTAGGGCTGTGCAAAGCTTTGGTAGCTGATTCAATTCAGAGGAGATTCAGCCTGATTCAGTGGCCAAACCTCTGAATCTGAATCAGGAGAGCCATTAAAAGTTCTGAATAGAATCCAAAGCCTCCAAATCGATTCGGAAAAGATTTGGCGCTAATTCGGATAGGCCCGGGGGAGGCAGGCACAGCCGGGTGGCTGCAAGTTGTCCCATGGCTCTTCTGGTTGTGCCTGCCTCTCTCTGGGCAGGGGAGCTGCGGGAGAAGCCCCCGTGGCTGCCCTTCCCAGCCCCAGCCTCCCAACACTTTTTAAAAAAAAGCCCCACACTCACCGGTTGCAGCAGAAAGGATCAGGGCCTCTGAGGGTTCATGGCAGAGCCCCCACGTGCAGCATGGGGCAGCAGGGATCGCCCCCTCTCCCCCCACCTGGCACCTGCATGGCAGCTGTCACATTGCACAGGTGCAGTGCAGCTCACCAGGGTGTTGTGTGCTGTCTGGGAGTTCGGGCTGCCTGGGCTGAGCGGTGCCAGGCTCTGGCTGATACGTGGAGATACCCAAGCTCCCAGACAGCATGCAGCGCCCTGCAAAGCTGCACTGCACCCGCACCATGGAGCAGCTACCATACAGTTGCAAAGCGAGGGGGGGCAATCCCTGCTGCCCCCACTACCCTGTGCGGGGGGGGGCTCTGCCATGAGCTCCCAGAGGCCCTGATCCCCACTGCTGCAGCCAGTGAATACGGGGCCTTTTAAGTGCCACAAAGCTGGGGCTGGGCAGGGCAGCCATGGGGGCTTCTCCCACAGCTCCCCCCGCATGGGAGAGGCAGGCACAGTCAGAGGAGCTGCGGGAGAACCTGCAGCCATCCAGGTGTGCCTGCCTCTCCCCGGCCAATCCGAATCTCCGAATCAGCACCGAATCTCGGATTCTGATTCGGCTGAATTGAATGGGGACAGTGATTCAAATCACTAAATTGAATCACTGTCCTCCGAATCGGCCAAATCTGAATCCGAATCCAAATCCAATACTTCCCTATTCGCAGAGGCCTAATATTTACAAAATGTACAGGCAGGCTCAAGCCATGGACAGTTTTGACACAGCCTGGATTCACCAGTCTTGTCCCAATCAAGCCTTCACTGTGCTTCTCTGCACTGGCTGCAGAGGGACTTCAAAGGAAATGCCACGGCACTGGCCGAGATATTCCCTGGGATCAGTGGCTATAGTTTCTCCATTTCTCCCCTTATCATCTTCCCTGCAGTCTCTTTCCTCCTCTGCACTTCTCTCCTTTGTTCTCTTCCTCTCCCATTTATTTAGACCCTTTCATCCTTTTCTGTTTCTGCTCTCTCTTTTTCTTTTGCCCTTTTCTTTTCTCGTTCTTTCTTGTATCCGTATTTGGGATTTTTTGTACTTCTGTACTGAGTCTACAAAGTCCAACAGCTCTAACACTTTTACACATAGGGCGTGTCTACACGTCGCCGTGCTTTAATACTTCCCTTTGGAAGTAGTAAAGCATGGCGCAGTAACTGCCTGTACTGCACCGTGTGCACTGCACGGGGTTAGATTTCACTGCTACATTGCTGTAGCAGTGCACTATACCAGGGGAGCGTGCCACTACAGCGACATAGCTGCTGATCATGTGTAGACCCACGTGATCACTATGTCGCTGTAGTGCGCTATAGGGTGATGTGCTGACATGCCCATAGATATTTAGGTTGCAGCAGGATAAGACCTAACTCAGTGCAGAATTCTGCTCCTTTCCCTTCAAACTGCAGATCCTTAATACAGAAGGAAACTAAGTAGGATCTGTTGGTTTCATCTTTCACAAGGCTGCCAAGACTAAAGGTTTAGGATACTAAGTAGTTTCTTCATGCAGTCCTCCCTTACACAATGTTTTTCTGGCCTTACATGTCTAACAGTGCAGATTCCGTAGTGTAACTTGAAAACCCCTCCTTTTATCTGAGTGTGGAAAGTAGTTTAGTGGTTACAACAAGAGATAAGAACTCATAGGCACCTATACACATGCCAGACGTCTGCTCCAACGTGTGCTAAGTAACATGTGTCAGAGCAGACTCGATTAATCAAGTCTGCTGCAGTGTATTAATTAACGTGCTCCAGCAGCCTCTGCATCACGTCTATTCAGCATCCCCACACTTCAAAATGGTGGTGCGGGTGCTTGAACTAAAGCTCATTGAACTAGCATTAGCCCAAACACCCCTCCGGCCATTTTGAAGTGTGGGATGCTGAATACATGTGGTGCCACGGGCGCTTTAATTAGAGGCGTTCCTGGAGCCGCTCTAATTAAAGTGCCCCCTCCTGTACCCCGAAGCATGTGTATAGATGCCCCTTGGGTTTCTAATTACTCCATGACTCATTTTCCCAATTTGAGGTAACCTGTCTCATAGTATTTCTGCTTACAATTTTCGTCAAAGTCAGAAAAAGTAGGGACAAAACAATTTAAGAAGCATCCAAAACAACAAGGACATGTACATACACATACAAAAACACATCAATTCAGTTCCAAGTTTTAGTCAAAGTTGTCTGCTAGTCCCATTAATTCAAACAGGTTTTCGATGAAGTATATTTAGGCAATACTGACTGTAAACAGATCTTGAATAGCCTTCTTATGTGAGTCACGTTATTTCAGACCACAGCAACCAGAGATGGCCTGATCCAATTAAAACTCAAAAAGAGTATCCAATATCCAGAAATGCTGGTATTCATTTCCTAAGCCTCAGAGATGCTATTGCAGCCTGTGATGCAGCAAAACTGTTTCTAAGAAGAGCACTTGATTGAGAGAAACTGCCAATTTTCAGATAGCAGATCTGCATAACTTGAAGATGCAAAGCTCTTTTCCATACAGCTCTCTAGTTATAAATATAAACTCCTGCAAAAGATAATTTACCATTCAGTTATATAGACCAGGTTCTATTCTCAGTTACTCCTGTGAACTCCACTGAAAACAGAAGAATTGTAGCTAAGAATTAGGGCCTGTCTGTATATTGGTACTAACATACTAGTTAATTAATAAATGCATTAATTAAATGCATTTATAACAGTTCTTTCCAGTCTCGTATCAAAATATCATGCGCCTATATTTTTCTAAATCTTACATAATTAAAATAAACATTAGTCTGTGCATCTGTCTCTAGCTTCCCTAGAATTCGGTTGAAATAGGTATTTAGCCACACTAGTCGTTTCATTACATTTTACTTTTTGTGTGACAGCTAGAATTTTTTTTTTTTTTTTTTTTGCACAGAATATAGTTCAGGTAATTTCACTGATTTCTTCCTGATGAATTTGGCCAAATTCAGCACTGGCAAAAGTAGGCACAATGCCATCAAAGCTAATCAAACTGCATTCACTTGTGAAGATGTCCCATTGTGTCTAACTTTTTGAATAAAAGAATGTTTTTATTCTTACTTGAACACGCATACATGGTTTCAATCACCATTATGCCTTTTTGCAATCAGTAACAAGAAAAAGCAATGCATAAATATAATACAAAAAAGAATTAACTATTATAACTCTATAAACCATAACACTTCCCTCTGTAGACTGTCTTACATACAAGTGTCTCACAGCACTTTACAATGGTTTGTCAATTAAAACTCCTAATATACCAAGCAGGTAAACACTCTTTGAGCTGAGCAAATTATTCAGACTGAATCATTTCATGACAGATTTACTCTGTTTCTGTTTGCAAGTAACCTGTGAGCAGTTTATAATTTTCTCCAATGTATTCATTATTCAAAATTATTCTTGGAAAATTTCTACCAGTAACTTTTGGCCTCCAGGCTGTTCACAAGCAGCTCATTGTGAGTACTGGATATTCAAAATTTGAGCCGTGTCCAATCCAAACTAACCAGGTCACATGAATAATAGGGAACTGGCGCTTTTTCTGATTGGATAAACACCATGTTTAAAAAGCCGACTTCTGATCTGAATGTTAATGTTTAAGAGTTCAAAATTCACGTCTACTAAAGGATTTCAAGCCACTGGTTTAAAATTCACTGTTCCATGAAGATTCATAGCAGTAAATTCATTTACCAGAACACCGTCAGAAAGTGAAACCAGAGAGGATGTGAAGGCAATTGGAATTAACTGGATGTTTCTTTTGGAGTAACCATTTATCAAAACTTATTGGACATAATCACCCAGATCTAAATCATTCCCATTCTTCTACACAGAAAGCCATGTGACATGGCTGAGGTTATAGGCTAAATCATTAGCAGAGTCAGTAACAACAAATAGTATTAGAGCTAGTCACAATCAAACCAAATAATCTGCAAAGATTATGTTTCAACTAAATTTCATTTTGGTAGAAATTTTCAAGCAGACTTTACTCGGGTGTCACATCCCTTAATCTGCTGTTCTAACCACCTGCCCACAGCCTTCCCCAGTATTTTGCCTACTCAATCTATATTTTGAAGTGCCAAAAATAGTCAACGTGATGAAATAATGTCTCTCTCAAGATTTTCATCCCTTACTGCCTCTCCATGCTGCCCTCCTTGAACTTCTCCAGATTCCAAATCCCCACCTCCACTACCTGTTTCTAATATCGCAGATTTATGAGACCTCTATTTGTGGCCACTATGTAAGGAAGCCTAGACCTCATTAGAACATCTCAGCATGGAGCAAGATCTTCATACCCAACAGCAGGCTCTTTAGTCAGAGGCATCAATTCAACACAGTACATGTTTAAACCATGACATTAATAATAGAGATTTAGATTTAGAGACACTGAAGTGTTCTAATAAATTAAAACCTAACGGGAGAACCTTGAATGAACAGCATGGCCAGAATAGGTTTAAGACATCATGGTTTCAGCACAGCAATGAGACACCAAGGAGGAAAACACGGAAGGAATGGTGAGAGAGCCACGGGAGATCGGGGAGAGCTGCGGAAGATCAAACAACACTGCCGGGAACGGCAGCGGAGCAGCCCCACACTTACCCATGTCCAAAGTTGACAAGCTGTGCCGTGCCAGAGACGCAGTGTTTTAAAAGCAGCCTCTCACTCCAGATTGGAGGACAGTCATCTGGCAGGTTTACTTATGGCCCCAGTAAGGGGCAGAGTGAAGAGGACAATGCCAGAGCATGGCACTGTCTCACTTCTGGGATAGTCGGAAACTGGAAGTGAGTCAGGCCTCAAGCAGGCAGGAGCTGCATACACATGAGCAGATAATGGCTGGAGGGTCACTTACCAATCCAGAGGAACCATCCTGAGAAGAGAAGGCAGGTTCCCAGTTAGTATTTAGGAGAGACCAGAGCTTCCAGTTGCGGACCTGGGGCAAATAGACTGTGATGATTACTAGCAGCAGCCCTGCACCCACCAAAGAAGCGAGGAGCCCGGATGAGTATCTGAGAGGTTTTTTTTCTTGTGCATTTCCTTTTTTTTTTTTATTATTCATTTGTTGTTACTTATTCGTCAGTCTATTTGGGAGGGAGTATTCCTTTAAAAGCCACATTAAGGACTCAGTTATAGCCCCTGAGTAAAATGTGTCAAAGGGTAGAAGAAATGAAGATAATAGGGACAAAAGCATTGTCCCCAAAGCAGCAGGAAGACGTGGACTGTTTTGTTAGTCTGCTATTTATCTTGTTGGTCTTGGGTCGAGGTTACGCCCAAGGACCAACTGTTATTGAGAGTCTCGTGTGCAGTTGTCCCTTCATAATCAGTCTGCACCCAAGCTTAGAGCTGAACAGAGCTCACAGAAATTGAACAAAGACTAGGACACTGAACGTTGCTGCCGAAGTGCATCTGATGTGGTTAGGGTGGGGTAAAGGGGAGGTTGGAGTCCCAGAAGAAGATTGGCCTACAGTGACTGGGATTACCATCAGTCCATTTCCTCCAGCTCCCAAGAATTTACATGATAACATCAAGTCGTGGCAGGAAAGAGCACCCCATCTAAGCAGATTGGACTGTGGTGCTTCTAGACCAAATTAATAGCAGCGCAGGCCCGCCATATTCTGGACAGGCAGGATTTCAGCCTCTTGAAGGAGAGCGCCCAGATAGGAACGAGAGCTGCTCTCTGCCCCACATGATCTGAACCCAGGCCAAGAGCAGGTCCTGGCAAACACATTTTCCCTATGTGCATTTCTAATTGAATCAAAAGCAACATGTCCAAACTGTGCAGAAATCCCAGGATTCTGGCCACTCAGTCAACCATACAAGACCTTTTTCAGGGCTAGAGTATTAATACTTATTGGCAATATAGCCTTGCTGTATATCAGTTTCAGATGGGGAATAGTAAACAAGAATCTTGCAAATGGGAGAGCTGATGTACAGGGAGGGGAAGGGACCATTCTCACTGCTGCTGTTACCTGCACTAGCTGGATTAAACTAGCATAGATAAATTAGTGCAGGCTGTAATGACACCTCTACTGCTGTGTGAGCAGATTCTGGGCTGGTGTCAGGGCTAGTATAGCTGTCAGCCTAAGCCAAAACAACCCCGGGGTGGATCTGATGTGATGGTTTCCCCCCACTTTAGCTTGAAACTGTTGAAGCACAGTGCAATGTGGCTACTGATGGCTAAAAAATTATATTTAGAGATTTGCTTTTAAGAACTGGCTTGTAGGAAAAGTAGATATTGCATTAGAACATTAGTCCAGGGGAATGGCAAGGGTTAATTGGTTTCTAAAAGCTTGTTTGTGACAAAATTTCACAGCCTTCTAGGCAGACACCGTGTCTGAGGCCAACAGACAAGCAGGCATGCACATCCTGGGAAATTAAAGACATGTATCACAGTGATCCCTGAAAACCCATAACAAAGATAGGCTTGACATGTTGAGACCAGGTCACAGTGACCAGCTGCAAAGCCCCTGGGATTTCTGGTTTTGGTGGACAGACCAAATTAGGAGGCGGCGGTTGCCCAAATTAAGACACCGTGAAATGACCAAATTAAGATGTATGCATACGAAGAGTTTGGTAACAAAGAATTATGCTGACAGAACAGAATCTGGACAATATGATGACCACAGGGAGACCAATCAACAATGCCTGGAAATAAAGAGTCATCAGAGGAAAAAGAAACAAAAGGTGGTATTTCAGAGCAGCAAAAGGTCCCTGAGGGGGGAACCAGAGGCCACCATGGGCAGAGGGCAAACCACTGGCCCGTCTTACCCACCCCAAGGCAGGTGGGCCTCTGCCCTTGACCTCTAAGGCTGCTGACATCTGACATTCAAGAAAGAACCACAGGGTGAAGCTTGTGCACTGGCCAGAAGTACCTTTCACTCTGTGAACCCTGGAACTGGTAGATAAATGGAATTGGGGGGCGGGGGAAGGGAGGGGTAATTTTGTTTGCCTTGCCTTCATTACTCTTATCTGCTATCACTGTGTATCAATAAAATCTGCCTATTATCGAATGGAAGAAGTGGTTGGTCTGAGGGTTTTGGTCTGCCTTGAACAAGGTACCTGGGCCATAAATCCAGAGCCAACAGATATGACCCCAGAACGCTTTTTTTTAAGGCACTTACATGGACTCAAACACTGGCCCTAATTCTCCTTCACACTGGGGCAATTTCCCCAGGGTTGCTCAGCCCCTCAAACACCCCCTGCATACTGCTGAGCCAGTGTAAAGAGCTACTGCAACGTATACCACTAGACTAGTGTCTCACCATCAGTAAACTAACCTTATCATGGATCAGAAAGAGATGCCTGGCCCCAGTGACTGAGAAAACAACCACGCCCTGGATCGCTGGTGCACACACAACACTCAAGGAGACTGAAAAAAGAGCAATTCTGACTGGCTATTTGCCACTCTGGTTTCAGACTGCAGTCAGAGGCCACTCCCAGAAAAGCTCACCTTCCAATACCTGCTATTCCACAAATCGCAAGCCAAACTGAAAAGACTGAGTGCCACTGCCCCTGCCCACTGTATCCCAGCATCCTGCCTAGGCAGTAGTGATGGGAACTACCAAAAGCTAGAAGAAACAGAAATAATTTTGCCTTTAGAACTTGCTGCCTTCCCATTCTGATAAACCTCTCTCTCAGTCTGATGAAGCATAGGCAACAAAATCAGGATGGCATGTAAGAGAAGGAAGTCCACAAGTCCATACTTAATGTTTCAGTTCTCTGTTGCAAAATTCAAACAACTTGCACATTTTCCCTATCTATTTGTACAATCCAATGTAAAGTCTTTATACAGCAATAACAGATATCAGCCATACCCATAAAAGAACCTTGCTCTACACATAACAGGTGATTCAGTGTTTTCTTAGGACTTGTCTACACAATTAAATATGACTATTATAAGATAAAGCATGAATTTAAAGCCCAACAGTTGCATGCTTTTAACTTCCTGTGTAGTTGCATTTATTCCAGTATTGGTACATTATTCAGGTTCAGCTCCTATTGCTCTGAAAGCAGCTGAAACTAGGCTGAAATTGAAAAAAAAGAAAGGATGCATCCTTAACCTGACGTAAAACAGCAGTGAAAACAAGGTAACTTTGTTTTTAACTAAAGTGACACACAAATTGAAGTCTACCGGTCCTGAATTATGAGCTTCTAATCCAAATTAAACGCCAAATTGCTGCATCTTCACTGCTATTTTAATCCTGGTTAGCTAACTTGGTTAGCTAACGTGAGTTAAGAACATACGTATTTTTGCTCTGTAGCCATGCTTTTATTTTGGAGTAAAAGTGTGCTCACATACGAGAGTTATACCAGTTTGGGCACCATGGTACTATTACACTGGTACAGCTGTAAACATTTCCCACATATACAAGCCTTTGAACACAGAACAAATAATGCACTTTGGCACACGAAGCTCAACTCCTCTGCCTGACAGCGTTTGAATGAGTTCCATGTGTCACAGAGTGGGGAACACAAAGTCCTTGAGAGCGTATTGTCAGGGAAGATGGATTACTGCATTGCTGGACTGTAGGAACACTATCCATCCCCCGTTCCCCAGCATAGACTGATTACAGGAGAAACTACAATTTTAGTGCCAAGGAGGCAGGCTAGTTTACTGGGAAGGGGCCGGACTGGGACACACGTGTTTAATTTTACCAGTATAACCATTCACTGACTTTTTCTTTGAACTGACATTCATACCACTACAAGCCCTTGTATATGCATAACTATGCCTTATATTACAACAGCGCATTCCCTTCCTGTACTTAAACAATTATAAAGCGCCTTTAGAGTGATATACTTGCACCACATCATGGAGGTTGTGCCACTGTAGCGAGGTATAACGTCCTAGTGTACACAAGGCATTTCTGGCTCCTCCACAGGCTGCCTCTATAAGACCCAGCATGTCTCTCTATTGTCATTAATGTATCTCTACCTCCATTTTCTTCTTTTTTCCCCATGGGGGTTTTTTTTTTTTTTTCTGTCTTGCTTATATAAACTTCAGGGGTTTTGGAACAGGGTAGGACTTTTCCTACGTCTATGTACAGCACCTTGCACCATAATGGCTTTCTTGCTTGGGCCTCACAGTATGATAGAAAGGGATCTATAAATAATAAAATCTCTCAATTCTCCATTCCTTGTGTAATATAAACTCCTAATGAGCTCCTCAGGGAGCTTTAGAGCTGCCTTTAGTAATCGTCATTTCATAGCATTGTTGATTCTGTTGACATGAAAAATAACTGAGGTAGAGAATAAGCATGTTCAAGCAGCTTGACTAGCCCAAAAGCCACCCTGGCTCCTTCCTGCCCTGCAGAGCTCAGTACCTCCGCTGCTCCCCTAAAGTTTGTTCTCTGTTTGACACATTTACAGAAGATCTGCCATGATAAACATGAGCAGCAGAAACCAGCTGAAATGTTCCAGTCTTGTGCATTTCCAAAACCATATTGAACAATTTTCACAATTTTAGTTACTTTGGCTCATCCCCTGGTGACACCCCCCCTGTGGGATACAGTGGAAAACAAATTCTCTCTTCAAACATATGTGCATGTCTCTTCCGGAAGTCAATTGGAGATGCACATATCCCAGGGCAGGATGCAACTCCCCACTGTTGGTGCCGTGCATATTTGACTTATTTGGTATGTGTTCCTCTGAACTAGTGGTTTTCAACCTGTGGTCCACAGACAACTAGGGGTCCACAGACTAGGTCTAAGAGGTCCGCTAAACAAGACTATGATCAATCAAAAGTATGTGAATACCCACATTTACAATTCAAAGGAGGTCCGCACCTCCATTTGAAATTTTTGAGGGGACTGCAAATGAAAAAAGGTTGAAAACCACTGTGCTAGATGTATGCAGACTGTATCAATAGCCACCATCGGGAGCATCCAGAGAAGTGCACACATGCATTTCCTCAGGGACAAGTAGCAGCAGCACATAGTTATGCTACTTGTCCCCAGGGATGCCTGTACATGTGCACTCTGGCACACAGCAAGCTGCCCTAGGTAGGGGAGGCTAGAGCCAGCATCTGGGCTGACCCAGCAGCCTTACCTGGGATCCTGGGGGTCCAGCCCCTCCTGGGGATCCAGCAGCAGCAATCCTAGTGTCCAGAGCCTGGCCAGCAGCTGAAGCCAGCCAGGCTCCAATTTCAGGCAGCACATGCTGCTGCCATATGCGCCGCCCCGCTTTTTTCTGCTGTGGGTTTTTTTTGACACCAGGCTCTCCCAGTGTCAAGAAAACCTGCTACGCTGCAAATTAGCAGCATGGTGAATGCCTGCATGTGCAATGTGTGCAGTTTTGCGGTGCCACTTGTCTGAGCGCACCCACAGACGCTATGGAAAAGAACAGCAGGTCAAGCTGCTAAGTGACAGCCTTTGGAATGAATTAAACCAACCAGTCATTTGCACTTTCCTTGCCTCTTCCATTCAAAGCATCTCAAGGTGCTTTATAGATTTCAACTCATTTAACTCCTTTATAATTCCAATTTATCATTTGAAGAGTATTCTTTTGCAAACAACTACCACCAAAATATCTAAGCACATGTGAAGATGAGTAAATGGAGGTACAGCATTAACTAATTTACCCAGGATCACACAAGATCTTTGGGCAGAATTAAGAACCAAAGTCATGTCTTCTGACTCCGAGACCTGGACAAGGCTCTCCTTCCACAGGGAAAAAGAAAACAGAAGTCCCATGGTTGCAAAAAAATCACTTCTTCCACCACATACGTATGAACGAAGAATATGCAAAAGTTGCCAGTGCTCGAGATGCTCTTCTCAGCCACCAAGCACTAGAAGTTGGAACCACTACCATATAAAAATCTTTTTTGGATGACATCTCCCAAGACAAAGCATTATTTTTTGTTCTGACATGTAGAAATCCCCTTCGTCTTCTCCCTGAACCAGGGAAGAACACTTAGCTAACAGATTTGCTTGTTATAACACGCCCTAGTCTCAACCACCTCTCTTCAGGGCACACCGATAGGTAGGCAGGTCTGTCCCAGTTTAGTTCTGCAGGGACGATATTCTTACTTGTTCTGCACCAGACTTTTTATTAACTGTTGACTTGTTCCATGCATCTACAGTTCACCTGTGACCTTATCATGTGTAATACCTCATGTACCCCAAGGTAGATGTGCCATCTCAGCCAGGCAGAAGGGGGATGGAGCAGCATGTGCACAGCTCAGGTTGCCTGCTATGCTCATGTTGGAAGCAATCATTAAAAAAAAAAACAGAACAGCCAAATTTATGGACTCTATTGTTAGCTCAAAAAAGGTTGGCTGTTTTCTCAGCTAGCCTTTAAAAAAGAAAAAAGAAAACATGCAGGTTTATACCCTCTCTGACACTGTATTAAGGCAAATGTGGGTTTGACTACTCAGAAAAAGGAGGCTTTGCATCAGAGTGGCTCTCTAATTCGCTGTTCAAGGCCTGAAGTCGTAACAGGAAACCAGTTCACAAGCCATATCTCATCTAGATTTAAAGGAGACGTATTGCAACCTTCTGCGCCTGTTCTTGACCCCATCACAAACTTGAGCCTGAGAGTGTCTTGTCGTTTGTGGTACTAGATTTGGCAGCATCTAGAACCAGATATTGTCCAGTGGGAAGCATGATGTATTCCCAGCTTTCCCATGCTGCATGGCTTAAACTCCAGGCCTCAGTTTTGCTATCAGGAGAAGAAATGTTAACCCTCTTATAGGAGGTAGGGCCCAAATTCTCAAGCAGCTAGTGCAAATCTTCTGAAACAAGAATGTAAGGCCATATATGGGGTGAGGGGGGATTTGACATACAACTCCAGCTTGCGTGTGCACTATCAGGAATGCACAGAAGTTCACACATGCACCTGCTTAAAAGATAGAGCTCCTGCTTTTCAACACCCACATGTAAAGCAGTTTGAGATCTCCACTGCAAGGTCCTACAGACATACAAGCTCTTCCCATTACAGGGAACTCCCGTGTCATCGCAAAAGCACCAGAAATAAGGAACCATCAAACATGCACACAAAAAAATAAACCAACCATGGCAGGAAGAGAAGGGAAGGAAGAGAGAGGGGGGGAAGGAAAAGGAGAACCAAAATAGATTCCTAGTGTGTCAGCCTTTCTGCACCAGGCGCACGTCAGAATGATGGCAGAAAAGCTTTGCAAACAAAATCTTCCTTAAAAGAAGGCATCAGCATTCACCCCATTGGTGGCTGGAGCCCACCACTGTTCAGTCACTGCCTGCTTTCCATTTACAGTAACCCTGGGCCCTGAAAGGAAACTGAAGAAAATTAATTGAGGATTTTATGAAGCAACAAATGATGACCTGACAACCACAGAGGAAAGTGGAGGCCAGTGAGATATGAAAAGCTTATTGCATCTGAAGAAAGCTTACAGCATCCTTTACACCTCTGTCTGTCTGAATCCTTTTGTCTTTCCTATGACTGGCTGCCTCTGGGTACACATGATCCACTCTGAATTAACTAGGGGCTTTGCCCATATAAAACTGGAAAAGATTTTTTTTGATTTGGTGGCTACATTTCCATTACCATTACTCTCTAGCTAGGAAAATACTTCATGATTACGCTTGCATATGGGATATGAAAGAGTGGCCATGATCCATCTACCAAGACTACAGTGAGGAAGAGAGGGTAGTAAATAAGCTAATAAAGCAGCACATAAAATTGAGCAAAAAAAGGCATGGAGATCTAAGACTACTAGGAATGCTGGATTCCAACAAAAAAAAAAAAAATCCCTGCACATAAGCATGGAAGCAGTGGAAGTAAGCAGTGAGTCTTAATATTAATCTAAAATCAGAAAAATCAATGTAAATCTTTTTAATATCTTGCTACTGGGAAAAGAATTAGGAATAAGCACTTCAACTCTTACTAGGAATAACGTTCAAAACACTGGTACAACTGATAAAATGTTTGATGAATGCTGTGGCCCCAGACACATGATAACTGTAGAGAAATACTGTTGTCTGCTCAAGACCAAGAAGAAAGAAATTACATTACAGAGAGCTGAGAACTCTAGCATCCACATGCAACACTCAGAGGAATTAAAACCTCTCTTATTACAATGCAATTCTAGAAGAGACTTAATGCAAACTGAAGAACCCTAGAAAAATGCCTCCAAATAACAAAGGAAGCCAAACTATCCAGGCAAAAGATTAAAGCAATGACACTCCGATGCAGAACACATCAGAGAAACCCCAAAAGCAGGACAAAGATAGGGCAGATATCACGGTCCACTGTAAACATTGTGGAAAGCAACTGGAAAAGCTGATAGAAAAATGCCCAGCCTGTGGGAAATGGGGTATGGAGTGTGGGAAACAACCACTTTCTGGATGGTGCAGCATCCACAAGGGGAAAAAAGCGCAGCAGGACACACAGTGATTGGGGACACAGAGACTTCCAGCGAAGGGAATATCTGCACAGCAATTTTAGCAAATCCAAAGACTCTCGATACACGGGTGCTGCAGATACAGCTGCCAGCAACTCTACTGCTATACCTGCAGCTCTGCCATTAGATCAATGACCAATTCTATTCCAGCTAGACTGTGCACCCAGCTGCGCTGTATTCCCAACAAGGGTGATAAGCAACAAGATTAGACTGAAGAAATGTGACCAACCACTGGAGATGTAAACTAACACCATTCTGAGGCCAGTGGGCAAATACAGACTGTCGATAAGAAACCCACAAAACAAGAGACAATACCACTCGGAGCGTACAGCAATCAACACACAGACGTGCCAGACACTCTTGGGCAGCAGGGGAGTGCAAAATGAGATTAGAAATGTCTTTGATAAAAGATACAGGGTTGTATAATCTAGAGAGTCATTCCCATTCTGTCTCTGGTCCAACTAATCTTAGCTGCCTACTTGTAGGAAAGGATTCAGGGCTAATTCCCAAGTAGCGGGAGATGCCTACACCCCACAAAGGAGTGGGGATTAAGACCCTCAATATTTCCCCTTAGCTAGCTTGGGCAGTTCCCCACTCAGCCTGCTGGCTTTTGTGGATTTCATTCTGACACACAGAGCTCCCCGTGTCTTGTGCATAGATACAACAGGTCTAACTCAGGACTACGGCCACACTTGTAAGATGGGGGAAGTAGCTACTCTGAAGACTTAGAGTTATGGTGGACACTCAGCTGTACTTCCAGTGCGACTAAAAGGTCTGTTTGTATAAACAGGGGAATGCTAAGCAGGAGTAAAGTGGTTATACGTCTATTATGTCAATTATTACAACATATGACAGCTGTACTTGGCTCTAGTGTGACCCCTTCTGGAGTTCTGTGCCGGTTCTTGTGCTCGCATGCTGAGAGGAATGCTGAAAAGTTGGAGATGGTTCAGAAAAGAATTACAAGAATGCTTACAGGACTGGAAAACAAAACTTACAGTGAAAGAAAAGGTGAGGAGATAATGTGATCACTGTCTGCAAGGACCTCCATGGTGAATGGTAATTTGATCATAGGGCTCACCAATCTAGCAGACAAGGGGACAGCAGGATTCAATCCCTGGAAACTGAAAATGGACAAAGGCATAAACTTCATAGACATTAGGGCTGGAAGGGACTTCACGAGATCATCTGGTCCAGTCCACTGCCCAAAGGGTAGGAAGTCAGCTCGAGTCAGATGATCCCAACAAGATAATCATCCAAATGCATCTTGAATGTGTCCAGAGTAGGTGCTTGCACCATTCCTGTTTCAGACTCTGGAGACTCAAACGGTAAAGCAGCTCTTCCTTATGTCCAGTCTAAAACAGTTTTTAGCAGTTTGTTGGACCTTGATTTCCCCAGGGAAGCCCTGGTGAACAGACCTTCTCCCAGATCCTGGTGTACACCCGATATACTTACAGGCTGCCACCAGGTTACCCCTGAGCCTGTGCTCTTCCAAGCTGAAGAGTATCGTGCCCCTCAGCCTCTCCTCATAAGGCCTGCTCTCTTGACCTCTGATCACAAGCGTGGCTCTCCTCTGGAGTCTTTCGAGCTTCTCCACATCCTTTTTAAAGTGTGGAGCCCAGAACTGGATGCAGTACTCCACCTGTGGCCTCACCAAGGCTGAATAAAGTGAGAGAATGACATCTTGGGTCTTGTTTGAGATGCATTGGTAGATGCAAGCCAGGGTTTTATTTGCTTTGCTGGCTGCAGCATCACACTGGTGGCTCATATTCATCTTGTAGGCAATCAGGACCCCCAAATCTCTTTTGGATGTAGTGCTAGTGAGTGAAGCACTGTCGAACCTATAGATCTAATGTGGGGTATTTCTCCTGAGGTGAAGCACCTTGCATTTCTCTATGTTGAAGGTCATCAGGTTTCCATCTGCCCACCTTGCGAGCCTATCCAGATCAGCCTGTATCTCCAACCTATCCTCCAATGTAACCGCACTTCCCCATAGTTTAGTGTCATCCACAAACTCAGCCAGTCTGCTTCTGACACCCAAATCCAGATCATTAATTAATATATTAAAGAGTACTCATCCGAGTACCGAATGTTACGACCAGTGGGAGGCCACTGGTCACCATACGCCATGTTGACTCTGTTCCACTGACTATCGCTCTCTGGGTCTGACCACAGAGCCAGTTCCCCAGCCATCGGACCATAAGATTGTCAAGGCCGCAGTTCCCCAGTTTTGCTATGAGGACATAATGGGAGACCAAGTCAAAGGCTCTTCTGAAATCCTAGTAAATGACACCAAGCCCCCCTCCCCCATCCAGGTGACGCGTCACCTGGTTATAGAAGGAGAGGAGGTTGGTCAGGCACAACCTACCTGTAAGAAAGCTGTGTTGGCTGTCTCTCAGAATGGTGCCTTCTGTCAGCCTGCTGTTGATGGATTCTTTGATAATTTTTTCCAAGATCTTCCAGAGATTGAGGTCAAACAGATTGGCCTGTAATTCCCTGGATCTTCCTTCCTACCTTTCTTGAAAATAGGCACCACATTGGCCCTCTCCCAGTCTTCAGGAACCTCTCCCAAGTGCCACAAGATCTCATATATCCACACCAATGGTCAAGCTATGATGTCAGCCAACTCTTTTGGCACTCTTGGGTGCATTCCATCAGGGCCCGCTGACTTACGTATGTCCAGCCTTTCAAGGTGTTCCCTCACAAGGTCTTCACCAAATGTAGGCATATGGTCACCCATACCCTCGTAGTCCTGTGTCTTGTCAGGCAGGGTGATCCTCTTGGGCTGATGAAAAACCAACGCAAAGTAATCATTGAGGAGATTAGCTTTTTCCTGGGTGTTGGCTGTCAGCTGTCCCATTTGATTCAGCAGGGCTCCAATGTTGCCCTTATTTTTCTTTCGATGTCCTATGTATCTGAAGAAGGACTTTTTATTGTCCTTGATTCCCATAGAAAGCTTGAGCTCAGTATTGGCCAAACTAGAAGTAAATGCAAATTCCTGAAAGTGAAGGCAATTAAACACAGAAAAACCTATTGAGGTTTGCAATAGGTTCTCTATCACTAAAATCCTTTAAATCAAGGTTATATGTCTTTCTAAAAGATGCGCTCTAGCTCAAACAAGAATTAATTCAGGGAATTCCTATTGCCTACACTAGCCAAGAGGTCAGACTAAAAGGTTAAAATACTGCCTTTTTAATCTCTGGATCTCTTTGATTGCAACACAACATGGCACCCTGAGAAGAGAGGGGACAGGCATGTGGGCCCTGTGAAGCCTTGTGAAAGGATACCATGACATGCTTCAAGGGCAGGCCAAAGTTAGAGAAAGGCCCTCATGTGCAACCTAAAAAATCACTGACACACAGATTTATGTTAACCCTTATGGAGAGACTGAAGAAGGAATTGGCAAACCCATTCAAATAAGACATTATTGCAGCCGCTGAAACTAGAAAAAAAATAGATTAGCCTCTAGTAGTGTTGAAAATTTTTCAGCTAAATCAGTGGCCTTGTGCCCCTCTACCTATAAAATACTGTCATTCATACCACCTATAACTAATGTAAATCTTCATGTTCATTCCTGAAGAAAAGTGTCAACACGAATGTTGGCAGGTGCAAATGCCATTACTCACCATGGACTGACAACAGAAAAGTTCCACTGCCACCATTAAAATTTAGGCTTGTACCCCTTAGCAAAGTGCTGCATATACACCTGTCTGAAAACCACTGAGCTAAACTGTGCTAAACTGTGGATATGCATTCATCTAAAGTCATTTAGCACATAAAAGAAGTCACTACTCATCATCATTGACTGGGAACCCACTACCCAATCTGTCCAAGTATTCACCATCTGTGATATAAAAAGTGGGTACTGGCATATTGGACTAAATGAACCATCGGGCTCTCTCACACCCTCTTGTCCTACGTCTGGCAGATTCTGCTGGGTATACATGACTACAGGCAATAGCCAGGCTCCAGAATGTAATACCCACTGACACAGTAAAAACCCAAGTGCAAGAAGTGTAAAGAGTCTAATGACTGACAACATACAGAGACTCCACAGCTTCATGAAACCTAACTAACAGGAGAAAAGGTCTGAAGAGGACTATTCACTTGTGAAGTCAGGAACGACAGACACGGAGGTGTTCTGCTCCTATTTCTTTCATTGCATTTCACGTTAACGTTTTGTTTTAAAAATTTCTAATTCCCCCTTTCTTCAAAAAGAAAAGCTTGAAGACATGAACCACAAATGCTGAAGACCCAGAAGGCCAATATAGAGATTCCCACATGATTTCTTTTTAAATCTAATGAATTTTTTTTTAATTAATCTAATGATTTTGCCTGAATTAATTTTGTACTTTTGGAGTCAGCAATACTGCACTAGTGTTTAAAACATGACAAGGACCCCAAAAAAGGGATGTCGTTTTAATACTAATGCTTACTGCTTCCCATAGTGCTTTATGGATAACTGCTCCTTTGTTTCAGCTGTGCAACAGTAATGAGGTAGACTGGCTGCTATAAATGAAAGTGTAATATGCCTCGTGTATTCAAAGGACTTAATTCAATCTCAAAGCCTTCTTATTAAATATGTAAGTGGTATCTTCATCTTGCAGATAAGGGGACAATGAGGAAGAGGTTAAATGATTTGCCCAAGGTCACACAGGGTGCATCTGTACATGCACATTTACTGCGCAGTAACCAAAATTGCTGTGCAGTAAATATGGTAACTTATGCAGACTCAAGCATAAATTTGATACCTGCATGATGCAGGTATCAAATTTACGCCTGATTAGTTACTGTGAAGTAATGCACATGTAGACACCTTACTGCGCAGTAATAGTGTGTGTGGACTGACTTGGGACTCAATTTAGTCCCAAGTCAGTCCACAAACAGTCCTAATGCGCTTTAATGCCTGCACATCAGCCTATTCCTGCTTACTGCACAGTTAATTTAACCCAGCATAAATGCATGTATAGACATGCCCACAGGGCTCATGACTCTGCCAGTCTAGGTGGCTTATACCAGAAAACTGCACAGCTGCTAGCCCAGACCCTGTGTCCCCCATAAGTAAAATAAACTGCACCAGGTTTGCCAGTAAACTGTTTATGGTAGGGGCTTTACTGGCACAGCCCATCGGTCAGAGATCACACCTCAGCAGACGTTTGTAGTGTAGACCCTGCCACTGATATTCACTTAAGGGAACTTCAGATAAATGTCGCCTTTGTGGTAAATTTTAGTTTGTTTGGACTCCTAACGTGAAATCATCCTCCCACCTCTGAAAACTGAACGCTCTTTAGCAAATATGATCATTCCTTCCTGCTCAAAATACTGCATTTGCCATCAAAAACAGAACAGAAAACCTTGATGCGCTAAAAAAGGAGCAAATATTTACCTTGTATTAGCAAACATGTCACAAGGTAGAGATACACTTGTAAACAGGAGGCAATGCTGGAAGGAACGAACACGGCTGAGACACTTTGTAAGCACACACCTTGTTGCTAGAGAAGATACGAAATTGGATCCCTTCTCTTCAGTGGCAAAGAAATTGTCACAAGGAACAACAAATTATTCATGAGGAAAATGAAACTTTAAAAAAGCTGGCTGAAATTGCACAAGTCATACAGTTTTGGAAGGAGGAAGGCTCTTTCCCTGATATTATTCATTAGAGTTATCTAAGAGTATCATCAGAGTTCATTATGATACTTCTTCACTTTTTAGGGTCCAATCCAAAGCTCAAAGCCAAAGGGTAGACTCCTATGGACAAGATACCAGCTACAGATGGGCTCTTTCCAGTCGGGAAGCTCCGTGCTCTCTTCAAGCACCAAATTAGTTTTGCTTCACAAAACGCAGGCAGACAAAGCCCAGTCCTACAAGGTACTTGAGGTCTTCTTCTCCAACTACAGTCACTGTATGAATTACAGAAATGAAGGACAGGAAGGGACCCTAGGAGGTCACCTAGTCTAACCCCTAGAAGCGAGGCGAATCAAAGAGAGCTGCAGGTAAGCACCGCATCAGAAAAATTAGGCTTATTCAGGCATCTGAACATGGGTACTGGGGCCTAATATTAAACATCCAAGTTTGTAAACTTTGGCTTAAATGAGCTGACCAGGTGCCGAATATTAAATGTACAAAATGTACAATGTAGGAGACTCAAGGCCTCGGATGACATAGCCTTGCATCATGGGCAACTGGTGCCTCCTGAGTCTGGGGGCGCACCCGCAGACACCGCCAGCAGCATCTGCAGTGGGGGGGACCTGGTGAGCACTCACAGATGTTGCTGGCAAGCACCTGCAGATGTGGGTGGTGGTCGGGAAGGCCCTGTCAGGGGAGAACACGTACGCCCCCCCCATGTGTGTATACGTGTGTGGGTGAGTGAGTAGGTGTATGCTGTATTTCATAGACATCAGGGCTGGAAGGGACCTCGGAAGATCATCGAGTCCAGCCCCCCGCCCAAAGGGCAGGAAGTCAGCTGGGGTCATAGGATCCCAGCAAGATAAGCATCCAGTTTCATCTTGAAGGTGTTCAATGAAGGCGCTTGAACCACCTCCGGTGGCAGGCTGTTCCAGACCTTGGGGGCTCGGACAGTAAAGAAGTTCTTCCTTATGTCCAGCCTGAAACGGTCTTGAAGTAGTTTGTGACCATTCGACCTCATCATCCCTTGGGGCGCTCTGGTGAACAAACGTTCCCCCAGATGCTGGTGGTCACCCCTGATAAACTTGTAGGTGGCCATCAGATCACCCCTGAGCCTGCGCTTTTCCAGGCTAAAGAGCCCCAGGGCTCTCAGCCTGTCATCGTAGGGTCTGCTTCCCTGACCTCTGATCATGCGTGTGGCTCTTCTCTGGACTCTCTCAAGCTTCTCCACATCCTTTTTGAATTGTGGAGCCCAAAACTGGACACAGTACTCCAGCTGCGGCCTCACTAAGGCCGAGTACAGGGGGGGAATGACGTCCCGGGATTTGCTTGAGAAGTATTGCCACTTCTGGCTTCCATTCTCAACTGCACTCACTCCTGGCTTAGGTACATGGATGTCCCTGGATACAAGCATGCGCACAAATCCAGTTTACCCTGGGATCTAGCCTAATTTGGGTCCATAAAGGAATATCTGTGTATTTTAGCGTGGGTGTGTTTGAAAACGTAGGCTGCAACATCATTGTTTATTATTATTTATGATCAGCAGCAACGTTAACATGAGTAAGAGCTTCCGCTCCAGGAACAGAAGGCATTTCTATATTGCTTTCTGTGTTTTAAAAATATTTCTCTTGTATTATCAAAGAAAGATTTATGAAGCCTGATAATATTTTGCTCTTCTGAAAAGCCATTTATCTCAGGCTCACAAAACCCTCTACCAACACTAATTAATTAAACCCCATGACAGCACATAGGTAAATTCCAATATACCTATCCTTAAATCCAATAATCTCAAAGCACTTCTGGAACGATCAATGTGCTATGACTAGACAAATCTCCGTACTCTGCTACCCAGCCACAGCCAGAGCCTTGGTCTTTCAACTAGCAAAACTTGGGTCTCTGCTGCTCAAGCTACATGATAAAAAGCTCTGGAGGTGACACTGCATGCGCTGCACACTGCCTGTGTCTCTCCTCACCTCCCACGCAAAGTCTGCCCTGAACGTCAGGAGGTAATATAACCAGGAACCCCTGGCCCTGTTACTAGGAAGGTAGGGGAGGGCAGAAAATTCAGGGTAACAGCTATGCAGGTGGACTGAAGGTCTAAAGGCCAGGGGGGTCCTGATGCAATTAGCTGCACCTGGGCCCCAGGTGCAGGAGATCCAGTCACATGCCTGGAAGAAGGCTGGGCTTAGGCATATACTTGGTACTTGGGGGCTGGAGGGATAGAAGCTAGCCAGCCTGAGAAGTAGGGCTTGAGCCCCACAGTTTATGGGGGCTTTATATTTAAAGATACAACTGGTTAGTTTGCTGTTTTGTGTTAGTTTTTCTACCAGAGGAGTGGATTGTGGGTACAGGGGAGGAGGAGACCACGGGTTGGAGTGCCTGGGTGGCACTCCCCACCACCAGTGACAGAAGCCACCCCCAGCTCCAGGGACTGTCGCCCCAGCAACCCAAAAGTCGCATTGAATTTGCACAGGTGAGAAGCTGGAGGTGAGGTAGGTCTGGGAAAAAGTTGGCAGATGGGTCAGACCAGGGGGGGGCACCACGTGCCATGCTAGCAGACCCCAAGGCTTGCTATGCTAACCACAACTCAAATCCCACAGTCTGCAGTGAGAACAAAGATGAGGAAACTGAAGCATTGAGAAGACAGGTCCATACACACATCCCATAATAAGTCCATGGAATTAGGAATCAAATTAATAATAGCATCTGTCTCAGAGCATGTCCAGAGGACATCTGCACGCCCGCTTTTAAATACAGGAACAGGGGCCTGCAGTGATGTCCCCTGCGGAACACCAAGTCCTTCTGCCACCAGGACTGATAATGCCCCTAATACAACTTCCAGCCCCCTGCTGACATGCACAGCAAAGGTCCAAAGCTCTGGTCCTGAGTTAGACTTCCTGCTATTCCAGCATCCAGTGATATGATTTCATGTTTGAACCCCTCATTCTGGGTCACTGGCAATAATGACCAGAGCTGGGGTTTGCTCCTTTTCTCTCAACAGGCACCTGATGCGGCATCCTGTGAACTCACCTGATCAGCCCTCTCATCTGCCACCTACACAGGGTCTAGAGCAGGGATGGCCCAGAGCTGGTAGTTTCGAAAAATGTTCTTGTGATGGGGAAGCCATTTCTTCCCCAGCTCTAACAGAGCTCTGGTCCCATCAGCAGGTCGGGCTGAATATTCACAGAACATTGTAGGCACTGATTTTTCAAGGGAGCCGAAGCAAGTTAAAAAGCCTAACTTAATTCTGCCCTTTTGAAAAACACCAGTTTATTACCTACCTCACAGGGATATTATGCAGAATATTAATTAGTTAATTGCTCTAAAGTGGTAAGTACTGTTGTCGCTTTCCACCATTGCTATGTCTCTCTAATGGGCATGCCACTAGTAACTAGGATGCGCCCCTTCTGACACAATGAGGCCACAATGCTGGATGCGAGCCCTAGCAAGTGAGTTGATGTCTTGGATTACGATCTTTTTAAGAGAGCCCTGGTGACTGAGGCTTCTTCACCTAAACGACTCTCTGGGGACACTGGATTAGAACAAGTTGCTTTTATTTAACTCTTAATCGCTCAACATTGGTTTAACTCTTGCTTCAATCAGCTGAGTGTAATTTGGCAATTTAACTGTACAAAGGCAGGGATTAAGCCAGTTAAAAGGCTGGCTGAATTAGGGGGTTGCATAGCTTGACTAGAGGATTTTAAACCAATTTGACTATACTGGGGTAACATCTCTAATACAATCAAGCCCACACCTTCCTGTGAGCTCGCTTCTTGCCAGGCTAATGGGACGATGATGTCCCCCTCTTTGCTCTATTGACTTGCAGAGAGTGTGTTTACACTGTACTAGATGAGACAGCAGCATGAGCAGACAGAACTAAGTGAATGAGCTCCTTGCTGTAATGACTACAACAACAGATCCAAGCCAGCTAGTTTAAAGCTAGTTTAGATATGTCTACCTAAACTGAAGCCGCAGTGGCAGATCTGGTGTCACTCTACCCTAGTAACAGGGAACGCAGCACTTCAACTGCCCTGGAAGTCAGGGAATTTTTATCCTCTCCTCCTCACCTTATCTATAGGGACCTACCTAAATTATGGAGGCTGCCTCCAGATTGCACAGCATCATGTGCCATTTTTGCAGCAGAGACAGTGGTGCCGCCCCCCACCTCTGATTGGTTGAGGTGCCCCAGAAGTCCTGCCTCTCCCCAGAGATTGACAGATGGCAAATCTCAGGGAGGGGCAGGACAGTTTGCAGCTCCTTTCCCTCCTCCCCCCACCACATTTTCCTGCTTTTTCACAGTCCCCACGCTTTTTCACAGTTTCTGTGAAAATCGCAAACTCATGAATTTGGTAGGTCCCTATTTCTATAGATGCAGAGGGAAAAAAAAAATCCTCCTTGATAACTTGGTAGCAAGAGCTGTCAAAAATCCAATTCATGTGTGCCTGTGTGTGCGCGCACACAGAAAATTATTTTGTATCATCCAGCTATCTCACTAATCTTCTTTGTACCAAACTAGGTGGATACAGGGTAACAGAGTACTAAATTGACTGGGCTAGATTATCATAGTGTGGCATGCACACGAGGTGTGCAATCAGCACGCAATTTCAGGTTAGCACCCCTTACCCAAATCAGCGGCTACATGACTCTGCTTTACAGAACATCAAGCAAGCAGGGAGCAATAACTCTTCTTCTTCCCCTCCTCCCAGGAGATAAACAACCAAGTAAGTCAAATGATAAAGTACCATACAATAACATGTCATTAAGCTGCAAACAATACTGGGACAGAATAGATAAGAGCCTAATATGATCTGAAATGATATTTCAGGAAAATCCAAGACGCTGCATTGAAGGGTGCAGAGAGAATATAAAACATCTTGCTTCTTTCCTAGAAATGTTAAATAGTCAAGCTAACATCTCTTGCTCTTTTGAGGGGACTTTTCCCAAAGGCTTGTCTACTGTGGACGTGGCTTACCTTTCCTTGGTGTGTTCTCACTGGACCACTTTTGAGCAAAATGCTCTCCATTCCTTAGCCTTCTTTCTCACTCTCTGCACTCCCACAATTCCTGCTAGGCTTTGTGTGCAAGGAAAATGCAAGTGGCATCTCTAGGAGAGAAGTTCACAATTGTCTCTAGCAAGACATGCTCAGTTTAGGCCTTTGTTCAGATACTAAGTCTGAGCAGGAGATGAACAATGCTGCTTCAATCCCGGGGTGATTCTCCCCTCAGAAGAACCAATAGCCCACCGATAACACCACTCAAAGGTGGTCACACTAACTGGAACTGATAGTGATGTAAACCGCTTCTAGCTCTGACGATCTACCGAGTGTCCACGTTCATCATTTTGGTCACGTATAAGATGGATCCTTTATTACAGCTGTGTTGCACACCATCGCTGGCAAACTCAGCATGGAGACTAGAGCCTGCACAGGGCACAAAGACCCAAGAACGATCTCACTCGAAGTGGTTCCTTCAGGTCAATGATATTAGCCTTAGCCCGGATTAGAGAGCATCGTGTGGAAGTCTGCTGTGTATGCAGCCCCTATTCTGCTTTCAGTTCAGAAGATAGTTCACAGCAGGGCTAGACAGCATCATGACTCATTGTCTCAGCTGATGCAGCAAGGTGAGGTGGGGTGCCCATTTGGGACCTATTTTCCAAATCTAAGACAAAAGCCCCATTTCAAGGAGTCCTTGGGGTACCAGGAGACAGCCCCAAAATTTGGGACACGTGGTTGCTTTATGATGCAGTGCTGGCGTCGGCAACGTTGACAGTGCTGAGGGCAATGGACTATGAACTACACTCTTCCTTGAACTGTGAACTACATCTGTATGACACAGGTCCTAGAAATACTATTAGACGTTACATGCTTCTGAGACTGGACCAAAAAGGGAAGATTTTTTATTAAGGAGGGAGTTGTGCCACAGCTTACTGGGAATACCACCATCCTTACTCTAGGAGTCACGCCACTGGTGCCTGTGGGATGACTCCACTTAACCCACGGCAGCAAAATCAGACTCAAACCCAGTTGCCCTCCAAACCCCATAAGCATGAAATTGTTGCATCTTTCAGAGTCTGAGCACTTGGTTGGCCATTCGGTAAGCATGGCCAGGGTTCTGAGTTTGACCAGCACCCAAGACTAGTGAGATCCATGGGTGCTGCTATGAAGTAAAGGTTTACGACAAGGACAGCTCCTAATACTTAGCAGCCAGGATTCATGGTGGGGGAGAAAAGGGAGTGCCTTCCCCAAACAAACTATCAGATCAAGGACTGTTGGAGAGCTACAGTAATTATTGCTGTTGGATGCTATGAAGTGGTGGCTTGATCCAGTTCATATCTACAAGTGGTATCTCATGAAGTATAGGCATGTGGTTATGATTTTGAAGAGGGGAGATGGAGGAGGGTATAAACAGGAACGAATGACATCCCGAATCCCTTTGGAAGTGACATGAGCCCAAAAGCACTTCAAAGAACAAGCTGCAGTTGTCCCAGAGGGCTCAGTGCTTTGGGGTGGGAAGTCTCCCTGAACAGCTGCACTCTTTTTCTAAGAGGGGGGTCGGCAACCTAAGGTCTGCAAGCCAGCAACACAGAGCCATTAGATCTGGCTCATGGATGTGAGATCTCAGCAGCGTTTGGTGGTGAGGGGGCTTTGGCTGTGGGCACTCGCCTAGTGCTGCCATGGGGACAAACTCCAGATGGGGTTGCTCTCTGTGGGGACACCACAGGGACTAGCAGAGGCAGCAGCTATGTCCTACCACCCACCTGCCTGGCTGTGACCCAGGAAGGTCATTACTGCTAGAGCCAGAAACGCTTGCCTACCCCAGTTCTTGAATGCCGGGAA
>NW_005842374.1:1175508-1196986 GCF_000455745.1 Alligator sinensis
TTCCTGCTACAGCCAGAAAAGATTGCCTACCCCTGTTCTTGAATGCAGGGAAACGCTTTCAGGGTGTAAACTGGTTTGTACAAACCATGCCAGCAGACAGCTTCGCACTGTCTATCCTCAAATCTTTGGAGATGGAAAAAGGGAGCCCTCTGAAAAAGAAGAGGGATTTGGGAACTAGCAACTGAAAGAGCTGGGAAAACAATCATGTGCCAAGGAGAAAGCAAAACAATATAGCAAACAAAAAACGGTGCAATTGTTACCAGATTCAGAAGTGTCGTATCAGGACATCAGCTATTCACATGTTAATACAATCACATGGATTGTGTCATGGAAATTACACAAAAACCATGAGCTCAGATCATGTAAATAGAGGAAGAAGATGGTTCAAAGGACACTCTTTTCCATAAGGATAGTTCCTAGAGGACTGAAACATATGCCACAAAACAGCAAGGACACGTTTCACCCAGACTACCAGTTCAAGCAGATTAGTTTATGCTAAACAATCTCAGTGTTTAACTCAGAAACAAGCTTCAAAGCCCATTTAGCTGCAGAAGCCTGATTGCAAATTGACTCACACTCGAGGAAATCTCCCAAACTACCACTATCCTGAGAGCTCCTGAGATCCAGTTAGCAACTCTTTTCATTTGTAACCTGGCTCTCTTTACAGAAGGAAGATGAGAAGGAGCAATTGTAGTTTCCTACCTTTTGCAAATATCATACAGCAAATTTGGTTTTCTCTGCTCTACAAAATCAAGGCAATGATCGCATTTCTACTAGTGCTAACATTGCCATGCACAATTTCTGCTCGTGGGGGATTCATAGATCCTCTGATGGATCTGAGGAGCTGGTTCCTCTCCTATCCGCATTGAAACAATGACCTCGTTTGTTCCTAACTACTTCACATTTAATTGGACCAAACTGGTGGATGCTATGGTTTGTGGTATATCAGTTCTGAGACCTCTTGGATTTGAATGTACTTTGGCTTCCACTTCATGTCACGAAAAGGCAGGGATAGGTAAGGGAGGATCCAAAAGAGCAGCCTGAGAAATCTGGCTCCAGCATTTACAGCTGGCCCAAAGTTGTTTTTTTCTTTTGATAGGGAGGAACTCTGGGCTCAGTCTGCTGCTGCTAGCAGGCATTGATGCCCACCAAGAAGCAAGGAGACATGCAACATTAATAGCATCAATAAGAAAATTATGAGCTTATATCAACGCTTTGGAAGCTGTTTTATGACACTTGCCTTTAAAACCAAGAAAAAACAAAAGTACTAAACTCAGTTATACAAATTGAAGTCTTTCTTTTTTTCCCCCTACGCCATGATTCTGCAGTTTTCAAACACATACAAACAGAGAGACAATGACCCTTTAAGGACAAGAAAAAGCTGTCATCAGCTATAACTCACCAAATCCCAAGTTACATGGAGAAATGAAATCAATGTTTCCCTGAAATTTAGTGTGTTAAATAAGAGGAACAAAAGCTTTTTGTGCAAAAGGCTGAGCAGTTCTATTGGGTCTGCCACTCCTCTGATACAGGTTATATCTGCGCAGTCTGGAATCTGGAGATCCCTGCTGTTCTGCAAGAATTAAAGGGATGCAATATAATATTGTAGATGAAGTGCTACAGACTAGTTGCTAGGATTTCTCTACCAAAAACAACAACAATACTGCATAATCGAATTAATACAGTTCATAATGCTCTCCTCACCACTATAATACTCAGACATGGGGAAAAAAACATCCATGGTCATAGTTACAATCAGCCCCAGCTGCCTACAGCAACTTTGTCCATAGCACTTCATTTACAATATTGTATTGCATCCCTTTAATTCTTGCAAAACAGCAGGGATCTCCAGATTCTAGACGGCACAGACATAACCTGTATCATAGGAGTGGCAGACCCGAGCTGCCAGGCCTGTAAGGGCCCCTGGATTTTTTGGAATGTAATGAATTAAGAAGTATTACAAAACACAAAAATATTACTGCAAGGAAATTGGTACCATCTGCATGTTACAACTGCCCTCTACTAAGTAAAATAAGTACTGCAGAATAGTGCATCGCAGGCCGTACCCCACTAAGAGCTAATGCAGATTCTCTTCTAGCTTTTCGAGCATGAGCATCTGAGTTGTGTCACTGCAAAGCTCCCAATGCCTGTGGAGTACAGCACAGCTGTAACTTAAGTTTTCATATACTTTTAAATCACTCTCTCTATTCTAGCCTCTTCAAGCATAATATCAACACCGAATGGTGGGCTGCTTGTAGCTAGATGAGACACTGAAACTTCACGACCAAAATTAGACATTCCTCATTCACGGTGTAAAGAGCATGTACTAAATATACTAACTATAGTAACTAAATAACCAACACTGGACATTTGCTGCTCAATGTCTAGAGCAGATGGAAAGTCCCGCATTATCACTGTAAAATAACCACTCTGCTCTGTAAACTGCCTTCACTTGAATCCAAACATTCCCACCCTCAAAATATTATCCAGCTAAAATACACAAGGCCAAAGTCAACCTTCAGTTAAACCTGTGCAGCCTCATTGACTTTAGTGGGGTTTCGGCCAAACAGTGTGAAATTACATCACTTGCATCTTGGCGTAGCTTAGATAGTATCATCTCAGGTTACATAGGAACATCGGTCTGGAAGGGACCTCCTGGGTCACAGAGTCATCTCCTGCTATTACAGGCGACTATGTCATATAATCCCTTTCATTAAGTGAACAAACTCCATTTTGAAAGTGTATGTGCCTCATTCAAGTACACCTCAGACTGGCTATAGGTGATCTATTGTGGCGTAACCTGGCACATGAGAAACATCACGCACACATGTCCAAAACGCATCAGAAGCTATAACAAATAAGGAGACAATGAAGCTTAATGACAGAATAGTGGGGGCCTAGGTTTGTTGCTTCTAACTGCTGTGCAAAAATCTTCATCGTACTGGGCTTTAGTTTTCCCATGGCTATCACCAGGATAATGATACTGACCCTCCTTTGTAGATCACGTTTAGATCTAGGGATGAAAAGTGCTATATGAGAGCAAAGTATTTTTATACACCCAATCTACCCAACAGGTTTTTTTCAAACCCATTTCAAATCCCTCCTTTGCAATTTAGTCTGTGCATAATTTGCTACCTGCGTGTTTCTGTGAAGTTTAACTTGTCCGAGCCTAGCACAGGTGTAATTTCATCCCCAGGCTCCTCTGACTTAAAACTTTGGTGCTTCTTATTGTGGATCAGGTATCAAAGCAACATCTCTATGAGCCAAGAGCCCTTCAGTACCCTGCACCACACGTATTATTCTCTCTAAGCATTGACTAGCTTAAGAGGCCAGAATCAGGACTTTTTCTTTTTTTTTTCTTCACTTTTTTATAAAGGGACAAATGCAGAAAAAAACATGAGAGACAGAGCTGATATTTTATCCCAAAGACCGAAGACTACTGCATCATGATGTAATGACCTTGCTCAGAAAAGAAAAAGGTTACTTACATGACAGCACAAGTTGTAGAAACATCAGCTCTTTTGCAGAACAGGGTAAAACAATGTCCAGCTAAAGTTATGCTGAAGAAAACATAAAACACTTGTCCAGTGAACTGGAGAGAAAAAGAGCAAACTTCAGCCAAATTGCCATGTACAGAATCTCTCTCCACACACACACAAAACAGGAAACCAAACGAGCAGAAGTGTTGTGTAGGTAACCAGGCACTGAGCGGAGAAGTCACACTTTTCTATGCACTGCATCTTTAAATGCCAGGGACACTCCTCTGCCGTCTACATAGGGCGCAGTGAAAGACTTGCCATTTTGTGTTTTGTTCAGGGGCCAAATGTTGCAGGGACAACCCCTGGGGGTTTCTCTCATGCAGATGTTATATTTGTTCTTCCCTGTTGCTGTTTTTCTTGACCAAATGACCACTTAGATCAGGGGCAAGCAAACTCCAGCCCATGGGCTGGATCCAGCTGGCAGTGGACTCCACTTCCCAGCAGTCCCCGCCCACATGGCTGGGGCCGGTGGCAACTGTGCTGTGGTAGTGCAAGGCTTGGGCTGCCATGGAGACTGGCCCCAGCCGTGCTGGCAAGGAGTGACGCAGGGCAGTAGGCTGCTCCAGAGCTGCTGGGATCTTGCAGTGGGGGCAGCTTGGTCTGGGGCCAGGACAAGAGCTGCAATCTGCAGCCCGCACGCTCCGGGCACGGGCGCACAAGCAGCGGATTGTGGCTCTGCCCCAGTTCAGGACCACACTGTCACTGCTGCAAGGAGCCAGTGCACAGCCACAATATGCAGCCTGCACACTCTGGGCAGGGGCATGCAGGCTGCAGATCACGGCTCTGCCCTGGTCCCAAACCAAGCTGCTTCCACCACAAAGTCCCAGCTGCTCTGGAGCAGCCTCCTGGCTTGCCATGCACTGCGCCAGCGTGGCTGGGGGGGGGGCTGGTCCCTGCCAGCCAGTCTCCATGGCAACCCCAGCCTTGTGCTATCACAGCACAGCTGCGGCTGAGGGCTCCATGGAGACCGGCCCCAGCCATATAGGCAGGGGTTGCTAGGAAATGAAGTCTGGCTCCCGGCCGGATCTGCCATTTTGCCAACCCCGACTTAGATAGAATAATAGTGTGAGCTCACGCTCTCTGCATCTGAAAACATAAGAAGGAATAGCTTTGAATGTCACCTCTTTGTGGCAAGGGCCACCTTATTATTTTGTTGGGCAGCACCTATCATAATGCAGTCCTTGTCCATGAAAAAGTCTCCTAGGCACGACCTCAACAGAAATAAGTAATAGAAATAAGTATAATAAATAACTCATATAGGTTTCATTTTAATTATCTGCAATGCTATGAAGTATATATAATAGTGTTTTGCAATCACAGTTTCATTTTTATCACATATAAAATACATTCCCTCCCCCCCCAAAAAAACAGCTGCTAGAAATTGGTGTGCACACTATATGCAAGGAAACATGGTAAGAGCAGTTTCTACCACTTTCTGACCAAAAGTAAAATTAAAGTCTGCATATGATGCGCAGTGGCTGCATCTACATGAGACACTACTGCACAATGGTTACTACTTATTTAGTACTTGTATAAACAAGTTTATACAAGTACTAAATAAATGCACAGTAACTCGAGTTACCAGGCAGTAGTGCCGGCAAAAGTGACGCTACTGTGACGCTTTTTGTGACGCTACTGTGCAGTAGCCTAATCCTACTGTGCAGTAGCGCCACGTCACATTTTTTGCCATGCGACTACTGCACAGTAGTATCAGGCACAGTCAGCGTCTTGCGTAGACACGGCCAGTGAGTAGAACAATGAGTAGGCTCAGCTCCCTGGAACAATGAGCAGGCTCGGCTCCCTAGCTTCTGCTACTCAATTACTTACTACAAAAAAAGATCTTTTTTTCTTCATTCTGCACCTTATTCCAGGACACACTGTGTGCAAGAAAATACAGTATTTTAAAGTACGCAAACATGGGCGCCTCCACACCAGTGTTCTGGGACAACATGGGTGATTCAAAACTCAACATTTACCATTCAATGCTCTTACTTTACTGAGGTACAGTGACTTACTAATAATTACTGAATGGTATAAGTACCACAGTTTTTCCATTAAAAAGGAAAAAAGAAAAAAAAAAAAAAACATGCTTCCATCAGGAAGTAACAGCAACATTGGGTGGACACTGCGCGCGTCTACACAAGATGCTAAAAATGCAGCAGACTAATTGTACTGCACATTAGCACGTCATGGCAAAAGCTGTGCTAACGCGCAGTAGAATTAGTCTACTGTGCATTAGTGTCACCTAAAAGACATGTGCTGGTTCTACTCTCCGTTATTACAAGTACAGGCAGTCCTCGACTTACGTTTTGAGTTACAACGTTTCACACTTACAACGTTTATAAATTGACACCCTGTTTCAACTTTACAATGCCAGTTTCAACTTACAACGCTTGATCGATGCAGTGCCATGCCAGCAAACAAGTTCGCTGCATCACTCATCTCCCTGGAGAACATCTGTCCAAACTTCCTTGGACACTTTCTTTAAGAAAGCAGACAAGACTCCAGAAAAACCTTCAGCCAAGACTCCTGAGAAGACTCCAGCCAAGAACCCTTCAAAAAGTCCAACCAAGACCCTTTCAAAAAGTCCAGCAAAGTCACCTCAAAGAAGCACTTCCAAATCAATATGATTGCTATTTACAATATAAATACATTAATGTAGCTATAGTAGTCATCTATAATTGATCAAGCACAAAATTCTGGGGTACTTTTGGTGAAAATAGGGTATCGGGCCTTGGTTCAGGAACCAAACCCCCATTTATAACACTGCTTCTTGTGAGAAAATTGGTTCTGAGCTACAACATTTAAGACGCTGTTTTCAGGAACCAACTGTGCCGTAAGTCCGAGGACTGCCTGCCCTAAACTTAATGAGTTGTAATTACAGCGCATTAATGCCTGTGTAGATGTGCCCACTGACTTTTTAAAGTTCACCATCATATTTCCTATTTCAGCTATAGGCAAATGGGACAGTTCCTATGGGTAGGGTGAATACTGAGTTTTAAACAGTGGCTACTGCATAGCAGTCCCCACATTCCACTGGAAATTAATGCAGCAAACCGAGAAAACTCTGAAAGTGAACTCCGGGTTTTTTTAAATCACTTCCGTGTTGTTACAGTATTACAGGACACATTTATTTACATATTTGTCAGCACAGAAACAGTAAGTCATCTAGCAATATGTATAGCATGCTGAAATTGCTATAACAAGAGACTCTCCCAAGAAAGTCCTGCGCACAGCAATCAGATTTCATTCCCCAGTTTCACTTGCATGTAACAAAAGACATATTTTCTACAGGAAACTTGCAACAACAGCAGCCTTGAAATGACTATAATATTTAGTATGGAAAACCTGTAGCAAGCCTCAACTTTTCCAGAAAAGCATTTTCCTATTTGTTCAGAGACTCCAAGAAGAGACCAGCTCAAAATCATACGTCTTCTGCAGTGTTTCCCCAAGATCAAGCAAGAAAAGCTGTATTAGCCATACATCAAAACTGCATTGCAGCTAAAGCTGCCAATTACTTATGGCAAAAAGGGAGGTTGATTCATTTGACTATATGTGGGCCTTGGCTGGAGTTTTCCCAAAATCATGCACGAAAGAAATTCAATAAAATTCTAAAACAAGATTTAAAAAAACAGGGCTAGAATCATCAGGAATTCTTGAAAGAATTTATTTTTGTAACAATTTATCTTCTAAAGACATGTAGACACCAAAATACATTTACATACATGCCTCCATGGGGGGACCCAGGCACATGTGTGTATAGAGCCAAACAAGTGAAATGCCATGAAAAGTGTGTGAACAGCTATTAAATTCTCCATCCTCAGGGGAGTTCTTATCTCTTCCATTATAAATCACACTGCATTATGTGGCCACCTGTGTAATGTGTTAATGGCTACCTGATGACCCAGACAGCCACACAAAACACAGCAAGCAGCTTGCTGGGAAAAGAAAGGTTTTTGATTCTGTTTCAAAATGGTCATAACATTTTTTAAAATTCTGTACACACACATACACCAGATGTCTTTACAGTGCCGTCATCACAGGATCTGTTGACTTGCACACCTCACTAAATCACAAATACCAAGGTACCACGTACGGTGTGCCTAACTGCATCTGTGCATTTCATATTAAGTCAGGATTCAGTTTCTGAAATCTCTGGAGATCTGGACCCAGAGAAGTCCTATAGGTATCTGGCAGAGGCAGACAGTAGTAAAATGGGCCCGCTTTGTCAAGGGGATCATCCTTCAATGCAAGCCCAATATCATCTTGCAGTTAATTGTTCCTGTAATAGGTACAAACCCTGTTATTTAGGCATCTAAGTGCCTGATTTGCAGATACAATGGCTAACTGGAGTGTCTCAATGAAATCAGTTCAAAACACAACATTTACCATTCAATGCTATCACCTCCCCGAGGTACAGGGACTGCTGACAGAAGTCAATGTTTACCAAGGATATTTACCACTAGTGGGTGCAAATATACAGTTGTGTTTACTGGCTCTGGTGAGAGGTAGGGTGGTCCAGTGGGCAGGACCCTGGGCAGAGACTTGGCTTCTATTGCTGGCTCCGTCACTGACTTGCCGTGCAACCACTGGAAAGTCATTTCACCACACCGTGCTTCTGTTTTCCCGCACACCTTTGGCTGTCTTGTTTGAGTTGATTGTAAGTTTATATGAACAGGGTCTTTCTCAAATAATGCAATAGTCTGACTGAAGGCTCCCAAGAGCTCTGAACACAGCCACTGATGAAATGCATTCAATTAGTTTATCTGCTGCCTGTAAACTTCTCACGCCAGCATCAGAAATCCAACTGACTTTTTTCTGAGTGGTGGAGAGTGAGTCTCTTCCTGTCTCCCCTTTCTGCAGGAAGGGAGACACTTCCTGCAGAAACTCTGTGGAGCATCTTACAGCGCTGCATGAAAGAACAGAGCCATCACAAAAGACCTTCTCAGGACTGAACCCCACCAGCAAGTTAGTAATGGATCTAAGACACTTCTGTTCTGGAGGCAGCTTGAAAAACATATGGACAGGTCTTTATCCATTCTTTCCTAGAAGCAAATGCCGACATAGACTGCATTAGGGAAAATTCCTATGCATTGCTATACTAAGCTCTAGCAGTACAAGCACCATGTGCAGAAAGCTCCATGCCCCATCATTGAGATACTCCAGTTAGCCATTATATCTGCATATCAGGCCCTTAGATGTCTAAATTTTGGAATATCAGCAATTTCCTTCCAGTGTAATCACTCCCTTGGAATAGTCCTGCGTGTTCCAGAAGAGAGCATCCACACAGCAGGTAACACGCAGGTAACTACAGCAGTTTAATGATACAAGGCGCCCCTGGGGGTTACAAGAAATAATGGCCACTAGCTAGCAGAGAGCAGATTTAGACTGGACATTAGAAAGAACTTCTTTACAGTTAGAGTGGCCAAGGTCTGGAATGGGCTCCCAAGGCAGGTGGTGCTCTCCTCTACCCTGGGGGTCTTCAAGAGGAGGTTGGATATACATCTAGCTGGGGTCATCTAGACCCAGCCCTCTTTCCTGCCTATGCAGGGGGTCGGACTCGATGATCTATTGAGGTCCCTTCTGACCCTAACATCTATGAATCTATACCAGTATGGATATGCTAGGAGCTTCCATATAAAGAGAAACCATAGATTAGTGAATAAAACAGACTAAACCAAAGGTTAATTCAAGAACTGGATAGTTGACCTCAGACATTGGCTTAAACTTTATCCATGTGATGCTGCAGCGATCTGCCTGAACAAGCAGAGGCAGGTCAGGATGACCTGATGTTACTAAGCACTAGAGAGGTCTCTTACCAGGCTACGTGCTCCCAAGGCCCTACTGCTTCTGCTTATTGCAGGAAGGTGCCCAGTATGTCTCTCATCCAGGTAAGTTGGTATCACAGCTGCTCATATATACAGATGCCTTAAGTGCCCAGAAAGCTTCACAGGGCATGAAAAAAGACAAAGGTCCATGCTAGGAAGAACGGGTAGCCCAGAGTCAGACTGTGGATGCAGTCGCTGGCTGCATTGAGGGTGGTGGCACTGAACCCCAGCAGAGCCCCCTAGAACAGCAGTGTCACACTTATCCAGGATCCACACTGCACAGGGTGTTTGCAAACACCACATCCAGTGCAGGTCCTAGACTGGCTGGAGTGGGATCCATGCGCAGCATACATCCCAGAGCAGGCATTGCGTGTGGCATGGTCCAGCCAGGGTAGCCATTACGTGCAGTGTGATGGCTGCTCCAGCCAGACTGAACTATACATGACGCCCATTCTGACCACTCTGGGATCCACGCTACATACAGTGTTGGTCTCAGACTGGATGGAGTGGCCACCAGATCAGGTAGGCTGGGAGCAGGGGGGACAAAAGGTGTAGGGGAGAGAGGAGAGTGTCCATGGGCCAGATCCGGTCTGCAGACTAACTCTGGTCCACAGGCACACACTATGCCTCGTACGAGTTCAATCAACCCAGAGGCAGCACCAGAAGCCAGACAGCAGGGCTTGTTTGACATCCTTGCCTTAGAGGGATATGTAGTCTGGAAGCACTGGGTATGTCTACACATACACTTTAATGCGCACTAGCCTATTTTACTGCCCATTAAAACATCATGTCAAAAACCATGCACTTACATGAATGTGCAGTAAAACAGGCTACTGCGCATTAGGGCAGCCTCATGTGCATTTATTTAGTACCTCACATTGGAGGTACTAAATTTAATGCGTATTAGGAAAAGCATATTAATGCACATGTAGACATGCCCGCTGAACAGCTAGGCTCTTGCTACACACATTGAAAAACAACCTCATTCTTTGTACAGGAGCCAGTTCTAGTAACCAATGCAGTGTGGACTCCTTTGGGGTGCTCAATACCAGTCAGAACCAGCTGGGAAGTTTATCTGCAGTCCAGGGGCTCATGGACTAGAGCCGTGACCAGCACTTCACACGGAAACAAAAGGGAGATGAATCTCCTCACTTCCCCCATTCTGTGAGGCCTTCCCAATCTGGCCTGAACTCAGACAAGTACAATTAATGGGACAATACAGGACAACAGAGGGAGGCTTCTGTAAAGAGTGGATATCAGAAAGGGAGTTTGTTACATGAAAGCCAAGGATCAAGCATATGGGATGGTATTGGAACGTATAAAGCTAAAAGCAGGAGGAAGACACAAAGGAAGGACATGGGAAGAGGGTGTTAAAAATCTTAAACAAGAAAGGCTGTACTGTAATGTGAGATGCAGCCTTCAGCAACCTCCCCCTGAATATTTCAGCCCAAGCACCCTAAAAAGCAACACCATCCATGGCGCTGGGGGGCACAGCAAAACAGAGCTCAAACCTGCTGCTTTACTCTTCTTTCCTACAAACCTCACATTCCCAGCTGGAGCTCCCAGAGGCCCAGTAATGAAGAGGAGGTCACAGGACATGCAATGTGGCTAATAGTCACCACGTCCATAGGAAATAATCAAGATGCTGACCTGAGCCAGCCTAATGCCTGTTCATTAAAGGATCAAATGAGGACATGGAAGCTCTTTTCTGGAGCACACAGGCATCATTTCAGTTGCTGAAATATTCATGCACCAATAGGAGCTGTGGTGTCAGTGTCTGCCCCAATACAAATGAACCTGAGCTCAAGGTACAACAGTTTGTGTTTTACAGAATGGAATCAGAATTAAAGGCTTTTTTCCACTTTCACCTCTACAAGTGTGCTCGCCTTTCTCTACAAGGATGTCTCAAATCCAAGTCCAAGCTCATCCAGGGAGCAGATATACACAAGGGCTGAAGTAAACATTTTAACAAAACCATGTTCTGAAATTGAACCAAGAGATTTGCATTGTTGCCCCAAAGTCTACTAGGCAACAGTAGCTCCAGTTCTTGCAAACTGTGTTACACGAGGACCGTGGCTGGGTGCACCTGATAAATATGAGCTGGCATCTGGGCACTGCAGGTCCAATCAAAATCCACTGCAGGGAAGCGCTGGAAAATCTCAGTTCTAAAGGATTTTCCATTCTTCCACAATGGGGAGAAGAGGATCAAGAGACAACTCAGACAAAGTTGCAACCTTCACTACTGACTCAACACAGAACCCCTTTTCACAGGCACTCCCAAAATAAACCCACAGCACTGGCACACATGTGAGCTGGGTTATTGCACATGCGAAAGCCCAGATGTCTTTCCTATGCAAAATGCTGTGGGATCAGTCCCATGGATTTAGGAAGAAGATGAGAGGGGTCCGTCCTCAGAGGTCAGCATCGTGACACAGCCTGCAATACTGCAATCACAGGTTGTTTTAGATCCAAGTAAGTCTAAGGTTGTAAAATCAATTCCTGTACACAGTGTATCGTACCACCTGGTAAACCGGCAAGTGTGGTCACGTGCCGAGCCAAATGAAGGCATGGACACTACTGACCCATGCCAAGGGCCTACTTCAGGAGTCAGGAGTGCATCAGACATTCCACTTTCCATTCTTTATAAAAGCAAATGTGTAGCCCTTCTTGTCACGAAGAACACATTGAAAACATGGCCCATGTGTCACTGAGGCAGGGAGGGGAAGTATCTAGCTGCTGCTCCACAGGGAATGGTGGGAGGAAAGAAGTGGATAAGATACTTGGGAGTATACATCCTTTTGCCATCCCTTATCCAAGTAATGGCAGTACCCTTAGTCCCAACATGTCACAATACACACCCCCAGTTGTTTTCATTTGGTCCTGGTCCCATTAGAAATGACTACAGCATGCTGTGTGCAGACAAGCGGCAGAGTAAAGGCGATGCTGTCAACCTTAACTTCAGCGCTTCCCAGTTTCAATTCCTACTCACTGCCGCACTGTAGTTTCCTGCGTATATTTACACGGCTTCTGCCACACATTCCCATTCTCTCAGGGTTCAGCTCACACAGACTGCCTGAAACACACCACTTACAGTGTCAGTACTTTGCGGCTTCCACGTACCCAAAGTTCATTAAATCAATGCAAACTGCAGGCCAGCCTCTGCTCAGGTTACTCTCACCAGCAATTCTAAGGATCTTCATAGCAAAGCTCCCCTGTTTGAGATGGGGTTAACCCTATTTAAGAGATGCTTAAAAGGGACTTTTCCAAAATTCCTACGGGAACTTGTGAAGGATCTTTGTAGCCTGACCTCGAACAGTCATTACTCACACTGCTACCAACAGAAGTCACAGCTGCTTTGTGTAACTAGAAACAGCAGGATTCAATCCTATGTCTGCCAGGCACTGGAGAAGATGCAACCTGAGTGGACTCCCCGTTCCATGGCCAGGACAGTCAGTCCACCCGCACTGTGTCCCCTGTAGACAAGGTCCCCTGTAGACAAGGTTAGATAGCTAACAGTCTTTGCCACCGCAAATGAACCATTTCTCCTGGAGTGGGTCAACCAGATGTTATCAGAAAGCTGCCTCTTTCCAGTTCTTACATACAGAGACTAATCTAATGCTCAGTAAATGTCTACATGTGCACGGGATTTACTGCATAGTAAATTAGGATAACGTGCTATTTGCTAGTACCAGGAAATGCAGGTACTACATTAATGGCACATTAGCTACTGCACAGCAGTGCACTGCTGCCTGGCTAAACCCTGGTGCTGCCAGGGCAGCTGTCTCCCTGCCATGTGGAGATCAGGACCGGTTCCAATCCCCATGTGGCCAGGAAAGCTGTCCTGACAGCTGGGACTGCTGAGTCCCAGCCACATGTGGATCAGGATGAGCCCCTGCCAGCCCTGGGGCTGGCACCCAGGGGAGACTGGAGCTCTTTCTGGCTGCTACAGGGGGGCAAAGCAGAGTGGGAAGAGCCCTAGACTGGACTGCTCCTGTCAGGCACAATTTGCTCCCAATGGGGGCCCATGTGTAGACGTGTGCCCCACAGCACTTTGCAGAAAATTCAGGCACATTAACTGCAGGTGTAGACTTGACCAGAATCCCTCAGCTGTGCTCAAAACAAAGGTCCCACAAGGCTTTGCCACTGCAGCTGCCTGCCATTCACAGACGACAGCATTCAACTCAGTCACTGATCGAATCAGGAAAGAATCAAAGCTGGAAGTGCCAAGACAAACCACTACCCAGACCCATATGCTCTCGCAATACTTTCTTTGTGTTACTTCCCAAGCTATCAGCTTGCTGGACAGGATGGGAGAATCCATTTACCGCCCACCACTGTATGGGTTCAAATCAAGACTTTCAATCCCAGAATTGGATCTGAACTTCCCCAGAGTTTTCAATGGGATGGACTGGCCTCTAGAACTAGTGACCATGTACACGTCCATCCCAACCACCACTTTACATACAACAGAGCTTCCAAATATTAAGGAAATTAATGAAAGGTTCAAGAACAGGAAAATGCCAAAAATGCCCCAAACCACAGGTTGTATTAGCTTTTCCTACCCTGCTCGCCTGCTTTTTCTCTTTCGTCAGACACAATAGCTCTTGATCTCCCTTGAACTCTCATATACCCCGTTTCACTCACCTTCTCCAGTAACTTATTCCATATGTTGGATATTTGGTATGAAACAGTCCTGCCCAAGTGCCTCATTTATTTCTCTTCTCTCCTTTGAACCCTGTTCTCAATAAAAACAATTTATCTTCATCAGGTTTGAAATCTTCCGTTGGGTCACCTCAGGGTCTCTTTGCTCTTTTCCTGCTCCTTTAAACTTTTCCTTGCAACTTGGCCTCTTCAGACTTGGTACCACCTTGGTTTTACCTTATGAAGTACCCTCTCCTAACAATGCAGCTTCTTGCTCAAGAGAAAATACGTACTGAAGAGCCAATTGAGCATGTCTATCTAGGGATGTGATCCTGGCCCTGCATTAAACCTTTCCTGGTTGGTAAAGAAAGTGGCAAAGACAAAACATCCAAATATTTAACACAGGAATGCTGGAACAGTTGTCAGACTTAACGATACTAGCCACTGATCTACAAGTGCATCACTATGAAACTTCTCCCTAAAATTTGAAGAAGGTAGTGGAAAGAAAACCGAAGTATTTTGTGGTCCAAAACACTTCTGTAAAACGCAGGAGTTGCTGACTGGTACTGACTCATCATCATGTACAGAGCAGGGAGACCGGAAGCCAGGACTTCTGAATCTAGCTACTAAGAAAAGACTCCAGCAGCGACAGAAGCCAAGGCAGATAGTGAAAGAGGAACATCACAGAGGGCTCCTGCCTCCCTTGAGAATGATAGGGAACCGAAATCAAAAGCCCAAGGAGACCAGGCCAGGGCCAACACTGATGTTAACACCCACAGTTAACAGCAACTTGCAAGTATAAACTGACTGATACAAAAACCCTGGTCCAAATAGGGACTCGCAGAAACCTTCATGTTTTGAGGACATTTGATCTAGTCTCTTAGGTTATGGACAGTCAAAAGAAAACCAGTTGATAGGAGGCACAAACTTAGAGAACGGCTGATACACAGTAAACTGCTTATATGCAACCACAATTACCTCCCAGTAAATGAAAGATGAACTGGGGCAAGTCGGCCCAGTGTACAGCGGGGGTACACTACCCTGGTTTAGCTTTCACTTCCCACCAGGCACATAAACAGTTATTGCACCAGTTGTTGCAGCCTAATTTGCTTTAGGTTGTTCATCTGTCCATACTGTAAGTCCACAGTGGGTCCTTTACTGGGCCTGCCAAATTCTGGGGAGGTTTGAATCCCGACCGAGAAGCAAACTCTGTGCATCTCTAAATAAAGCCCAGAGGTGAGAAGGCCTCGCTGCAGAGGCACAGGGATCGAAACAGGAGGGTCAATCCGTCACACAGGGAAGAGCCAATTGAGCATGTCAATCTAGGGATGTGATCCTGGCCCTGCTGTTGCCAATGGCAAAATTTCCACCGATGTCAGTGGGGCAAAGATTTCACCCAAGGAGCATGAACAGGCTCCTTTGTCTAAGGCAATGGCTGCTCCATGGCTTCCTTGAGATCCTGCATTGGAGGAGAGAGACAAACTTCCACAAAGGATGGTGGTGGCACCTTTGCCTGGGCCAGACAAAGGTGTCAGAGACTTGACGTTGGGCAGCAGATGAAAACAAACAGCACAACGCTCAGGATTACCCATACAGACTGCCTTGCGTAATGCCTCCTGCTACAGCGTCAGCTGTCTCCTAAGTTTTTGTTGCTGACAAGAGGGACATGAAACTTTATCATGCAAGAAGAGCCCACCACACCCGGGACACAGGTGCACCTGAGATGAGCTTTTAACTGTCACAAGTAACTAAACAAGTCAACAAGCAGGATCAGTGCAAGCCCTCCATCCACTCGGACCTGGAGCCTGGAACCAGGGTTAGGGCAAGCCCTCTCTCGGACCTAGTTCAAGCTGCCTGTTCATTTCTTGCCTAGCTGCTCATCCAGGTCAAGAGCAACTTCTCCTTACAATCCTACAGCATCCTACCCATCCTGCCACCCAGACCCAGGACACTACACTAGTCCAGTCAGTGCCCAGGAGCCCTATCTACAATAAACTCTTATTGAAAGGTGCTCACTGCTGATACTGGCACTACAGTAGTGTAGAGAGCCCATTGGGACTCTAAGCACCATGTCATGTATGTCAGGAGAGGTCTAGAGGCCTGATGGTTGAAATGCTATGTCCTGTTTGCACAAGTGCTCCAACAATTACTGCCGGGGGAGGATGGAGCCCTGGTGGAAAACCTGAAGAAAAGCTGGTTGTGACCAGAGAAGGGAGGCACCCAGTGTGGCTCCCATACAGGAATGCATGAGGTTTGCCAGCTGCCAGATGTTGGCTCTTCTCCCCGTGAAGTCTTCCAGCTCCATACTGCTGCCTCACTCCAGCAGGAAGGTTTACCCTCTCACTTCCCTGCTGTGTTCACTCTTCCCCCCAACCACGAGCTCACCTGCCCCTTTCCACCACTTCCTAAGGGGCCCAACTCATCGCCTTCCTTGCCTTTCACCTGCCCACCTTTTCCTCCACCATGCTGCCCCATTCTCCACCCTCTTCCCCTCCATGCTCTCAACCCTTCCTACTCTGCCTCTGCGCATGCTTTCTGCCCGGACTATCCCTAGACCCACACTCCACACCAAGGCCATGCTTCCTGCTCCCTCCCTCTTCCCCGCACCCACCCTCCCACTGTCCCAGACTCTTCACTGTTGCCTCCCCTTCGGGCCACACACTGCACAACATTAACTAAAAAAAAAAAAAAAAAAAATGACAGGAGACATTGGACAGCATTTCACCTCATCATCCCTGCAGGCCCCAGCATATTCTTTTATCCCCTCCTCAAGCAGACAGTTTACCGTCTGTGTACCTTAGTGTCTGCTTCTCCGCCCACCCTTGTGACTGTGATTCCTAATGCTCCTGCCGGGAAGGTTCGGATCATCTCTAAGTCACTCAGCAAAGTGGAGTTTGATCTTTGACCTTCTGCTTTCCCAAAGCCACACGGGGCTTCCCCCTGCCAACAGCAGCATTTACCTTTTAGTCAGGAAAAATAACCCATGCCCCAAATACTCTTTGCTGTGGGTTAAATTTAAGAGTTACTGGAAGCATGAAAGGCGCAAGCTCGTTTGCCAAAGACCAATAAAATAACTTGCTAACTACTGGCTGGTGTGACCTACCCCAACACAGTGCCACTTGATGTAGAAATGGAAATGAATCCAAACCCCAAGGCCCCCAGCACCAAAGTCTTTCACACTTTGTCTCGCAGGCCCACAGCATCTTCAGAAACCATACAGAATGAATATTAGTACATAACATTAGTATGCTGAATAATACTTTAAAAAAAAAATGGCTCAAAGCTCTGAAGTGTGGATCCAACCTGGCACCAGGAAAAGCTGGATTCAAAAAGATAGTTAGAAGATAAAAGGGGGCACCAGTATGGAGAGCATCCCCCTCTGAGAAAAGGAGACAGAAACAGCAAGGCATCATGCTGTAACACTTCCTCAGTTGGCTAGTGTACAAGACTGGGACAAAGGGACAACCCAAGAGAAGGACAGGCTTCATTGTGGTATCGCAAACCACCAGCATGCGTGTGTGGGGAAGATGAGAAACACTCCTATGTTTAATTGATTTGGGAAAAACTTAACAAGCAAGTGTGATTAAAAGGGGGAATTCGAATCGTTTTGCCACCGGGGATCAAAAGAAAAAGGCTTTCTCACTCCTCTGCAGAAGCACAGCCCAGGGCACTGCATTGTTGGGATAGGATTTGAAACACACCAAAGACAGCTTCTACGGCGGGCGTCTGTGTTGACACAACTTGGACACCGATGTCGGCTCTCTGGGTTTTATTTAGCCAAGAGTTCCCTGCCATAACATGCCAGTCTCCCTTTTAAAAAAAATCCAGATGCTACATGATAATACAGGTGTCACCGACAGAAAAAATGCATAACGCCGGGGACATGCCAATCTAGCCTTTCCCCACAACTGAATATCCCACCCAGCATCAAAAATCTTGGCCGATTTCCTTCCCTTCCATCCAGCCGGCAGCTGTGAAAGGCATGGGAATCTCGACGATAAACAGAACGCATGGCTATTTATAATGTATATTGCAGGCAGCTTTAAGAAAAGCAACCATAGGCCATTCCTGTCCCAGCTCAACAGCACACGATAAGGCACCAATTGCACTGACAGCCTGACAGCAAAAATAAAGGCATTACCTGCAGTTTGTCCTGTCATACTGCACCCGATTGTCCACCTTCAAGGTCTAGTATTGTCATCAAAAGCAACCCCCCTTCTGGCTTAGTCCATCTGCAGGCTTCCCATTCTCCCTGTAGAACAGCTTCTGACCTCCAATCCTAACATTAGTAGCTTGGATGCTTCACTGCCTCCTTGCTGTTCCCTAGCCCATGTCGTCACCAGGTTTGGCCTGCTCTCATTGGCTGAGTGGGAGCAGATAATAATACTACTAATAGCACGGAGAGGGCTGGAATACACAAATCTTTTGTTTCAAAGCAGCTAGCGCAGAGAAAGCTGAAGTGGGAGAGGGAATCTAGAAACTTGAAGAAAATCACACAAGGCAGCTGCAAGAAACTGCTCACAAGCAGCATATCAAAAAAAAATCAAGTGCCCAGCCCCAAAATGTACACACAGACCGAGACAAAGCTTTACATGCAGTCTCATCCCTTTCACTCCTGTCTTTATTTTGAAAAATACATGACTTCTCATCCCAAACTATTTTCTATGCCCAGCCAAGGCATGAATAGTGGGACACTGCATTTCTTACTGTTTTCACACAAGTTCAGTGTGATGGTGCAAGGTCTGCTTCTCTATACAGGTCCTATGTTTCTCTCTGGCATGCGCAGATTACAGACAGAAGCACTGTAAACTTCTCCCGCAACCCACAATGTTATGGCAAAAGAATGAGGTCTTTTTAGCTCTTGCAATCTTTGGTTTTAATCATATTGAAGGTGCATCTAGCTGACAGCTGTAACTTTGGTTTGCATCCTAGATTGTGACACTGGTTTCTTGCAGTGAAAGGATGAAAATATCAAGAAACTTCATTTAGGTTCCCAGAAAACCCTTTAGCTAAACATCATGCCAAGTCACTGCTGAATTCTATGTGATTTTGCAGCAATAATTTAATTCTGCACAACCCTCTGGCCAGGCTGGAACAAAGCGAACACGTTGATGCAATAAGCCACAGGTTAGCCTCAGAAGATTCCCGTTTCCCATTTTTTAATTTTTTTTTTTAGTGTTTTTCCTTTCCCCACCGCCCAGTTCAGGATTTTAAAGTGCTTGAAGAATCACATCTTCCAGGATAGTCTGATCTAAGTTAGTTTCCCCCAAACCAAATAATTGAATTCATATACAACACAATAGTTGGAAAAGCAGGGACTCAATCTAGTTTTGTGACAATGACCTGAGTCTAAAAAATCATAAAATACAATCACTTTTGCAATCTCTAAAATGAATCCACCTCTGGGATAAGGCATAACACACTTATGCTGCATAACACAATAGTTTTTGGACAGGAAACAAAGACTACCTTTTCCTAGTTGAAACCTGGGGAGAAATTTAGGCAAACCGAAGGTAATTACCCAAGCTAGAATAACAAGCATTCCCAGTCCTGCAAAGTGCCTTGTGATCTTTGGTGACCACATGTGATCATGTCTTAGTTTTACAATTCATTCAAAAGACTGGCTCCTCAAGTGATGACACCATGCTGAGTCACTGAATCAATAATGACTCGGAAGACCAGCCCCTCCTGAATCATTCCCACCACTTCCTATTGCAAAAGAGGTTTCTCAAAAGTCTTTTTTCCTAGTCCTGCTGTAGCATAATGCTACTTAGTCTGTGAGATCCAATATGCTCACAGTACAAGGTATATGGCAAGCTGGTATGCCTGTTCCCAAACCAGAGAGAGATGTTTGGTCAACTTTGCCCAGATAGTGCCAACATTCACCAGGGGCAAACCTAGCAACTTCTTGGCAGCGCAAGAAGGAAATCCCTTCTCCATGCTACAGGCAACAGGGGACCGGTTGTGCTGGTAAGTAATTTAAATAGGAAGAAAATGGGGTCACAACACAGGGAAAGTTTTCAGGCCTCATGGCAGCGAGATCTGAATGAATGCATGAGGAACTGCTTCTCTCTTTCTGTCCCCGTAGGATGGGATTTTCAAAAGTGCTCAAGCCAACTGCCTGAATTTGAGCCAGCCCCTTCACAGAGTTTCCACTGCAGTCTTCAACTACAGAGGTGCTCTGGTACTAGCGTTATGAGTGTGATCAGTGACTATACTAGACTAGAAGGGGTGAAGCTTAGTAGCAAATGAGAGGCATGAAGATGATGATGGTACGGACTTAGTTCTACATAAACGTACCCCTGCAGCTCTCCTGAACACTTACCCCACTTTCGGCAGTCTCCCTTTCCAATCTTCAGGAGAAGATCCCTCACAGGGAAATAAAGGAAAAGAAAGGAAGGGAAATTCTGGTGCAAGGAGAGAGGGAGAAGTCATCACTATATGGGACCTCAGAGAGGAAGGAGATCTTGGGGTAAAGAAGGAGAGGGAAGCAGGTATGGGAGAATGAGGGAGATAACCAGATACAAGAGGGAATTAGCAGCAAAGAAACTGCAGGAGCAAACAGAATCAGCACAATCCCTCTGGTCACATTATACTATCCTCCTGGCTAAGGGGAATGAGCAAAACCAACAAGAGAAAAATCACAAAAAACTGGAACTTCACTGGCACACAGGCACTCTGGTCCTTGATGGGGAAGGTCTCCTAAGAGCACATCCATCGTTCCCACCCCATTATTTCTGAGGCTCACACACACTTACCTGGAAAGAGCCCTGTATGCTTCAAGGCAGACAGACAAAGGGAATATCACTGTCCTTGGTATTCCAAAGGGTTAAAAGCCATCCCCTGCCGCAATGATTTCATGGCCATGGAATTTGAAGGCCCAAGGGCACTGAAATTCTGCTTCTCAGGCTGGGCTTGCTCAGCAGGTAGGACCCTTTGGACAGGCCTGGGCTTTGACAGAGACACAGAATCTAGCTTAACTTGATCCCCCACAGCTGTGCTGGACCACCAAACAACTCCTACCTCTTTCCTACAAGGTTGGCACGGGAGAGAGAGCTCCCTGCTAAATATCCCCCTTGCATGCAAGCCACATTGGGGCAAATGCCTGGCAAGCTTTTTGGTGCAAAAGCCTGGCAAGGGAAATGAAAATGCAATATTGAGTTTTTGTGCATCTAAAGACTAAAGCTAGAGATGGCATTTACGCTGGGCCTTCCTTACCAAACACCTCAGTCAGCCCAGCACTAAGCCCCAACCAGGTAAGTGGCTGAAGCCCCAGGTCACACTCCCTAGGACTCTGTTAGGGGACAATTTTGCCCCTGGAGCCTGTCAAAGTAACCTTAGGAGCTGCTTTAAACTTGAACCCCAATTGTTACACCCTGTGGAACAGTTGGAATAACCAGAGCACAGGGTGCCTCTGACACATCTCCCCAGCTGCCCCTGCCACATCTGCTGTGGCTGGAGGTGGCACAG
>NW_005842374.1:1197003-1213599 GCF_000455745.1 Alligator sinensis
TCCTGCTGGCAAGAGCCCAATGGCTGCTTCTAGCCACCAACCAAGTGAGGCCCTGTGGTAAAAACCTCCTCACAACTACATTCAGATGTCTCCAACATGATGCACTGGGGTAGAAGGAAAGGACAAGGGATATACTGGCATAGCACAATAGGGTAATTGCCTATATCTCTGCAAGATATCTGGGGACCTTTAAAGCAGTAACACAGAGGGCACAGAAGGCACAGCTCGTGCTGCATGTCTAACCTGATAAACCCTAATGTAGCAGATACATAATAATTATAATGCTCAGCACTTTCATTGCATCAAATTCTTGGGGACTCAGTGTCCCCCAAAAAGACTTAGCACTTGCCAGAAGTGATTATTGACACCCAGCACCGTGTATCTAGGTGCATGCAAGACTGGCAGTCTCCGTACAAGAGGCCAAGCACAGTACTCACGGGCTGCTTGCAGGAGCCCAGTATTCACTCAGCTGGGACAGCCATATTGGTGAGTGCTTTTAGGCAAAGGGGTCAATGTCTGCTAAAAACAGACAAATTTGTGCTTAACCGATTTCCACAGTGTCAGAATTCAGGAAAACTCAGTAGGCAGAAGCATCCTCCCTGGAAATCCTTGGGTCAGTACTATTCTAATTTATTCCACGCTAATTGGATCCCTGGTGCCAGGCAGAAAAGTCCTGGCATGCCAAACCTGAGGCTTAATGCCACTAAGAAACCCCTCTTCTGGCTTCCACTAGGCAGCAGCCTCTGGCAGTGTTTAACACACCTCACAGGCAAACCTGACATACTTGCTGCAGTACAGCATGGCTGCTGGATAGTGGGGGAAAGGGAGGTTCTTTTTTTTTTTTTCCAATCTTTTAATAATCTATAATAATCAGCAGTAGCTGGAAGAGATTTTGTCCTGCAAAGGAAATCAGTGGTGAGGACTATTTTTCCCCAATATTCAAGAAAATTACCAACATAACTGATCTGGGTCCTAATGACTGAATGGCTGTTAGTATTATTAGCAGCAGCCAGCATTTTGATTGGATTGCACAATCCTTCTCCTGCAGAAAAGCAGCTCTAACCAAGCCTGAATTACTTAGCTGAAATGCTGCTGGTTTTTTGGTGGGCTGGGTTACACATTTGCCACTTCCCCCACCAGGCAGCGTGAATCTAAGTCAGCAGCAAAGAGGTTGGAAAAGGATAACACTGCAGGGATGGTTTAGCCACCCTGCCTAGCGTGCCGAGTTGGTTTGAGCAGGGGAGAGAAAAAGTGACAAGGAGGGACACTGAAAACTAACAATTAAATTTTTTGGACTGGTTGGACTATGATGTCATGGTTTCCCAGCTTCCCTATGATTGGCTGATGGGTTGAGCATCTGCTGAGAGCTAAGGGCTGGTTATTTGCCTGGAGGTTCAGACCTTTCAGAGCAGCTTTGAATCATGGCTGGTTGTCGTGACAACCTGGATAGTGTCAGATCCTGATAACCGAATAATGAGGTTGTCACAAAAAGGAGTCCCACCATCAGAAAGGTTTAGCGATCATTAGTGTATCTGAGGGAAATGTGCAAGCAGAAAAGGTAGGGGGAACATTTGTCGCTGCTGGAACACAAGAACAGCCGGCCTGGCACAGGAGCTTCATTAGAGAGGAAACACCTAACAACACACGGCAATGGCAACAAGTTAGGTTGTTTAACAGCGAGTGTGCCCTACAAGCTCCGTCATGGGACCTGGGACCTGTGGATATCCAAGCAGAGGAGCAGAACGAGGAACTGACCCACAGCGACTGCAGGCAGCCCTGACCAAGTACCGATGTCTAGACCCAGCAGAGTGGGCACGGGCACAGCACGGGGCAGGGCACGAGGCATGGGGCTAGGAACCAGGCAACTTGGAGTCTAGTCCCAGCTCTGCCACCGATTTGTTGTGTGACCTTTGGGGAGTCACTGAATCTGCCTGCCTCAGCTTACCCATGTAGAAAGGATGTGATGTTACTCATCCATTTTTGCAAAGTGCTTTGAGGTCTGTGGGGTATGACCCCTGAGTCCTGTGTATTAGGAAGGTGACAAGTGAGAGTGGCAGCTCACTGGAGGATCGTGACTGAAGAGTATCAAGGAATCCTATCAGGTCAGAGAGGTGGATGGACAAGACCGTACAGACTTCCTCTGCTCTGTGATGGCTGCTGCGTCTGTAGTCATTCATACATAGAGGAAAAACCTAAAGAAATTCACCTACCTCCCTAGCTCCTAACATCCAATAACTTCCCTGTTGGGGAAATGTTTTTATCCCTGCAGACTCTTCGGCCTTTTGCATCTTTCTGCTAATCATTCTTTATCCTGCTTTTGCTGGAGTCGGAGAGTTTTGCCATTGACAGCAATACGAGCAGGATAAAGACCTGTCTTACGGTTTGATGCTTTTCTGTCTCCACTGTCTGAGAAACTCAACCAATGTATTTCACAAACTGTTGCCCCCCCACACATACCTCCCAACCCAAACCAGAAGCGGAGAATACGTTTTAAAGGTCTCAGTTGATGCTGTTACACATCCCTTCCAAGGAATGATCTTTGAAAAAACTTGCATGTCATTATTTGGCAGAAAAGAAAGGTGGAAGGCAGAATTTACATCAGTATAATTGCAGCTACTTTTTAATCCCTTATTCCTATAAGCAACTGAATGATTCCTTTCTCCATCTTTCCTGCACTGCACTGTTTTAAAAAACCCGACCCCCAAATCCTATACTATATAATTTACTTATTATAGTTCAACTTATATTTTTTTAAGCTTTATTTATTAATAAAGTCCAACTTTTTTTAACTTCCAATGGTAATTTTCACACTACAAGTTAATGTTTCAACTCTGGATTTAATTTAGATGTAATAAGAAAATTAACAGATGTCAATTAAATACCAATCCACTCTTAAGACTGTGTTTAATAGATATCCATCTTAATATATGGTTATTACACCTCATTAGGCAGTTGCTGAGTGTCAGTAACTGCTGTTAATAATCAACTGATATTTAACCCCTATCCTGGAACTAGCATAGTTAAAAGTAGCCCAAAGTTCTGTGGGGATGATAATATTAAACCCTCAAGGCAAGTATCAGCTTAGATGCAACAGGGAATTTATTACAATAAAAATGGGCCAGATAATGGGTCTCAGAGCCACAAATCCCATTTGCAGATCTTGCCTCCCAACAGTGAGGATGGGTGGAAAAGTCCACAGGAAGATTTCTGCCTGATCTGAGCTAATACACCTGCATAGCCCGTGACATTTTAAATCCTAAAAACCTCACAACAGTCTTTAGAGTACTGTTACCCCAGTACTACAGAAGGGAAAAACTGAGGCTCAAAGCTGCCTATTGGTTCTGTGAGCTGCAGGAACGGAAGAGAGGAAGTTTCCAGCTGCCAGACCCGTGCACTGTCCTCTAGATAATGCTGCCTCCCATCATTCAAATGTTTCTTTTCTATATTATAATCAGCATAACCTGTCAGTAGGAGCTGTGGGGACATACAAGGTAGCTCATTTTAAACCAGAGCTCAGTAAGATGTGTAATTAAACATGCATCCCCAAGTCAGAGAAACCAAAATTTACTCCACATCTCTACAACCCCAAGAAGTCCCAATAATCCTAAACTCTGATAAAATAAACCATTTAAAAGTGGAATGCCCAGACTTTCACACTCCATTGCCTAATATTAGGTTTGTAATTCCTTGTTTAGTCTTTGCGTTGCAATAGCATCTAGGAGCTGCAGTCAGGGTACAAAACCTCATTGTGCTAGGTTCTGGGGAAATACAGAACAAAAAAGACGGTCCCCTGCCCCATATTGCTGGTGATCTAATAATAAATCAAGCTGGCAAAATAAGTAGCCATATTTTCAAAAGCCTCCAGAATGCACAGAAGACACTGGTAAGTTCTTTCCTATGTTGCACTTTGCCTTTGAGTGAGATTGATTTTGCTAGTAGCAGATAGTAAAATTGATAGCCAGCAAAGGAATGACAAATGGTAGCCGGCTATTGATAGCACAACAAATGCAAGCCAGTGACAGAATCCAAACTCGCCATAACTCACCAGAGGAAAGGACAGGCTCTGCTATGATTAAGAGAAGTGACCTCGCTTGTGCAAAACTTGTCTGTCTGAGGAAACTGCAATCTCCTGCTTTGAACTGACTCAAAGGCCTGAAACGTTTTATTTATAATAGTAAGTAAGAGCATATTAAAGAGGTGGGAGGTGTCACATGTATTCAAAGTCAAAAGAAACTGCCCAGCCTAAGCAGTACCTAGTGGATGAAGCACTGAACTTGGAGAGTCAGGTCCTGACTGTACTAACATCAAGAGTAAAATGTTATTGCCACAGGGCTAGGTTTTTACCCACAATTCGCCTTCCCCCTGAGGTACCAAGTCAACTTGGCTAAGTCATTCTGCACCTTAGTTTCCCCATCTACAAAAATGCAAGCAATTGTATTTGCCCATTTGTATCAAGCCCTTTCAGAGCTATGGGTGAGGAGCACTGTGCTTATTATTGGAAGAACAAGTGGAAAAGCTTTACAGGAACCACAGATATAGCAAGTAGGTCTCTGATGTAGAATAGCATGCCCTGCTGATATAAGATCCCAATAGGCCAGGGGTAGGCAAAATATGGCCCGTGGGCCAGATCCAGCCCACCAGGCACTTTCATCCATCTCATTGCACCCACTAACGAACTGAGCCCCACCCAGCCCTTCCACCCACGAGTTTGGGAGCAAGGCCCTCATGTATACGCACACCCCCAACAAAGCCTATTGTACCTCTCTCCCACCCGCGTGGGAGGAAGGGCCTGGTCCAGTCCGCACGCAGCTTCCAGGTGGGGCTGCTGCTGCCCCTGCTGCAGCTGCCCCCATAGGAACCTGCTTGGCTTCCCAGGTATCCATCTCCTTCTGGGCAGCAGGTAGGGAACCGGCAGGGGTGATGGAGATGCAGCTAGGCAGAAACGTGCACAGGCCACACCTTGTGGGGGGGTGGGAGTACGGATCTCGGATGGACAGGGTGTGGGTGTGAGGAAGGGTCGAGGGTGTGGGGACCCCCCCACACACTCTCCCACATGGTGTGCAGCCCCTACTGCCAGCAGCAACCATAGGTGAAGACACTCAGGGTGCTCATGAGTCACTGCAGCCAGAGCTGTGTGCAAGGGCGATAAGCATAGACTGCTCGGCCCACCTCTACCACGTCACGTGCCTGCAGCTCCCACACTTACACCAGGGGAAGTCCTGCGCTGGAGCCAGCTGCCTTCCCCACCCCTGCCACCACCGGGCTCCACAAGGAGTGGAGGGAGCCCCGCACCCTGCTTCCCTGCAGAGTCCAGCACAGGGCTTCCCCCGGTACCATGCGGGAGCTGCAGGGGCGCAACCCCCGTCCCAAAAGGAGTATTTCGTGGGAGGGGGGCAACGGGAGGGACTTCCTGTGGCAAAGGTCATGGGTTAGGGGGCGGGATGTCTAGTCCCAATATGGCAACCAGGGGGTGGGGCAACCGCCAAGGGGCGGGCCTATCCATGCAGCCTTCGACGGCTCACCCAAACTCATTATGCAGCCCTCCAGCTGAAATAATTGCCCGCCCCTGCAATAGGCCATTACTGCGTCTCTGCCACCCCATCAGTAATAGATGGCAACAAATTCAAAACGTTTAAATTTACATGGCTTGGGTTGTTTTGGCCACAATATTTACTATTTCCCAAGTGGCCTGCTTCCTAGGCAAATCTAACGTTTCAAATTATTTTTTTATTTTTTAACAAAATCATCAAAAATGTTAAAAACATTTTTTTTTCTCAATCAGCTGTAAAAATGGGCATCAGAATAGCCTCGTCTGCCTCCACACTTGTTGGGCAGTGATGGGCCCCTGAGGTAAGGTTGTCTGCTGGATTCCAACTTCATCACAGTGGCAGCCATTCGGGCTCATCTGTAAGTGTGAAGATAAATCACTGCCCTGCTGAAGTGCTATGCAGACATGTCATTCATGACATTTGGTGCTAAACCCAACCCAACACAACACACTGGGCTGTGAAAGGACACATCGGAGATGCATGCATCAGTAGGTGCTAAACACTTAGGCCAACATTTTCACGAGGGATCAATCATCCTGAGCATCCAACAGAAGGCGACTTATTAAGCCTAATTTATTAGGCCTAATTTTCAGAGGTACTGAGCTCCCCCTTTTCCAGTCGTAAGCAACGTATGCCCAGCATGTTTGCAAAGCAGGCTCAAATCATCCTGAGCTGGAAGCCCAAAACTGAGGCCCCTAAACTCACTGGTCAATTTTGTAGCTGTAGATTTCCTGCATAATGCCGAGTGGCTCTCTGAAGATCTCCACGGGGCCTTGGGGAGACTCAGCCTCACACAGGATAGGGCTCCATAGGGACAAGTCCTCAAACAGACTCATTAAGCTTGAGATCCCCTTAATGCCAACTGGCTCTGCCAGAGCGTGAGGGAAAAGAGAAGAGAAATCAGCAGAACATTTTCTAAACTGAATATATTCAAAGTCCCTCATCAGACATCACTGGGTCATTTAAGGCAACAACTTCATTATTAAACAGCATCACCAAAGCAACCATGACCAAGGTACATCAGCTGTTAGGTCTACATCCTGGAGAGTATCCCTGCAACAGCCAGAAAGCTTACCCAAAGCAGCATGTCAGCTCCCTGCCAGTGATACAGCCCCTCAACAGCAGCTTTCTTTTGTATCATCCCGGTCACACAGGCCTCAGGTGCTGCTTCTACAACAGGTCCCACGTCCTCAGGAGAGTCGGCAAGCATACTCACTAGGTGCAGTAAGGAAGGAGACAGGATCGCCTTATGCATTTTTTATGTGTAATTAAAGCTGATACAGCTTTTAGCAAATGAAATGGTATTAACAGCTTTTAACACTGCAGCCACTGGTTTTCAGATAGTCTGCTTAGCTCTTCCCCACTCAAAGCACTTTTGTTTTGCTACGTTTCCAGAACAGAAAGGGCCTACGTATAGGCAGCTACTTTGCATGGGATTTTTCTCCCACTCCACATCTTCAGCAAATTTAGCACAGGTGATGGAGTGCAAACTCAGGAGACTGATGTCTCATGGTCATTCGCAGAACACTTACAGGTTTCCCTCGGTTTATGCTGTACATGTGTTCCTGGAAAACAGCGCATAACTCAAATTTGCTTAAAGGGAACCCACTTTACAACGTAACAAATAGGGATACATTCCAAGACCTCACTGTACTGACCCCCAGACTCATTTCTACCACTTTTACAAGACAATTTTGGTACTCACCAACAGCAGCACAAGCACAGGGTGGTGGTGCATGGTACCATAATGGGGATGGCAGCTCCAGAAACATGTGTCGCAGACAACGAGCAAGGAGCACAGATCCATGCAGGAGATTATGTTTTGGTGCAGGTCACTCCCACACTGCTTGACCTCAAAGCAGCTGACTGCGGGCTTCCACCACACTGATCTCATAAGCATGAATTTACCTCGCGTATAACGAATTGTTGGTATAAAAAGGGTCATCGCATAAGAGCGGATTCACACACACAGAACCTGCATAAAGCGAGGGAAACCTGTATAGCACAGGCAGCTACAGAACAACCTCATTACTCCCATAGGACTTGACTATTCTAGAGAGAGCCAGATAAAGTCTGGCCCTGTAAAAATCACTGGCGAAGCTCCCACTGATTTGGTAGAGCTGGGATTACATTCACTGCCCTTAGCTAAGACGGTATTTCGGTCTCCATGGTGCATTCATTTCTACTAAGGGTGCCAGTTAGGGACACCTGAGATAGAGGGCAGCTGTCTACTAAGACTGGATAGTGGATAGAAGATATCAGCTCACATGAGTCAAGGCAGTTACCAGAATGTAACCTGCTTTCAGTTCCTACCAGCCAGGGGTGGACAACCTAGAGGTGGAGGTCCCTCTATCCTATTACTGTGAACAAGCAATTTCTCCTCAACACGTACTTCATAAATGCAGAGATTTCAGTTTTGAAAGCTTTGCTTCTCACAGACCTCAAATTGACCTATCACTTTCCAGGGCTTGTGAACTATAAGCATTGACAAAAGACAATATTGTTTGGAGAACCATAGCATCCTGGCCACCTTGACACGCTAGTGAAAGGAAAAGAAAGGAGATGCTCTAAATGCTATGCTAGCATCACCATCTAGCATCTTGGGTGAAATACTAACTCCACTGATTTCAAGATGGCCTGGATTTCAGGCCACGTTTTCAAAGCTATTTAAGTTAAACACAAAGAAAGGAGCCAAGTAGGACTTTCAAAAGTGCCTAAGCAGGTCAGGTATTAAACTATAGACTTCAACCCATCAGGCACCTATATCTATCTATCTATCTCTTTAGATGCTTAAGTACCTTTGAAAATCTCTCTTCACCATATGTTTGACCATTTAAAGTCTGATCCTCCAAAATCAATAGAAGTCGTTTAAAGTAATCCTGATGATACAGTAACTGAAAGGTAATAAATAGATCATTTTTAATGGTATCAACTTTATGTGGATTAAAAACCTTTATATCAACCTTAAAATTCTAGTGGGTAGTGAGCATATATTGCACCAGGCAGGATGAAATACTGTTTTCATGCCTTTCTTTGTTTTTGTTTTCTATTCTTCCCCTAACACTGGGTCCCTGCATTTTTTGACTGCAAGGAACCCAATAAGACTCCATTGGAATACACAGAAAAGCCTTGGATGACTCCTGAAGGATCCCACTATTTTCATAGAGAATTCAATTATCTCAATTTTTTTGTTATAATTTGGCAAATGGTGATTATTGGGAGTTAATCTGATGCAGAATCAATTCTCAATTCAGAATAAGGCTAATTCTCTTATGAACACAATGAGAGATTATTTCTGGTGTGCGGTTACACTAGTTCAGTATAATAAATTCTTCAGCAATTATCTATCCTCCATGGTATTACCCACTATGGCATTACTCTTTATTAGAAAAGCCCAACAGGCCTGATTCTGAGCCCACCCAGCCAGGATTTACTCAGAGACAATCAATGAAGTTACTCCTGATTTACACTGGTGTAAGATTAGAGTCATGATCAATAATTGAGTCTCTCTCTGGACTTCAGTGTCTATACTGTTCTGCAGCTGTGCCAAGCAAAGAGAACAGATGGCATTAAGTTTCTATTGATCTAAGTGGACTCGGAGTTAATGGGTCAAATTCACTGCTGGTGCAACTCCATCTTGACTTCAGGGGAGCTGCTCCAGGGATAAACTTTTTAAAAAAATGTCACAGATGGAATTCACTGCAGTAAATAACTGCAGGTGAGAGCTGCTCCAAAGGATACAAGAAGTTACCAATAGACTAGTTAATATACACATGAGGCATCAGAAAACACCTTTGAGATCAAGGCCGTTCCCCTTCTACTTATGCAAGGCACAATTCCTAAATAGATTTATCAGACGGAAAATGGCATTTTGACTGGATTTTGCTCGCGTTCTTTCCAAAGTTGCTTATGATATTTTCTCTTCTTAAACCTTTGCCTGGTTTCTTGCTGATTGTAGGATTTTCGTGGTCACTCATGCTGGAGCCTCAAGAGTAACTCAACTATGATGGGGGTGGGAATACATAGCTCACTTTACCCACTATCACTCCTGAGCTCCCTGGGCTTATAAGCTGCGATTCAGTGCTTTAAGAGTGCCTGAAGTGATTCTACAGGTACGTAAGGTTGCATTAAGGAATCAATGACAAGGAGAAGGAAAAAGGGCGGAAAGCCAACTAGGACAGAGGCCCAAAGTAAGCCATAATGCAAGAGGGTGAATGCTGTGGGAATCGTTTCTTTAGCATAATTCAAAGAGCTTAGTTCATGAACCTGCCTTTTGATGTAAATCATTTCCAGCACTGATGCAAATTAAAAGAGAAATCCCAATCCGGGAGACAGAGTTCTCAGTCTGGGTCAGAAGAAAACCAGATTTCATCACCATGTTCCAAACAAGGGGACTTCTGACTGCCTGGCTGACCACAAAGTCACTAGCACAAATGGGGAATGTACCAGGAAACACCAGAGCCTTAAGTGCGTTACAGAGCCACTTCCCCTTTCCCTCCGCACATCCTCAATGTTACCATCTCTTTAGCACAAGATTTCTTCAAAAAGTTATTCACCCGCCTGCCACGTCCCACCAGCCTGGCTGTGAATGACACCCTTCCCCTCATTTCTTCCTCCTACTGTCTACAGTCTTGTGCAAGCCCTTGTTTCACTCCTGGGTCATGCAACAGCATAGAGCAAATAAAATGTGAGAGCTGCAGATTTGTTAATGTAACAAGTTACTTTGCTACCATTGGCAACATGTAGGGGGTGCACGCAGGTGTATGTGCACCCCCTGAGATTGGCGGTGCACCCCCTGAGAGAAGTGCTGCCACTGGCACCTGCCAACACTGCCGTGGCTGCCTGCAGGAACACCCCACTCACTGCCGCCACTGCCCCTGCCGCTGCCACAGCCACCTGCGGGCAGTCGCCATGCCCCCCAGCCTCCAGGGGCATGCATCATTCATGTTTGCTACTGTCTGTGACTGCTTCCAGCTCTACTCAAACACAAAGGGTGCATCTACATGGGAGTCTTAATGAGCAGCAATAAACTCCAGTGCACATCAAGCTGGAGTTTATTGTCCCTGGGCACCATGTATTCAGGAGCTCCTGAGACTACAGCACATTGAGCTGGGTTGAAGCAGCTCCAGCTGGCGGGGTACCTGGGAGGGGGGTCAACCTGCCAGCCCAGGACTGCTGCAAGCTGGCTCAACATGCAGTGGAGGGGCTGGCAGAGGCATGAGTGCGCTCCAGTGCAGGGCTAGGAGGCAGCCCCCATGCTGAAGCGCCCTCATGCCCCAGTCAGCCCTGTCACCGTCTACACATGCCCAAAGAGAACTATTTAAGAAATACTGAAGTCTGGAAGCCCTGGCTCTGTTAAATGCGTATAACTGCAAACACCAAGAAGAGAAAAGGGCTGCCCCACAAATTCATCATTCATTTAGCTGAGAAATATAGTGCCTGCCTAGACCAACCAGAGGCAAAGGCAATGGTTGCTTTTAAGACAAAAGGTCACAGAACAGGAACAAAAGACCTACTTTTCACAGGGGAAGGATGGGTCAAGAATTGAGCTGGTCAGAAACTTTCCAGTGAATTCTGGGAACAGAAGTCTGCAGAAACAAATCTTGCAAGTTTAACAGCCCTCCCCTCTGGCCATGAAAGTCTGCAGTGTTAGTCTGCAGACCCCTGCAGAAACCTTAGTGCAACAGGTAGAAGGCACCTCCTCCTGGTAATTGCACTGTTAAAAATGCATTGGACAAAATGCAGCTCTCACAAAAAAATGGATTGACTCTCCTGATCCTACTTATTTACTTCCTAGGGAGTGTCAGCAAAAGGGATGTACTGAGGTGACCAGTTAACATGAATCATGTTGGAGATCGGTCTGGGACTAAATGAACTATTTTATTTGCTCCACGGTTGGCAAGCCCTATGCATCTTTTCTTCAACAGGCTTACTGCCATCACCAGCATGCAATAACACAGTCAAAAAAAGGACTATAAATCTTTGAATGGAAGTCAAATTTATGGAGGTGATGGGTGTGGTATCATCATAGCTCTGGAAGGGTCATGAACTTACATTGGCTCTCCAGCCTTCACGCTGGCATGCAGCCTCAAGGAGACACTTCTTTCTTCTAGCATTACTGAGACCTAAAACCCAGAGATTTATTGCTCCTTGCTCACTCCCAACGTTAAGAGAAGGGACAATCTCCCTTCACGGGCAACTAATTCAGCAGCCGTTCTGCGAGAGGTTCACTGAATGGGAAGGTGCAGTCCCTTCAGACAGGGTTAGTTTAGCTGACTTCTTGTATTGCATGTTTTACGTCCTAATATTTCTTGGTCTCAAAGTAACTTTGCAACTAGCTGGTACATTTTCACATTGGGCAAAGCTGCTTCAACAAAAAAGCCTGCCACAAGCAGCCAGCACAAAACACACCTTTGTTTCATAAGAGTAAACCCCAGCACAGCCCATTCGTTGTGTGAGTTGTGCTGACAGCCATCAACGGTATGGGAGCTGCTTTGGGAATTATTATAGGCTCAAAGAGAAGCAGAGTCATCCTGAACACAAAACAGTGCATTTAAAAATACTAATTCATTCTCCCATGAGGGAAAAAAAATTAAATGCCTCCTGTCTTTTTCTGTCCCCGTGATGCCCTCGCTGGTGATCTCATTTAAACTGTCATTGCCTTGTGAGGTAGTCAGGGAGCTGGTTCCCTGAAGACACAAGGCTGAACAACATCAGTACCTAGGTTCTTGTTCAGACATTTGGGATATCCAGTTACTAGGAAATGTCAAAATTATTACTAAGAAACATATTCGTCCAGTGGGGACTAGGGAATACAACTAAGAAAAGGCCAAAACCTCATACTGAAGTATCAGGAAACTACCCCAGATGCTGTTTGGTACATGTGACCATTAGCTCCTGGAAAAGATTTATACCTAATCCACCAAAGTGAAACTTCTAGTTTTAAACGGGCTGCAGCTTTTGTTTTCACTCGGGTTGTGGAGCCCATTCAAGACAAGTGTAGTTACAGCACCCAAAAGGAAAATCCTGAAGGGCCTCAATGGGAATGATCCTAAAATATGAAGCAGAGTTGGGAACCATCCACACAGCCACCAGCATGGGGCTGAAGCATAAGCTTTTGTAGGCAACATCCTAATTTGTCAGATGCGATGCACGGTCCCATAGCATCTGCTAGCATCTGACAAAGTAGCCTATGAAAGCTTATGTCTCTCTAAATCTGTTAGTCCACAAGCGGTGGCTGCCCCCGATTTTGTGGTCCAAGCATGGCACTGGGCACCGTTTTCACAGTGCAGCGTGGCAGCCCTTCCCCGCCCCCAGCTCTGATTGGCCAAGGGCCCCCAGAAGTCCCACCACTCCCCGGAGACTGACAGATGGCCATCTGTAAGTCACTTGTGGGGCCCCTAAGCCAGACATGCGGTGGGGTGCATCGCACTGCACTGAGAAAATTGCCCCCCCCCCCCCCCCCCCCCCCCCCTTTGCAGCTCTCTTCCCAGCCTCCCACCCCCACTCGCTGCCAATTTTGCACTTTTTCACAGACTTCACGCTTCTTCACGGGGACCGACCGAATTAGTGGTTTCCGCAAAAACTGCAAAATAACAAATTTGGTAGGTCCCTAGGTACGGCTTGAAGTTTCCTCCCCCTTTTAAACCAGGGGGACAGGCAAGCTTTTCTGCTCCGCAGTGGGTTTCCCAGACGTTAGCACCCATGCACATGTTAACAGCTCCTGTGGTTTAGATTCCAGACCTGCTTGTGACCTAGGAAAACTGGCTGTTCAAAAGTGCCTCCCTTCTGCTGCTGAGATCCTCGCCACCCCCCCGCCGTGGGAATGGGCACGGCTGGTTCTGCCTATACCTACCATTTCTTCTTTGCTGAAACCTTTACGACTTCCCCCTGCTCCTTTGCTGTATCTGGCTGTAATCCCTGGTCCTCACTCAGATCTGAAGTATGCTCATGGAAAATTGCACTAACAACTTGAGTCTGTGAGAGTTACTGGCCTTTTGACTTGGTGGCGGAAAAAAAGAGAATCGCCCAACAAGAAAGAGCTGCTCTGGGTTGACCACAACAACATTGTGGGAGGCTTTTGATGAAAGAAAAACCTGAAAAACATTTTGGTCAAACATTTCCAGTTTCTGTCAAATCAACTCGCTTGTTCCATTGCAGGGCATTTTTAATTTCCCCGATAGACATTAAAATGTAGCTACGTATTTGGAAGGGAAATGTTATTTTGAAATAAAGTTTCCTTCAACTGAAATACAAGGTATGGATAAATAAATAAACTCCTGAGGGGGGGAAAAAATAAAAATAATGCAACTCAATTTACAAAGGGTTCAGTTCAGCTCCAGCTCACAGAGCAGGCAGAAGTACCGCCCTGGGTTTTCACCAGAATAAAGGAGATCAATATGCGTTTCCTAGCCAAAGCAGTTCTGGATGGGAGTCTCTCATGCAGCAGGCAACCTGTACGCTACTCCCATCTGCCTCTGCCTGGCTCTGAGATCCAGACTATTACACTCGGTAGCATCCTTGCAGTAAAATGGAAATGTTTGTCTGTGTTGTCAGAAGCTAGTCCTCTCCTGGCTGCTTCTCATTAGCTGCCAAACACAGAGGCTCAGCTACAAACGAGGAGAAAGAGGCCAATTAGTTAGCTCTCTGCTCGCAGAGAGCAAGGGCTTGGAGAGACAAGAGGGTGCTTGCTCCAAAGGGAGCCAGTGCTCTACCTATCCTTAGGGAGAGCATGTGAAAAGCAGTCTCTGGAGAGCAGGGAAGTAATGTTGCACAGGTCCTTGCTTATCACAGTGAGAGAAGCAGGGGCTTTCCCTTAACAGACTGAGACTTCATCTCCTCCACAGAGCAGAAGCTGAGCATGGCCCTAAAGACTCAAAGGAAAGGAGCAGGTTTAGGGGGAAAGCAGCCACCTTTCACAGAGCTGGGTGGGCACCAGTGCACTGAAACACTCGCTCACATCCAGGACTGGTACAAGAGACAAAGCTAAGACCAGCAACTCGCAGCTTGCAACAGAGACACAGAGCCTGGCCCTTGGCTTTTGTTAATCATTAGTCATTACACAATAAAATCGGCTACAGAAATCTTCCAAGTAAGCCATAGAGCCCAACACGAAGCTCAAGTCAGTGCTCAGGCCCATGTGTAATGCACATCCTGCACAGCCCCCTTCCACGGGGCCAGTTCTCACACCTAAATCAGGACCTTGGGGTGTGGGGAGAGGCTATTTGCAGGTCTGCTCCCTCCACCACTTGCCCCTCCTGTGCTACCTCGTCTCTGCCTTCCAGCAGCAAACTGGATACCAGCTGTTCACATGTCGCATGCTAGCATGAAGAATGCCACAAAGGGCCTTTATATTGAATTTCACACGGCCACCAGGCTCTCCCGGAAACGAGGCAAGCTCTGGAGTACACTGATCTCACCATAAGGTGAACAACAGCAGTGAACATAACGTACGGACAAATGTATAACAAAAGCGACTGGCACATCCCCGTGTACTTCGCTGCACATTACTATGGCCAATTATCTCCCGGCTGCAGGATGAATCACTTATCATCTCTCCTCCCAGCACCAGGGAAGAAGGCAATGGGGAGTTCTTCAGCCTTTGCTTTCTCCACGCTAATCCTCACTCCTTGGAGCTCTCTACAATAATTCCCATTGACTGGGAACACACTGTTCTTCTGAATGAGAAGAGGAGTCAGTCCCCTCCCTTACCTCTGGCTGCTGAAGTGAGCCATCAAACAGCAGATGATGCCATTCAGCTCTTTGGAGTCTAATGGGAATTTAATACCACAATTTTCTCCCCTCAGGAGTCAAGGCTGGTGTAATCAAGACCCAGATCTCACAACTCGGTGCTAAGAGATAAAAGCACTTTACTCTGAACGAACTTGCCCTGAACTAAGAACAGTGCGTCTGAAGCAGTCACCTGGCAGGGCATCTCAGGTTGCGTTCCACCGTTCCCAGTTCTGGGTTTCTTACAGTAGGACCCCCAGTGTAAAGCTCTGGGAAAAGGATGAATTTCCACTCTTTGCTGAGTCCTGATGATGCTACAACACGCCTTCTATTTGATTTGAGCTCATTAAGCCTCTGTGAAAGGCACTGGGCAGCCACAGAGGACACTTAAGTCCTTTTTCCATCCACAGATCAGGCACCACAACTACAAGCTACTTTCACAGGCCAGCTCACTGCTTAGGAGAGACTCATCCATGCTCACTCAGCCTCTGGGCTCTAAAAATTGCAGAGAGGGCAAATCGGTTCCCTTCCTTAGCGAAACCACCATCTCCTCAGGCACATAGGAAGTGCTGGGATGAAGGCTGCCTACTTGCTTGACTGTACAAGCTGCCCACTTGTCAGCTGTTTACACACACAACTTATTTTCCTGCTGGCATGTTCAAATGTCACCTATGGACATGGCTAGCAAAAAGAGATGAAGTTACAGAGGAAGATGCAGAGGGCAACAAGCAAGGAAATGGTCACCTGCCATCCACTGCCTGAATCTGCATGTCGGAAAATACTCAGCATGGGATGTGTTGTTACAAGTGAGCAAGCGCTTATTTGGACATGTCAACTATATGTACTTTGTATGTGCTTGAATAGCTTATCCTTCAGTTTTCCTGTGTCTTATGCAGAGAATAATGGACTAGAGCGGGCACATGAAGAACTGCATGTAAAGAGTTGTACACAAGTGTGCGACGTCGCACGTTCTTGAGTGCCATCTGCTGGCATCTCATCCGTTCATGAACTACTTCCATACGGAGAGACCTTTTTATGAAGAGCTCCTGTCACAGGGTGGAGGTACGCCACTGGCTTCTGCCATCCTATCATAGTTTCATAGCATGTAGGGTCAGAAGGGGCCTGAGCACATCATCAAGTCTGACCCCCTGCCATGGCAGGAAAGAGCACTGGGGTCAAACAACCCCAGCTAGGTGTTCATCTAACCTCCTCTTAAAGACCCCAGGGTAGGAGCCAGCACCACTTCGCTTGGAAGTTGGTTCCAGTTCTTAGCCGCCCTGACTGTGAAGTAGCGCCTCCTGATGTCTAGTCTGAATCT
>NW_005842374.1:1213902-1221953 GCF_000455745.1 Alligator sinensis
GTCCCCACACTGTTGGCCCATGTTCATTTTGGCATCAATAATGACACCAAGATCCTTTTCTGCCTCTGCACTGACAAGAAGGGAGTTCCTCAGCCTGTAGGTATGCTGCTGGTTCTTCCTCCCCAGGTGCAGCACCTTGCACTTGTCAGCGTTGAAACCCATCCTGTTCTGATCTGCCCACCCCTGTAACCTGTCTAGGTCCAATTGCAGCCTATTCCTCCCTTCTAGCGTGCCCACATCCCCCCACATCTTGGTGTCATCGGCAAATTTGAGTAGGGTGCTTTTTACCCCCTTGCCCAAGCCACTGATGAAGATGTTGAACAGTGCGGGTCCGAGGACTGAGCTCTGGGGGACCCCACTGCCCACATCCCTCCAGGTGGAAAATGACCCTCCCACCACCACTCTCTGGGTGCGGCCCTCCAGCCAGTTAGTGACCCATTTGACTGTGTAGGTGTCGCTGCCACAGTCCCCTAGTTTTTTTTAACAAGAATGGGGTGAGAGAGTGTCAAAGGCCTTCCTAAAGTCCAGAAAGACTACGTCCACCGTGACACTTGCGTCTAAGGATTTTGTGACCTGGTCATAGAAGGCCACCAGGTTGGCCTGACAGGACCTGCCTCTAATGAACCCATGTTGGTTGCCCCTAAGCATAATCTCCCCTGCTGGCCCCTCGTGGACATGCGCCAGGATAATTCTCTCAAAAAGCTTACCCAGGATTGAGGTAAGACTCAATGTATCAAAATCAATGTATCGAAAACAAAAACTTTAAACAAAAAGAATTTCTTCCCGCTTTTCCAGTTTGGAAATTACAGTAGCATCAACTATGGAAACAAAGTCAAACATATTCATCTCATTCTGGTTTTCCAGGGACATTTGTGAGACTATTTAAGGAAACATCTGAACTATGTGAGACTGCTGCTTCTGCACTGGGATAACATGATCAGTTATGACTGAAAGATGCTGCTTGGTTAGGACTCAAGAAGTTGGCATACGTTTATATGCCATCCTGGCACCTTCCTGAAAACTACTATCCTGTTCTTCAGAATCCCAATTCTCATTAAAAAAAAAAAAAAATTCTAGCCGTTACGTTTACAAAGAAAAAATAAAATAATAATTACCCAGGTATCTGCTTGTGTTTGCAGAGAGCCTGAAACAACAGCTCTGAAAGAGTGATATGCGCCATTCACCTCCACGCGGTGATAACACCGATGCAGTGATGACAATTTAGATGTTAACCATGTTAACTAGTACATTTCTCAAGTGAAAAAAGATAAAGAGAGAAACACAGAGCCACACAATTTCCTGAGAGTGATGTCTCATTTTGGTGCTGCGAGTGGGGTGGCAGTTGAGACATACCATGACTTGGTCCCTTCCCCAATCATAGAGGAGCCAAGGGCTAGGAGATCAGCAGGCCCTATGGGCATGCTCCAGGTCTCCCACTGACGAGGGCACAACTAGCACATACCAGCATTATTTAAACACCTGTGCAAAGCACCACAAGCATGTCTCTGGCTGCTTCTTTTTTTGTTAGAGGACCGCTGAAGAAGTTCCGACATTTCCACAATTTGCTTACATTAAAATGGGCTTCACTTTATTGATAAAGAATTGACACTGCTCTAAGTAAACGTTAAGGACCATGGTCTGTCCTGACAACAAGCAGACGTTTTTTTGGATTGTCACTGCTTTAAAAGGCTGACGGGTTTGATACTGATGCCCTGATACACCAGCCCCCTAATGAGATCATTTCAATCAGGTTGCAGACCCAGTAGGTCATCAGTGCACCGGGTTCCAGGAAGGAGGTTGTCTCCGTACCCAACCAAACTAGACACAAAACACAGTAACATATGAACTTTACTTTATGTGCAAAGCCTCTGGCCCTGTTTGATTCCCCCCGCTTCTATTTAAAAATCATGAGATTTTAAGAATAAGAAATGTGGGCTTTTAGTTGATTTCTAGTACCTGAGCCTTTTGGATGTGGGTTTTCATGCTTTGTTTTTTAACAGGGGCTGACATTCTCATAAGATTGCCTGACTATTTGCCGGGACTCTGCAAAATACCAGAACTCACAAGATTCACCTTTCCTAAAAGGTGATAATAATGGAAAGTCCAGACCTAATCTCAGCCTGTAAGTATGTATGCCAAAGGCTGATGAAAGGAGAAAAAAATTGAAGAGTCTAAAGCTTGAAGGCTGAAATCACCTGCCAGAATGAAAAGCAAATAAGATCTGGATGAGAAAAATCACACAGATATGAGCAGGGAAAAGTGGTGCTACTTCATCTCCAGTTTAGATGGGCTCAGTACTTGACTTCCACAGTTGCTCTCATTAACCTCCAGTCAAGCACATCCTTAATGGACTTTGTTGGAATCCACAGTTACATTAGCAATTAATTCAGACTCTTTAACTATGTAACCATAGAGTAAATTACTTCAACTTATTTGTATGCTGCAAAGCCACTAACCTCCAATGTGGCCCATCCTCTTATCCTCCATCTTCCTTATCACATGTCATCCCTTCCCTGTGATACCCTGTTTCCAGTCATCTTAACAGGGAGGAAAAACTGCAATTGGATCCATGTAAGCAAGCCTTTGTGTCCCGACAAATCCCAGTGGTAGAAACTGTAAACACTTTGGGGCAGGAACCTCATCTTTATTTGTTTAATATAGACTCATAAAAAGGTCCACATCACTTCAAAAGCAATTAACAATGGCTATAGTAACCCCAGGCTGCCCAACTGACAGCCCATAATGCAGCCACCCCAAGGATTAACCTGTGACCCCCAAAGTCCCAGTCTGGGCACCTCTCCCTCCACTGCTCCAGCTGCTGCTGCCAAAGTCTTCCCCCCAAACCATCCAGCTTCTGCTTCCTGCCCCCCAGCCCCAGGGAGGGGCAGCTTTCAAGGCTGAGGGAACCTGCAGCTGAGGCCCACTGGTATGGCACAGTGAGGGTCACATCCTGGCAAGGGCAGGGGGAACACACATGGCAGGCTGGGGGGGGCCACACCAAGCAGCCACTGCGGCCCCCAGCCACCCAGAAGTTGGACAGCCCTGTGTTAACCAGTTACACCTCTTAAATACACCCATGTGTTGCTTTTTAGCCCTTTCAGACATGAGGAGCATAAAAGCAAAAGCAGGAGGACTTGCCCAGGGTGCTAGGTACATCAGTGGCAGAGCCAGAAACAGACACCAGAACTGACTCCCAGCCTCATGCTTTAAACAGTAAGCCATGCTTCTTCCTTAGGCACTGAGGAAGGCTGGTGACAACCTCCCCACATCATACAGGTACGAATGCTCAATGAAAGAATGACACCAACACCCAGCTCTTTATGATTTATTGCTAGGCAGCGGTCCCAGATGAATTAAACTGTGACCCAATAAAACCAAAGCCCTTGCATCTTCCCTTTCTTCCTGCATGGTTAGGATGATAAGTAATATGCTCCCCATGGAAAAAAAAACTAGGTTGGAAGTCACAAGTTTCAAACCAGTAGAGGAATGAGATTCCAGAATAGCCTCCAGTTACGGTAGTAGGAGAGGAATGGTCCCTGCTAAACAGGCTCAGGACAGGCCAAGGTCCTTGCAAGCCAGCCTTCACTGTTAGGACCTCAGTGCTAACCCATCGTGCACTTGTGGAGAGATGCAAACAATGCCGCACATCACCGAGGAGTGTCCCCTCTTCAAACTAAGATGTGGATTAATAACTTTAAACTCAGTTAATGAGGAGGCTATTGCTTGGCTTCACGGATGTGCATCCGCTAAAGAAATAAACAGTAGTGGGTACGAGAAATGTAAGTGATTTCAAGGCAGAGACTGTAAGTTTACGGAGGAGGTGATGTGACAGGGTTACCTAGGGTAAGCTAAGAGCCAGGAGGTCCTTTGTGCCTAGGTTTGAGCTGCTTTTCAGAAGTTCTCAGCATCAGTTTTAGACACACAGGGAGCTGCAGGTGCTTGTCAAAAAATAAATAAATCAAGCCTTATGACTCTTGTTTATTGGTGAGTGACATGTACTTACCTGCCTGGGTGTCACTTACGCCCTGTGCTCACATCCAGTCCCTGCAGTTAAATTCCATTTCCTAACAAAAATGATTCCACTAAAAGCAAGTGGCAATCACTATATACTCCGCTTTACAGGTAAGGCTGACAGATGGCATTATTTGTGTCATGATTATACCTCTCATTCCCTGGTGTCACGTACAGTACAAAAAAAAAAAAAAAGCAACTTACTACAAAGACATATAAACAAAAAGTAACCGACGATCTGACCTGCAAAAAAACCCTTAGCAACTGGGAAAAAACCATATGAATAGAATGAATAGAGCTTTTCAGACTCAAGAGTGTTTATCAGCTATAGGGGACTGGAAGATTTTGTAGGTCTTGCCCATCTCTGAATTCTCTGGGTCAGTGAAATCATTGTGCATAGACAGCAACAACCTACACTTACCTTGCTTAATCCTACAGTAGCCCTTCACTTTTAAGGCCGTAATCAAGAACCCACTTGGAAAAAAAAAATACTGCTCTTGCCCATTCACTTTCAATTTGAAGGGCAAATTCCATATAGAACATTTGGACAAGTCTTTGCATGGAGTAAGGTGTACTCTGTCTTCTGGCAAACACGAAAGAGCGGAGAAAACTTTGCAGTTAATAAGGAATGCAATCCAAGTGATAACCCAAACCTGTGGTTTACGTCGAAAGACGCATAAAAGCAAAGGATCATGCAGTTATTCCAAACAACAGCATCAGTTCATGGGGGGCCAGAGGTGAAAAGCTAAAAATGATGCAGGAAACTGCTGTAGGATGGGTGGAGAAGCTGATCCATAATGCTGAGTATATGCCCAGGGCAGCACTGCAGAGGCTGGATGTCCAAGATAATCCCATGCCAACCCAGACACCCTTGGGAAGCAGACAACCCTGGCACAGAATTGCATAAGCATTTGGCAGACAGGAAGGAGAGAAAAAACGTCTGTGAACTCTGAGGGTAAAAGACAAACTCCAAACCCAATAACAATATGTTTGCTATGAATGCTGACTCTGGGTGAGGACACCAGGAAAATGTCCCAGGAGTTGCCAATGCTGAGAAAGGAAGTGGTTTTGAAATGAAAATGGGATTTAAAAAAAAAAAAAAGTCTTAGTTAAAAGGCAGGTAGTTCTTTCCAACTCATTCATCTCCTGGGGGGGGGTTTGGGGGGGTGCTGCAATAGCAAAGAACAGCTGCAAGGAGTTCATGTGATGGGAGTCAAGCTCATGAGGCCGGTGATCAGAAATCACATGGAAACACAGACTGCTTCACAAAACACAGCCCAACAGCCTGAAGCCTCTGATGTATCTCATTCTCAGGTCTGACAACAAAGCCAGGGTGTCATGCTGCAGTCACACAAGTTGCTCAATGCTAAAGGAAGATCAAAGAGCAAGAGGAAAAGGCAGTGTGGAGCTTGTGACCAACTGGAAGCTGCTGTGTATAATTATTCTGTGCTCTATCCATCTGTCCGGGCGTCACAAGGGACACAAGGAACTGCTACGAAGAAAACAGCCCAGTTTCCCCACATGAGCCCTTCTACCCTCTAAAGGAGTCACTACCTGGCTTTGCTGTCTGCTCATTCTGCAGTTTGTGCTTTCTCCAGTTCCTTTGTGCCTGATCCATCAAGGGGCTAAGCATCCACAGCTCCTGCTAAGCAGCTTTCAGATGAAAAGACTGTCTGAACAGTCTCTGTTTCTGTGCCTAGTCTCACACTGAGCGTACTGTCGGCACTCAGATTATAATTAATTTAGTTATTCAAAATGCCAAAATATACCAGCGAGAGCTGCAGCAAAACACCAAATCAGTACTCAGATGGTTGGGAGTTATTCAGATCGTAGCAATGTAGTAGGGCCCCGATACAGTGTAGGCGCAGCACTTCCTGATCCAGTTTTATCATTTGAGGATATTCTGGTAGTTCTTCTTCCCTGGGTTTTCATGCATCTTCCTGCTGCTTCCTTAGCAGGCTCTCTCTCAAGCCCTTCTTTGGCAAAAGTCTAGTTGCAGCTGCAGACGGGAGGGGAACCGATTTCATTTGCATGTCTGGCTTTGTGCTTCAGACGTATTTGTTTGAGCCACTGCTGCTGAGTTAGATTTGCATGCATACCAAATGAGAGACCTGCACAAATTGAAGCAGTAAAATGATGCGTCTCCTATAAGAGGTTAAGGACATGGATGCTTCGCACATCTTTACTACAAAGCAGTTCCTAAGCCTCTGAGCTACAGAAGTTTCATAGAAAAAAGGTCCAGCCCCTCGTCCCAATCCTGCAACTCTGTTTCAGATTAATATGACCTGAACTTCACTGGATCTACCCACTGATCTCCTAAGAAACTAGGTGTGATTTTAAGCTAGGTGTGATAATTTCAGTCATTGTGAAACATCATTCAGCTGCATTTGATGGGACACAGTGCTACATTACTGCAGCCAGACAATCCTCTTATTTAAAGCTCAGTCCTATTAAAGTCAAGTGTGTTATGAAAACTAGGCGACAGGTACGGCACACCAGGCCAGGAAGAGCTCCCGAACACCTGAGCTAAAATGTGATGTGATGAAAACAAAGCTGCAAGAAAGGTGCTGATAAATAGGTGCAACTTATACATTAAAGAAACAAAAGAGTCACTCTTGCCCTCCTACTGGCAGCCTTGCACCTCCTCTAGGTTGCTTTTCTTGCACTCTCCTTGCCTTCCAGTCACATTCCCCACATCACTGGGGTGTCTTCAGAGTGCTTTGGATAGGTGTTTTGGATGGAAGCAGTTTGCTATATGCCTCATTTTAGATTTAACAACACAACAAATAAAATGGCACCTCTGAATTGAGCCCAGGGCGAGGGAAAACCTCAAACCCACCTTTTCTGTCTCTCTGCATTACTAAAGGGATGATAGTTTATCAGTGACAAGAGGAGACAAGATGAATACACAGACCTGAAAAGGGATGCAGGTCCATCACCCCACACTCCTGTGAAATATGAAATATCATAACCAAAAGGAAACATAATCCAACATCCTGCTCGACACCAGACAACATTGAGGTAAATAGCCTAATCTGCACAAAACGAACTATTCCACCCAGGAGATCTTACAACACCTTCAGCTCTCCTGTGAAATATGAATTTTCATTTCCACCTAGGAGAAATGTTACAATCTTTGCGTTCTCCTATGCCTGAGGAAGAGTAAGTGTGTCCAGAAGCTTGCAAATAAAGATTTTTTTTTTTTTTTTGCAAATATCTAGTTGGTCTAATAAAAGATATCACCTCTGCCACGAGTTCCGATTCTTCCAGACCTGAAAAGTGTACCCACTTCCAAAACCTCAAGGCTGAGAGATGACCTGCTTGTGTTAGCCTTCCTACAACAGCTCAGACTACAGACTTCCTACAAGCCAGCTCTCCTATGTCATACACAACCATGAATTATTCTGCACGTCATTGTAGATCTGTGATGAGAGAACGGCCACTGGGCAATTAACAGAACAAGCATTAAATCTGCCTCACTTCTTTGTCCTACCATCAGTGTTATAAGACTGATAGAGCCCTTTCATTTGGAAAAACAAATCTTAGGCCTGACTGTCAGCCGGGGTCAATCCATGAAGCTCCACTGATTTCTATATTTGCATTGGCTGAAGATTTGGCCCACTGTACTAAGGCTTTAATATAAATGCCCCCCAAATCAGTCAACCCTTGCAATCGCTCCAGAAACCAAAGACAAGACAGCTCCTCCTACAAAATTCTTGCCAGATTTCCCAGTGATCCCTGCACAGATAGTACCAAGACCTTGGGAACTACTCTGATGTGTGAATGCTTATCTAGTGTGGTCGCCATTAATAAAACTCACAGTTGCGTGTCCCATTCATTAGTGAATGTTAGTGCCTTGATTTAAAGAGAACCCTAATGACTAGGTTAGGATAATTATATTTATAAAGAAGCTATAGCAATGGCCAAAGCCAGCCTTCCCTAACTGAGCAAGGAAAGAAAGCTTTTTTAAAGGCTCAAAGAATCTGAACTCCCCAGCACACATTTCATTCCTTAGCTATGTAGAAACCCTGCGTGCAATT
>NW_005842374.1:1221984-1235151 GCF_000455745.1 Alligator sinensis
CTCAAAAAACAAAGATTTCTTGCATTAGATGCATGCCTAATTGTTTTTAAAGAAAAAAGTATTTACTAAAAATCACATGGGCTTCACGCAAATAGTGAAGACATCTTCACAGTCCAAATGCCCAGAAGGTACCAGCAAGAATACAACGGGTGTTTGTGAGCCCTTCTTCAAATCGCACGCCTTCATGCTTGAACCAAGACCCCATCTACATTTCTAGATCATGGATGAAATCAAGCCAGTTTTTCTGGTTTGCTTTACTAGCCCATGGTATACGTAGTGTTCCACGTTCTCAATTTTTACCGATTTTCACTTATATATTCCCCGATTTTTTATTTTTTATTTTTTTTAAGTAATTCGGTTTTTACTGATTTACAACCATTTTTCAGTTCACATGCCTGTTAACCGGCATAAGTGGGAAATAGCCCGTTACTCACTTATGCTGATTAGCAGGGATTTGAACTGAAAAATGGGTGGTGCCAGCAAGCTAAAAGTGCTTCGAAGATATGTTGTGTTTCGAAGATAAACCCCCCAAAATTCCCGAGTTGTTTTGTTTTGTTGTTTTTAATAAAAACTGAGAATGCAGAACACTAGGTATACTGTACAGGAGTGTCAAAAAGCTGTTTGGTGGTCTGAATGAAAGAACATGTCTGTATATGCATGGTGCGTCTGGGAAAGGAAAGGAAATTGTAATAAGATTTCTTAGTCTGGAAGAAGTTACTGGTATATCAGCCAAACCACCCTTTTGCTGACACGATCCCTGGGGAGAACAAGGACTGAATAAGCAATGGCAAATGAGGTTCAGGATTTTTCAGTCTGAAATAATAATGATTAGTTCTATGAGGAAGGGTCTAGGATATCAACCATGAGAAGCACTGGAATCAAAGACAGAAAACAGGAAAGATTCACTTTAACAGATGAGGGAGTAAGTCAGAGGAGAATCAACCTCCATGCCTGGTTTTAGCACATAGGAAGAGGGAAAAAAAGTCTGGTAAATGAGAATGAGACAGTGCAAAAAAGAATATTGGTGGAGAGGAGGATAGACATTGGAAGAGAAAGAAAATACCAATACTGAAACCAGCAGTCAAGTAGGTAATATGGTTGGGATAAGGATTGTGGACCAGGAAAGAGGGTGTGCTCAGTAAGCAGCAACTTAGATATTTATAAATGAATACAAGGAGCTTGAGCAACAAAATGAAGGAAGTTTCGCTACCAATATATTATGTGCAACTGGCAACAGAAACATGGTGGAATAGCAACCGTGACTGGAACACGGGTATTGAAGACTATGCCCTATTCAGGAAAGACAGAAACAGAAGGCTGTGGGATGGTATTGTAGATTAAATGATGTGATAGACTACGATGAAATAAGAAGAGATAAAACAATGAATTTGGATCAAAATCACCTTGAATAAAGATAGTAAAAAGTTCTACAAATGAATGGTGCTGGGAGCTGGGAGACCCCCCAAGGTTGGATTTGGATATAAACAGAGGTTTTCTGCAGTGCTTATAGTGAGATGAATACTACCAAGAATTGTTTTATTACAGGAGACTTCAACGTCCCAGACAAAACGTGGAGAAAAAATGTTGCTAATCATGGAGAAGCTAGTAGCTAGCTATTCATTAATTTGTTAGCTGACAGATTTCTTCACCAAATAGTTACAGAAACAAGGGAAGACCCCCATTTAGACCTGGTTTTGGCAACTATCAATGGTACTGCAGAAGACTAGAGAAAAGGGGTGGTGTTGATTCCGCTTAAAATAAATGGAAGGATACACACAAAAGTTGGCTTGTAACTATGAGCCTCAAGTCAGGAAGTGCAAACCAGCAAACTCAAGCCCTTACTCCGAGCTCAGGAGTGTACATGCACTTAGGAACATTATTGAATGAAAGAATTAAAAAGACATAAAGGTAAGTGGAAGGTGAGATAAATGCAGCAGGGGTTTCCCCAAGGTTGACTAAGGCAGGTGTCTTGAGAACTGAAGCAAGCAGAAATACGTTGAAATTTCACAATTTCAAAATGCAAGGTCATGCATTTAGAGGCTTGTAAAAATATTTTATTATCAGGAGCTCATTAACAGAAACAGAGGAGGAGAAGGATCAGGATGCACAAGCTGATCACAGGATGACTACAAGTCTCCAATGTGATTGCAGCCTTGAAAGAGGCAACTGTGATCTAAAGATGCGTCAAGGAGGTTTGTCCAGCAGAGAGAGGGAAGTATCAATACCTTTGTGTGAGGCATTAGCATCTCGTCTGGAATACTGCTTCAGAAGGATTATTTCAAATGGGAACAGATGTAGAAAGGTACTACTAGGATGATGAGGGTAAAGGAGATGCTATCAGAAGGGTGGAAACTAAACAGCTTGTTTAGACAAGCAAAGCAAAGGCTAAAAGGGGCCACAATCCCACTCTATAAATGCATGGAGAGGGGGTTAAGTCCTATGGATGGGAAAAAAAAATCTAACAGGCAGAGTTAGTATGAGAATGACTGGGCATAAACTGGCCATGAATTCAGGTTGGATACCAGAAGGGATCTAACCAACAGAGTACTGAGGTACTGGGATAGATTTCCAATGGAAGTACTGTGGGAGAAGTTGGGGGGTGGGAAGGGAGGAACTAACTACTCGTCTTTACTGAGCTTCATTAGTTTAGAAAAGAGATTATATGACATGGTCACCTGCAACAGCAAGTCCATTCACAGCATCTGCGATGAAAGCTTATGCCTCTCTGAACCAGTTAGTCTCTAAGCGTATGCCTCTCTGAACCTGCTCAGCCTTCCAGCTGCAACAGCAAGGAATTGAATTCAGTGACCCAGGATGTTGTTTGCAGTCCCATGTTCCTAACTTGAAAGAAAGTGGGGGTGGGGAAAAGAGAGAGCAAGCGAAAGAGAGACTTTTGACTTTTTTATAAATGTTTATTAAGGGGAAAAGAGGGTAGCAATCCAAAAAACAAACCAACAAAGACAGCCCACGCAGGGACCCGGGTACAGCAGACAGAGCCTGGGGCTATGGCCCGCATGCCCGTCCTTCACAGCCTAAAAACAAAAACAGCCAATACAACATCAACCCACTCAGACCCCTGCCAGTACCCCGGGAAAGGGCAAGCAGTATCACAGCAAGAGGACCAAATGGCCACCCTCGACACTGCAGAGCACCCCCTAACGTGCCTGGAAGGAAGGTCTGCTTCACTGGAGGACTGAATATTCAAATTCCAGTGATAGGCAACACCAGAACTGGCCCCAGCAAGCCAGCTGCGGGTCCTGAGGATGGCCATCTGGGCCTGTCCAGGCAGAAAGTTGGCCAGGCACATCACACCCACCCCCTGCCGCCAGGTATGGAAAAGAAAACAAATAGGTGGCCTCCGAGAGGTCCAAGTCTGGCGCCTCAAACAAGGCACCGAGGGCAGCAAAGAGTGGCAGCAGCCAGGGGCACCCAAGGAAAGTGTGAAATAAATCCTCTTCTACCTCCCCCAAGCAAAGGGGACAGGCCACCAATGCAGCTGGATCCACGTGGCAGACGAGAGTGCCAGTGGCCAGTATCCCATGCAGCAACCGCCACTGGAGGTTGCCGATCCGTTTGGCAATGGGTAGCTTATAAAGTGTGCGCCACACTGGATGAGCCGGCACAAGCAAGCAAGCAAGGAATGAGAAAAAGTCAACACTCGCTAGAGCTGTCAAAAATTTGCTCATTAAATCTTGGCCATGAACACAGTGAGCTCTGTGCAAATATAAAGAAATCGCCCAAGGAAAAAACCAAACCTAACCAGTGTCTGTCTGAATTCAGCCATCCTGATCTTTTGTGTTCTCTCCATCACAGGCACAGAAGTCTTGCCCACAATTACCCCCATGGAGAAACTGCTCTTTATAATTTTTCTGCATGTATCTAGAATAAGGATTTATAACATTTTCTATAAAAGCAACAGCAATTACAATATTCAAAAGAACCCCCTTCTAGTGAAACAAATGGTTAATGGAGATGCTCTTAGAGCTGATTTGGACTCAAAATTTAGCTTCTGTTTAGAGGATTCAAGACAGCAACTAATTTTTAAAATTTAAATGACATTGTTCCCCAAGGTGTATTTCTCCTGCAGTGCTGGCAAACATGGCCACTTTGCAGTACTGCAGGAGCACCTGAACATGAAAACTGGCTAGAAATAAAAGTGTTATCATTAAGAAGTCTTACACGACTTTCCTTCGTTGCACTTTCTTGCTTGCAGAAAAGGTACTTGAAGTTCTGGATGAGCATTTGTCAGTGTGGGGGTTTGAAATCTAAACAAATAAGTCATTTTCACTGCCCAATATATTTGAAATAAGAAAAACACACATCGAACATGAGCGCTGAGACCAAGCAGATTCCTAGAAGATCCTACTGAGTGCCTTTCAAGATTGGGATGCATCAGTAATGACCTCATTTCATTTTTACAAAGGAAAAAATCATCACCAAGGTCAATGAAGCTGGCTATGTTTATGGATTGTGTAAAAACTAAATAAATACATCTGGGCTTGGCCAGAAGAAAGGAAATTCATTTTTTGTTTTAATGGTTCATTTTTAAACCTTGCTTTAAAAAGCAAGTCTGAGATGCCCATCTCTATTTCATAACTTAACTATTTATTCAGTCTTCCAGCACAAACTGCTGTATGCAGATATTCTCATTAAGAAAACTGCTTCCTTTGCATGGAATCTATCTAGTAAATGAATGACCATTAATCATGACTAAAACATTTGATGGGACTCTCTTCCTCTCTTGCATGCATGGCACTCCCAGCCATGTTCTTCATAGGCTCCAGAATGTAAAAATATAAAAGGAAGAAGGAAAACGGGAAAGAGAGACACTAAAGCATGAGTGAAGCATTTTAAAATGTAAAGATTTCTGAAGGAACGAGTCAACACAGAGAATAATAGCCTCTCAATTAAATCTCAAGCTGCCCCTGTATCTCAAATGCATCTCTGCCTTTCATAATATAATTCTGCCTTTTCCTCAGTACCTTTAAAAAGAAAGAAGTGTCCATATTAAATATGCATTGAAAGAAGTGCCCATAGCATTAGATTTATGTTCCCTTCAAGCGACACTTTGCTAGTCCCCTCTAATTATCTTTCTTCTCACTTACTCCTTTTGTCTTACCTACACGAGCAATTCCACAGAGGATACAGACACTCGAACTAGATATTAGTTAGACTGGATCCCCGAGTGATGTGGAAGACAACGTCAGCTGGGCTGAAGCCAGCTGGCCCCTTGCATGGTACTCCATCCTGCCAAAGCTATACTTGGGACACACCATGGAGCGCAAACACAGTCCTCCAATCCTTTTGTGACATTTTACTGGTTGCGACTTGCTTGGGATTTTCCTAGAAGAGGGAATTCAAGGTTGGGTAGTATGGGTGAAGTCGGAGATATGGCCAGGTGCAAAACGAACAGGCAGACCTATAAAACAGCTGCTCTCTCTGGCAAGTTGTCTCCAAATTTTGAAGTACAGTTCTCCTTCACCTTTCGTACGAAAAGCCGCCTCTAGTAAGCAACCCTTGTTTTGTTAGCCACCTGAATGGGGACTTAGGACATATTTTGCTATAAACCTAAAAAGGGTACAGAATAATAGTTCTCTGCATTAGGCTTCCGGTTTAACGCTCATGTCAACAACGCTATTTCTTCTCAATTCCCGAGAGCATTTTGTGAGGTTTCAAAACCCTGCACATTTTGACTACTAAGGCAGCTTCTTTCCCAGAATACAGCTAAATTAGCCAAACTATGCTGATGACACAGATTCCTATATGTGCTGGCAAGTGGGCTTTGGAGGAAGAAGAAGAGGGGGCAGGGCATGGGGTACAAGGCAAAGCAAAAGAAAAAGACTGCCCGTACTTAGGTCCTGATTCAGAAGTGTACTTAACCATATGCCTAAAGTTGAACAGATGAGTCAGGCCACTAAAGTCAATGGGGCTACTGATGTGCTTAAAAGCTAGGAACACTTTTAAATACCTTGCTGCATTGTGACTTTAGATTGCAAACTCTTTCAGGCAGGGATTGTTGCTCGTTAAATGCCTGTAGAGCACCTCCATAATGGAGTTCCAATTTGCTTGGGGGACTCTCGGGATTTCTGCGATATAAGAAACAGCAGCAGCAGTGCTTCAAGTATTTTATGGCATAAAGATTAGCCTGAAGTTTTGAATCCTGTCCATCAGCCATTGTTGCACATAAAACCGGAAAGCATCAAAGGTGAAAATCTGGTGCTTTTGAAGCAGTTTTGCTATCAACTTCAAGGGGACCTGGATTGCACCCCAAATGTTTTAAGAAGTTGGCTGTCACTCAGTGCAAACCTAGCCACTCAGCTCTTCTTCTGGATCCTCTGAGTCTTCCTCTTGGTTGCTACAAAGCCCTATTCAAAGAGCTTGTGCTACCGCTAGCAAATCATCCTTGGAGTTCCTAGACAGGAAAGATAACTTCCTAACACAAGAAGTACTGCAACCAACACACATTTATTCTGTAGACCTCCTTCTGACAGACAGAGCAACTAACCACCAAGCAAAAAACAAATGGCTGCCTACATGCATGTAATCTCAATCCCTTTCCATTATCCACACGCAGATGGAATCGAGTCCCAGTCAGTCAGAGATACTTGGCACTTCAGACAGGCTAATCTCCCAAAGTCAATTGTAGTGGGAGGAAATACTTAAAAATCCAGAGGCGAGTAATAATCAGTGAGTGCTTACTAGATGCTCAAACTGCTGGGAACATCAAGTGCAGGACAACTTGTTAACCTGTCTCCCAGGCTGTGCTACAAGATATTCGAGGGGTTTGGTGTATTTAAACAAAGAAGAAATGGGCCAACATGCAGCGTTCAGAATGGCACTGGAATCCAAGACCAGCCCTTCCCACCGTTCAGGGAAGATGGGTGGGATGGGAGCATCCAGTGATCTACTGAAGATGGGCAGGGAACAAGGAACCACCGCTACTTCAGAGCACACATGCATTCACCGTCTCGTTTTAAAACAGGGCAAAAATAATGCACAGATGCACATGCCAGGCTCTTGCACTACTCAGACTCTTAGCTTTCACTTTAGAGAAAGAAAAGTTTTTAATCCCCCCCAGTTCTAAAGCTGAGAAGCATGATCCAAGTGTAGCCAACAAACTGGTGTCTGCAGGAAACTTGAAACACCAGCTCTGGCAAGTGGGAATGTCCTTATGTAAATGCCAAAACCTGCTCCTCTGCAGGTCCCCACCAAACAACCCCCAGCAGAGGATCATCTTGTGCTCAACCTGCAGCAGATTATTTTGTGCTCAACAGCCACCCAGACACTCATGTCTACTAGAGAGAAAACATCTCCCGCTTCTGTTGAAAACCTCTACCAGCGGACAGCAAAAAGCTGTGCCTGGATGCGCACTGTGTGAGGTGTATAAACACCCATACAACAATGTGACATACACAGCATCAGAATACAGAGCGGGGAGGGGAAAAAAAAAAGAGAGACCATTAAGTTACAGAAATCTAGTCAACCTGTCCAGTTATAGCTCTCTGGAGACCACTCAAAATAGATAGTCTCCTTAACTCTCCTGCAGCTCTGTTTATGATCTATTAATCCAAACTCTCCAGAAATGTTAATGCCTCAACAGATCTCACTATGCAGGAGGTCATTTTTAAAGCATGTTTTAATGCTTTAACACCCATGACACCACACCTATTAATGGAGGCAGCTTTCAGCATTACCTAGCATGGTAAAAGCATACAGGAGGGGGCAGTCTTGTTTTATCCCTAATCTAATTAAAATGTCCCTTTGTTTCATCAGCTGAAGCCTGTTAACATTTCAAAAAGTATTTCAGTGCCTGCACAGGTAATGGAGAGGTAAATGATTTTCCCCATCAGTAGAGCCTAGACCCTCCTCCCTCTACAGCAGCATTTATCTGAAGTAATGCCATATACAGCACTGCAGTCATACTGGGATAAAACCAGTTCAAGCAATCACAGAAATCAGACCTGGTACAAGCTTCCCCCAGTTTGCTGGATGATAGCATTTCAAAGCTCATTTGACAGAAACGTGCATAACAGCAGCCGCTATAACTTCTGTATCCTGGTCCTGCCCATGAAGAATCATGAATGAATAGGCTACTGGGTAAAAGTCAAAATACAAGCCTCCTATATGTGGTACTTAACACAATCACACTGCTTGTGGCACACTGCTGATCTAAGGCAAAACATGGCAGGGATAGAAGGCTCCTTGCTGTTCAAATAGGAATTGACATATTTCATACCCCAAAGTACAATTTTCCAGGGGAAACAAAAATCTTCCTTACAGTTTTAATTCAACCACATGCTATTGGGGTTGTTGGGCTCAACATGGGTATTCTGTGTCCTGTATAATTTAGGAGGTCAGACAAGAACAGAGGTGGCCAAACCTTTTGCCCAGCATGCCCCAAAGTAAACCCCACCACCTCCTGGAATGCCACTGTGATCTTCTTCTGCCTGATCCATTGCTCTGCTCTCTCCTCCCTTCCTTATCCGCTGCTCTGCTCTCCTCCGTACCTTATCTGCACCGTCTTCCCTGCTTTTTGCTGGATCTGCAGCTGCCAGAGGTTGCCACCCCTGGACTAGAGGCTGTGACAGGTCCCTTTTCACTTTAAACGCCATGCATCTCTCTCTTCTCCTGTCCCTATAGTGAGCAGCTATGACTCCACCTGCCATAAAGCAGCAGCCAAACAAGGACCCAACCAGCGTTACAGGTATGAGAAGCCCAGCTCCATTCCTTATCTCCAAAGCTTGTCAGTAATAAAGCCAGCATTTTCAGCCCTCTTTCATGCCTCACTCTCCTCTGCCTGCTGACTTATCGATGCGAGTTATTGATTTGACCTCCAAACTCCAACGTGTGAAGCCCTGCAAGGCTCAGAGTGAATTCATCTTGATGAACTTGTGTCGTGTCCCCTACCCAGACTTGTGGCACTTAGATGGAGAAACTTTTCTGGGTGCCCATTACTACTGCAGGAAAGAAACAGGTCTGGGTTTATAAATCCAAGCTTAAAACCTGCCCGCCAGGATTTATAGACCCAATACATTAATGGCAGGGCTTCAGCATCTCTAAATCAGTCACTCACATTGTAAGTATGACGTAAAGATGGATAATTCAGAATATTTCATTTAGGGTACAGATAAATCAACGAGGTGATTTGTCAGCAGGCCGCAGGATTTTCAAATCTGTTTCTAACTTTAAATCAACCAAAATTTTGAGAAACGACATCACTAACCTTGGGACAGAAAGAAAGAGGGAGCTGAAATTCAAATCCTAGGGTCCAACCTTGTGGGGCAGCAGTGGTCAGGCTGGACTGCGGAGAGACGGTGGGGCTCAGTTTGCTGCTCAGCTATGAACTCTCTGCGTGTCCTGGGAAGTTTCTTAAGCCCAAATGTCCAAAAGGAGTTAGGCACTTTGAGCACCCTCAGTTCTCCATCAGTAAAATGAAGGACAGTACTTCTCTCCATCACAAGGCTGTTGCAAGGCTAAATAGAATGAAAAGCTCATGAGGTGCCAAACTACTGTAGTGACAGAAGCCAGGGAAGTACTTGGGCTAGCTTGTCATGGGTGCCCGGCAGCCCAACCAGTCTACGCCCTGGGAACCCAGAGGAGCAGATAGAGTCTCACATTAGTTTTCACCAAACCTGGCAGAAAAGCTGCTGTGAAGACCCTACATGGCAAGAACAAGCAAAGAAGAGATGAGCCAAACAGGCAACACTGTGGTCCATGCACGTCATAAATATACTTACTATTTTTACAGTGTCCAGAGAAAACAGGACACTCATGCGTGCCTCAGGGACCTTAGATGTGATGCTACGAGGAACAGTAAGGTATAGCAGGGAAGATGGGCACATCCTGAGTTCCCATTAAGGCCTGATAGGCTAACTTGCCTCTCGAAGGGAATGCAAAAAAAGTGAATTTTAGGTGGGACTCAAAGACAAGGCAGGAATGATCTGGCCAAACAGTGTGAGCAGGTGCAGGGAATGGGTTGGGAGAGGAGGTGAGCGGGAGCCCTGGCTGAACGCAGGGGCTCCACTGCAGAACTCCTGGCAAGGGGAATGCAGCACATCAAACCCCGCAGAGGCTTGAATGAAATCTTAGATTTCAAAAACCAGAGGGACTGTCAACAGAAGCTGCAGAAGCTTAATCCAGAGGGACTATCAGATGCAAGTTGGGTAGTGAGCACCTCTGACCTAGCAACAGCCCCATCCAATCTCCCCATGCAGATTACTTCTGCTTCTATTGTTTCAGCACCAAGGTGGCAGGCCCACTGGATGATTCTGGGAGAAGCGCTCTGTTCTGGGGCTGTGCTGTCACCCTGCACAAGTACACTCCATGCTACTCCTACAATGTACGACGAATACATTGCAGCTCCAGACCATGGTCCTCAGAAGCAATGGGCGCATTGACATGAGATGCTTACTGCACAGTAGCCCAACAACACTGCACAGTAGCGTGCCGGTCAAAAACCATGCTAATACACCACTGCGCAGTAAGCATCACAAAAAAGCTGTGTGCTGGCACTGCTGTGTAGTAACTATAGTTATAACTATAGTATAGCTATAGTTATTGCACATTTACTTAGTACTTCATTAAGCAAGTACTAAATTAAACACACAATAACTACTGCGCATTAATGAACGTGTAGATGCGCCCAGTATGACCTAGTGGATAAGGCCCCAGGAGACTTGCATGCTACTTGTGGCTTGGCTCCTGGTCTAATGTGTAACCTTGGGTTTCACTGCTCCAGGCCTCAGTTTTCCCATCTATACGACAGGAACGATGAGGCTGCCTGCCTTGGTAACACACTGTGAGAGGTACGGATCAAAGTGCTGAGTGAGAATGATTTGTCGGTGCAAGAAATGGAAGCCAATTCCTATTTTTTCAGAATCAATGGGCAGTTTAAATAGTTGGACCCAAGGCACAGAAATTATACGTCAGTCTTACATTCATTCCCTGCAGTTTGAACAGCAACCCCCCCCATGTCAAAATCCTCAGTACAAAAATATGGGATGCTACTGAAATCAAAATTTAGCATCCAGTCACAGTAGCGTCCCAAAGAGCCAGGATCGAGTATAAAGAAATTAATACCAATCAAAAGGTACCTGGCTGCCACTTTTCTAAACCAGACAGGCCTTGATTCCTAAGTGAACTTCAAACGGAAACAACAAACCTGCTCATCCAACCAGGAGCCGGAGTTGGGTGAGCTAGTGTGGCAATGAGAAAGTAACACTTGGATTGTCTGCAGTTCAGCAGACATGAAGTTGATTAGCGCTGAACATGAAGCACTGTCTGACCTTTGCATTCATTTAATTCAGCAGCGACGCTCATTTGAATTGATCTGAGATGCCAGTTTCCTAAATGTTGTTACATTGATGCAAACAGTCCTAATGACTATATAAAGAAGCAGATGCAGTCCCAGTCAGGAACCTATTCAAAAACCCTTCCACAAAGCCCAGGCATTAATGTATTACCAAAAATAATTAAATAAATTAGAATAAGCTTGAATGGTCTTTATCAGCTTCTGCTTTGAATGCACCTGAAAGAACGGTATGGTAGGAATGAGGCAGAGGTCGCACCTTGGAAGAGCAAATTTCACACAAGCCACTGCTCCAATGACTACGTGCTGATTTGGCAAGGGTAAAGAGCTGGGACTGCCAACTGTATGAAAGTGTCTTGCATCACCTTCATTTCTTTCCTATTAAACAAAACGTCAATCAGGCATCTCAGGAGGCCTAGGACACCACTTCCATGCCAGGCCCATGGACACCACCATTACGCACATCAAGTTTTCTGGTTCATAGATTTCATAGACATTAGGGCTGGAAGGGACCTCATGAGATCACGGGGTCCCCAAAGGGCAGGAAGTCAGCTGGGGTGAGATGAGCAAGTGCCTGGGCAGCGCTCAGCCGTGTGCAGTGGCATGGCACAGAGAATCATAGAATCATAGAAGTAGGGTTAGAAGGGACCTTGTAGATCTTCAAGTCCGACCCGCTGCCTGGGCAGGAGGAAAACTGGGCTCAAATGCCCCCAGCCAGGTAGGCATCGAGCTGCTTCTTAAAGCCCCCCAGGGTAGGAGCCAGCACCACTTCCCTTGGAAGTTGGTTCCAGATCCTAGCCGCCCTGACTGTGAAGTAGTTCTTACGGACGTCTAATCTAAACCTACTCTCCAACAACCTGTGGCCGTTATTCCTTGTTATCCCGGGGGGTGCTAGGGGAAACAAGATCTCCCCCAAACCCTTCTGGTCCCCCCTAGTGAGTTTATAGACGGTCACCAGGTCCCCCCTCAGCCTTCTCTTGTGAAGGCTGAACGGGTTCAGGTCCCGTAGCCTCTCATTGTAGGGTCTGCCCTGCTGTCCCCGGGTCATGCGGGTGGCCCTCCTCTGGACCCTCTCAATGGTGTCCACATCCCTCTTGAAGTGGGGTGCCCAGAACTGGACACAGTACTCCAGCTGCGGCCTGACCAGTGTCGCGTAGAGGGGGAGGATCACCTCCATGGCCCTACCTGAGATGCACCTGTGGATGCACGATAGGGTCCGGTTAGCCCTGCCGACTGTGACCTCGCATTGTCGGCCCATGTTCATCTTGGAGTCAATGATGACTCCAAGATCCCTTTCTGCCTCCATGCTCTCAAGAAGGGAGTTTCCCATCTTATAAGTGTGCTGCTGGTTACTACTGCCCAAGTGCAGCATCCTGCACTTGTCAGTATTGAAACGCATCCTGTTTTTGTTAGCCCACCCCTGCAACCTATCCAGGTCTTGCTGCAGTCTTTCCCTCCCTATTAGCGTGCCCACCTCACCCCAAATTTTAGGATCATCAGTAAATTTGAACAGGTTGCTTTTCACCCCGTCATCCAAATCACTGATAAAGAAATTGAACAGCGCGGGCCCAAGGACCGAGCCCTGGGGGACTCCGCTGCCCACTTCCCCCCAGGTCGAATATGACCTGTCCACCACGACCCTTCACCCAATTTGCAACCCATCTGACTGTGTAGGCATCAATGCCACAGTCGCCTAGTTTTTTAATGAGGATGGGGTGGTCGACAGTGTCAAAGGCCTTGCTGAAGTCCAGAAAGACTACATCCACAAAGTGGACTACATCCACTTGCATCCAATGCTTTTGTGACCTGATCGTAAAAGGTAATCAGGTTGGTCTGACATGACCTGCCCCTAATGAAAC
>NW_005842374.1:1235630-1253908 GCF_000455745.1 Alligator sinensis
TTATTATCTTTGATCTTGGACGCTAGTCCTAGCTCTATGTCCGCCTTAGCTTTCCTAACAGCCCCCCTACAGGCCCGAGCAGTGGAGGTATACTCCTCTTTGGAGATAGCCCCCCACTTCCACCGGGTGTACGCCGCCTTTTTGGCAAGCAGGCATTCTCGGACGTCATTGGTGAGCCAGGAGGGCTTTTGGGCACTCTTGCCCCACTTGCTTCTTGTTGGGATCGTCACCCCTTGGGCCCTGAGTATCGTCTCCTTAAGGAACGACCACTCATCTTGGGCACTGAGTTCCCCTGCCCTCAAGAACCCCAGTGCCTCTCCCACTAATCTCAACTCGTTGAAGTTGGCCCTCTTGAAGTCTAGGGCTACCGCCTTGCTGCAGGCCCTTGTCACCCTGTGCTGGATGATGAATTCCAGCAAGCGATGATCGCTGTCACCCAGGTGGTCAAGGACCTGGAGCCCCCTTACCAGATCATCGCCTGTGGCCAGGACCAGGTCCAACAGGGCATTTCCACTGGTGGGACTGTGCACCCCCCCCAGCAAGCCCTCCTGGGTTAAGTGAAGGTCCTGTATCTCGGCCAGGAAGGTAGATAAGCCTGCAGCATTGGTGATGGAGACAGGAAAACATCTGAATTTCATCACCATCGACAAAGAATACATGCTAAGGCTGGAGACCAGTGCTACGATTACACTAGAGCAGGGGTGGGCAAAATACGGCCCACGGGCCACATACAGCCTGCCAGCCCATTCTATCGGGCCCACGGAGCCTTAAAAAAAATTTAGAAAATTAATTTATATCTGCCTGTGGCCACCTGTCAAAGATGACATGCGGCCAGCAGCAGCAGGACCCAGCAGGAGCCTGTGGCTGAGCAGCAAGGCTAGCCCAGCTGCACCCTTCCCGCCCTCAGTCCCCAACCAGAAGCCTCTGCGGCTTCCAGCCCCGTGCCCCTGGAGCCGTTCCCCCTCCCTCCATCTGAGTGGAAAATAAGGTCAGATTGGACGGAAGTGGTGGTTGCAGGGAGCAGTGGGGGCTGCATGGAGCGGCACGGTGGCAGAGGGGCTGTGGGGAGCAGCGCAGGAAGTGGCAGCTGCGGGGAGCAGCAGGACCCATGTGGTGTGCAGCAGGCAGTGGAACCCCAGCAGGCAGTGGAGCCATAGCAGGCCTCAGCAGGCAGCACAGCGGGCGAATGCAGGGAAAGGTGGTGGCGGGTAGAAACACGGAGCCTGTGCAAGTGCCCTGGGACTGGCAGAGACCCAGGGGGTAGGTTGTAGAAGCACAGAGCCTGGGCATGGGGTCTGCCTGGCTGCATTATGCAAGGCTCACATGCAGCGTCTTAGAGCTTCACGCTATGGAGCTGGCAGCCCGGCCCCGGCTCTCTCTTTCGGCACGCACCCAGTCACCATACCCACACCCCACTGTGTGCGTGCACACACCCTCCCTCCACCCACACTGCCACTTCTACCCCCTTGCTGCCCACACAAAACATACAGGACTGTATTTTAAGCTATTATGCAGCCATCTCTAGATACACTTTTTGTAAGCACAGAAATCAGTAGACAAATATTTTTAAATAAAATAGGTTATAAGAGATGGGGGGGGTGTGTGTGTGTGTGTGTGTGTGTGTACACACATAAGTTTTTTAGATCACAGCACCCTTCCACCCAAAAGGAGTACTTCCAGGGCAAGGAGAGGGACTTTCAATGGCAAAGGTCAAGGGTTAGCAGATTGGACTTCCAGTCCCAATATAGCGACCAGGGGCAGGGCAACTGTCAAGGGGCGGGGCTACCCATGCAGCCCAATAGCTTCCCAAAACTTGGTAAGTGGCCCTCTGCCCAAAATAATTGCCCGCCTCTGCACTAGAGCCCTCTACCAGCATCCCAATGCCAGCCAAAGGTACCAAAATACGAGATCCCGAGCACGGATGGTTGCATCAGCAAATCTCTCCTTTTAGCAGGCTAGTCCCATTTTGCTGCGGGTGTGTGTATGTCATAATAGCCCAGTGTTGCTGGGGTAAGTGGCATTCATATGAGGAATACTTTGCTGGTACAATGCAGGAGTCTTCCTGTAGCAATACATTTTTTCCCACGTCGATACAGTCCAATATTAGCCTTAATTAACCCCTACACATGTATTCAATTGAAAGCCAAGAAAAGGCAACCTGAATGCTAATCATGATGCCTCGTCATCTGCTAGGGAAATGGCTGTCTTGAGCGACTGTTCGAATGCAGCAGTCCCTGGCTTTGCACGTGCTAGAATTTTTCCTTTCTATAGCCTACAGATACTTGTCCAATGGAAACTGGAAATACATTTAAGTATTAAACTAACTGGTTGGTTAATCCCCCTTTTAAAGTACAGAGCACGCTGCATGGCTATGTTCAAATAGAAAGCAATAGAAATCCTAGCCTCTCAGGAAAAGACACAGCCCTTTGCATGAGCTACACAAGCTCTCAGCCCAGCCGCAGACGGTTCAAGCTGCTGGAGACAGAGCTGGTTCAGACACTTAACAAGTGTTGGCGCAGTCAGTGTCATAATAACATTAATCACCCTATTTGTAGAATCACTCCCACACTAGTAACTTGATACCTGTCCTTAAAATATTTAGACACACGCTCCACACAACAGACGAGAAGCTGCTGAAGTTAGACTGTGGGTGTGCATAATACACTTTTTTTTTTTTTTTTTATTGTTCTGAAGTAGGAGGTGAGATTATTCACATATAAGGTCTTTGGTCCCCAAGGAATTAGTAGAGGCCTCTATATTTATGTATTTAAGGTTGTCACAGAAATCCTGCCAAGGGAATTTGATCCTGAAAACTAACATAAAATAAAAGAACATTCAGCAAAGAAGTTCCCGGCTTGGCCCTAGCCTCAACAGAAGGTAATGAAGTGTTGATGGCTCCAAGCTTTCTCCTCTTCTTCCTCCTCCTTTAAATCCAACATGATAGAGCCTCGCAGCAGGAGGCCATCACATAAGTGACAGTCCTATAATTGATCCGGTCAGCATAGGGCTGTCATCAAGAAGTGGGAAATGGATTAAGGAGCATTTGCTATTGACTGATCAAGTAGCCTGGCAACTGCACTTGGAAATGCTGACAGCAGCACAGCTCGTATCACATTCAAGACGAAGGAAAAGATCTGTGTCTTGTTGTACCCTAGCTGTGGACCCCAGCCAGTTTGTTCCTTGCTGCAGGGAATAAACAGAGTAAAAATCAGGGACTGGGCTGAGCACTGCGTAAGAACAGAGACAGATCATACGTGAGAGCATTGGTTGTCTATATACTGAAAAAAAGTCTTTAAATAAATGAATTATTCATATAATACATGTTTCTGAAGGGGCCTCCATGTTATATGTGTCTGTCTGGTTAGTCATCTGGTTGTTGGCTGTCAACAGTGGAGGTTAGCCATGTAGAAGAGCAATAAAGAGAAGGGGAAAAAGCTATGGAGTCAAGTGACACACGTGGTGGTCCCTGATACATAAATAGCCTCCTTCCCTACAACAGCTGTGGTCAGCAGGGGAGCCCAACTTAGACCCACCTTGTTAAGAAAGCGGGAGAGCTGCTGGCCAGGGGCTCTCTGCAAGGGGTTTTAGGCTGAACGGCACAGTCGGTTAGCCGAGCGCAAAATAACTGTATTACAGGAGTGCTTAGGAGCCTAGTCATGGACCAAATCCCCAAAGCATCAAGGGCTGCAAATGCACACCCATGCTCAGTCTCTACCTCAAAAAGCCTATGAACTAAATATAAAACAAAAAGCAATAGATGGAGAATAAGGAAACAGTAAAATATTGCTGGGAAATATGGCAAGCACTGGTCCTAGCTACCAAAACTGTAGTAAGGAGTGGGGGAAAGGGGCTTACAGGCATCACAGTGGGAGAAAGAGTTAAGGAGGGGTCTGAACCAGGTCTTTACTGGGAGCCTCTCTACTGCCTGAAGGGCAGCACAAGAAAAAGGATGATGGTGCTTGTTCGACAATGTAACGTGTGGGTGAGGATGGCTGTCATCAAGGCACCTCCCAAGCAAAAGGCAAACTCTTGCATACAAGAAATGATGGCGTAGAACACGGGAGGGAGGTAAAGTGAAGGGCCTTAAAAGGGAAGATGAGTAGTTTGTGTCTAATGTGTAGGAGAAATGGGAGCAGTGGAAGGATGCAGAGAGAGGGGTGACCTGCTCAAAGCCACTAGTCAGGAGGAATAGGGTTACCATAGATCCGAGTTTTCCCAGATGGTATGTTCTCTTTTTGGGTCTTCCAATCTCCGTCCCGGCGTTTTTTTGAAATATGAACAAATGTCTGGGATTTTGGTGGTAGAACTGCATTTCCCAGCTTGCCCTAGTCGGGTGCATGTTTACCAGGGATCTGGGTTTTCCGTTTGCTGCAGAAATAAGTGGATTTTCCTCTTTCAAGGAGGAAACGGTGGGTTTTCCCTTGCAGGCTGACAACCTTCCAGCCTGCAAGGAGCTGCTTGGGGCAAATGGAGGCAGGTAAGTCTATGGGGGGTGAGGGCTGGAGGGCCAGGACTTGGGGACTGCCTGGGGGGAGGGAGGGGTGTAGAGGGGTGCGTGCGTGTGTGGAGGCGTGTGCCTGCCAGTGCTGGGGGCATGATGGCCGGGTGCCAAGGCAGGGCACAAAGGGCAGCCCCTCCAGCAGGGGAGGGGGCAGGGGGCCCTTAGAGGGTGGCGGGGAGCTGCACGGTCGAGTCAGTGCCCATGCTCGCAGAGGCGGTGCACCCAAGAGACACTGCTCAGAAGGGGCTGTAGCCAGGCTGCCTGGTGCAGCCAGGAGCCCTAGCAAAGGGCAGGGAGTGCCACAGACCTGCCCTCCTCCTCCTCCCTCCAGCCCGCGCCAGGCCTGGACTCACTCCACTGCCACCCGCACGAGTCAGAGCCACTGCAGCTGCAGTGCTCCATCCTGGTCGAGGTGAGGGCAGCTGGGGGGGCCCTTCCAGCAGGGCTGGGGAGAGCAGGGGAATGTGGGTTGGGAGTGAGGGGCACTGGCAGGACTGCAGGGGGTGTGGCTTGGGGGGGGGGGGGGCCCCGGGGGGGGGGGGGGGGGAGGAAGCTGCGGGTTGAGAGTAAAAGGCATCAGCATGGCCTGGAGGGGTGGGGTACTGTGGGTTGGGAGTGAGGGGCGCCAGCAGGTGTCTTCTGCTTTGGAACTGGAGATATGATAACCCTAAGAAAGAAGGACCTTTGCACGGAGAAAAATGGGACACGATATTGTTTGTCCATTCCCACCGTCTCTAGAGAAGAAGGCTGAGAAGCAAAACCCAGATGGTATTATTTATGCTTACACTAAAAAAGGCATCTCTCCAAATGCTCGGCACACTTGACAAAACATAAACCCCAACGTAACTCAAGCACAGTGCACAATTCGAAGCGGCCCGCTACCAGCCCAGCACGCAACTCCAGGGCTCCAACTTCATGAAGGCAGAAGTCAAAATTTATGAAGATTATGAATGCCACTTGTTTGCACAGTGTTCAGATCCGACTATACGAAGGCGCTCAGTTCTGCTATCCTAACCAGATTATTAATCACGCCAAATGGTGGGGTCTTTTTTTGATAGGGGAAAATGCCCTCTTTCCAACTTTTCTTGTAGCTTCATTATCTTCTGGCCAGACAGAAGGAAAATTCTTCCCCTTTGTCTTATTTTTAAGCAACTGGGTGTTTTCCTCAAGAAAATCCACACTCCTGTAATGGCTTGCATTGCTCAAACTCACAACAACCTGTCATGACAACTCATGCTCTGCAATGCAAAATGCTTTGGGACACAGAGATCACAATATTTTAAAATTTCATTGTTTGGGTCAGCTGGAAAGTTAACATCTCACCAGGATGCCCTGGGAGGATCGCTAGCCCACAACACCAGCCAGCTACCTTTAAAATCTTAACCAGATCTACCCTCCCCCTCACTGCCTTCCTTCTTCTCCCTTCTAACCTCACATTTCCATTGAGAAGAAATTAATAAGCTGGTGTCCCATGGGCAGTTTTAGCCATAATGGGAAAAGTCTCTTTCAGTTCCATCAATGCAACTCCCTTTGCTACCAGAAAATGTTCACATCCTTTTTTTGCTTGCATTATCATAGCAGAGCTGAATTTCATTTAATTCAATTAAGAATGAAAGCAGCAGGAAGCCGATGTAACAAATTCTGCCTGATAATCCTCCATCTATTTTACACAAATTTCAACCGTAAGGCCTTTTTCACATTTCATTTTAAAATTCCTGACTACTTACAACCAGTCCAATTTGTTTATCTTGGGGGGGGGGGCATACACACGACAATTTGTCGTCTTAGTCCCATCATCGATTTTGAACATAGGTGCGGAAGAATGCATCGTTGTGACAGGAATTGTTAAAGCTTGATGTTTCTTGCTTGTGGTGTTAAAATAGAAAGTATACATGGTTAATATTTAGAACCACATGAGAAAAAAAGCTTTTTAGCAACATAGGGAGCAGAATGCAAAACTCACTGTGCACTACACAAAAGATAAATAAGTGAAAAACACAGTCAAATAAAATCAAGCCATATAATTATATTACATTTTAATGGGATTTGAGCAATTAACTCCCTTGGACACCTTGCAAAATCCAGCTGCATACAATAACTCTCATGCCAAATCCACTACAAGCTAATGTACAACATAGATACAAGGGTGACATGAGCCACCAGCAAAGTGCAGCCACCTCCGGTAAAGCATGGCAGCTGTTTATCAATGTGTGATGCTTGCCAATGGTTTAAGACGAGGCACAAAAAAAAATGCTGTAGCCAGCCAGACCCACCAGGGAATATCTGCAGGCAGAATGAAATGCCAGGCCATTAGGGCTGATGGCTGTGCTCCCGCAAAAAAACAGGCTATTAGCAGTCAGGGACTTCCATAAGGGGCATCTCAGTAAAATGTCCATATCCTTCTTCTTCAACACCATATTGGACTGCCAGCATAGTACTGCCACAGAGAGAAGCGCACGGCTCCTTGGATCACCAGTACTACCATCTGAAGCCTCCAGATCCTAACCTGGGCTAACCCCTTTTAGCTTGCAAGAGCTCACAGGTCACAGTTTAAGGTAGCACAGCTGCACAGAGATGAACGTATGGGTCAGAAAACACCAATGCTGTGGTAATTACATTTATAAATGGAAACAATCATTTTAGTACAATGATCTTACAAAGCAAGCAGGCTGCATTGTGCATTTCTGCCTCTCTCTGACATTCACGACTTCACTCTTTTCTTGCTCTCTGCAAATACTGTGTTACTTCCCATTGATGCACTGTGTGAGCAACACATTCTAGAAAGGATTTAGTCAGCAGCGTCTAGCTAGCACTCATGCATGCAACAGCCAAGAAAGGCCAGATCTCCAAACCATTTGGATAGGCCCATTTATATCCGTACCTTGCAGTAAAATGCACACAATGCCTCAGAGAACATGAAAACAGATAACTCCCACATCTCTTCTTTGGGAATTTTACTCCCAGACTTCAGGGCCAAATTATCATCATTCCTGTGTAGGGGGGGCAAGGAGATTAGAGGAAAGGGGAAAGGAGCACTATCCTATGCTCCAGCACAGACAGCCACGATAAACCACCCCTTGCTCCCTGACCACAGAGTATGTAGAACAGAGCTGTGTAACTGGTGACCTGCAGGCCATAGGGGCTAGGAACAGAAGTTACACATAAACTGGTTTAAGTGAGCAAAAACTGATATAAACCAGTAACAGAATAGAAGTTCAGTGCACATAAACCAGTTTCAAAACAGCTGAAACTGGTTTAAGATAAATCTGGCTGAATATAGGATCAGACTTATCTGATTTAGGTCAAACCGGCTTATGAAACATCTGTCCCAGACCCCTTCCTGGTTCAAGTTCAATCACAGTCCCCAGCATCCCAGCATTTTGCAGCCCTGGGCTGGGCTGGGCTGGCTGTCTGCTCCAGAGAGCAGGGCTGGCCCTGCCCCTCTGCTCCCTAGCTGGGTCGGCGAGGGCTGGCTCACTGCTCCCCGCTAAGAAAACCCCTGCTGGGGTCTGGGGCCAGGGATGGGGGTTAAACTTCTCTTCCCCACCCCAGTACAGAGCTGCCCCACCCTGCTTGCTTACTGCTGGCTACAAATGCCAGAGGCACCTGGAAGCAGGAAAAGGAAGTGATGAGCAACCCTGCAGAGTCCTGCTACTAAGAGTCTGGACTGCAAATCCCAGAGACCCTGGGGGCAGCAGGAAGAGGAAGTGAACAAACAGCCAGAGACCGCTCCTCTAGCACCCCCCTGGCTTTTGGCCTGAGTCACTGCAGGCATGCGACTGCATTTTCTGAATAAAAGGTTTACTTCTGTTTCAATTTAATCTGTGCAGTTTAGACGAACCTGCTAAGACTAAATCGATTCAGCTTCAGGCTTTCTGACTGTTTGTACCTAGCCAAAGAGTTAACTTGTAGCCTCCAGGTACCCACCCAGCTGTCATTCCCACCATCACTCCTGCTGCAGCAGCCAGAAGGACTCGGCTCCCCCGTTTCTGGGTTCTGCTTCCTGCTAAGCGCTAGAGGAAAGGGAGAGAAGGCAGGGGAACAGCCTGGTACAGCACTCAGTGCTGGGGAACTCGATGGTGTGGGGAACCAGTGCACGAAGGAGCGCCAGCAGAGCCCATGCCCAGACAGCTAGACTTGGGGCTGGGGCACACGCACTCACGCCTGCAGTGTAGCAGGAGGGAGGGAGCCCCCATATCCCAAGGGTTAGTGGGAGGGCACAGGTAGGGTTGTGTAACAGGAGGGTGGCCTGGGTTGCTGTGCTCTCCCCTGCCACCGCCTTTATCATGTCAAGATACCGATTAGCACCCTCCAATTCTCGCCTGCCACGACTTTGATTTTATATATTTCCATAGGGAGGCTGCCTTCTATCTTCTTTGACACGGTTCTCCTGCCTCGGGTGTTCCGTACACCCCAGCCTTATGGGCTACATGTGGCTCCTACCACCCCTGTACCACGCCCCAAGCCTCACAGGTGTAACAGACGTTATTCTGTCTCTCTCTCTGTCTCCACGCCCTCTCTGGCGCTTGGGCTCTCTGCAGCCCTGTCCCTCTCCGTGCCCTCTCTGGCACTCAGGCTTTCCGCAGCCCTGTCTCTCTCTGCGCCCTCTCTCCGGGGCCTTCTCAGTAATGCCGCCCTCTCTCAGGGGTTTACCACGCCCGCACTGGGGCTTCCCAGCAGTGCCCCCTTTCCGGGGTTCCTCAGTAATGCTGCCCTTCTCCGGGGCTCACCGCACCCGCACTGGGGCTTCTCAGCAATGCTCCTTCTCTGGGGCTCCTCAGTAATGCCGCCCCTCTCCGGGGCTCCTCCACAATGCTGCCCCCTTCTCCGGGGCTCACCACGCCTGCACTGGGGCCTCTCCACAATGCTACCCCCTTCTCTGGGGCTTCTCCACACAATGCTGTGCCCTCACTGGTGCTGGGGTCCCCACGCTGCTGTGGGTCCCCTATGAGGCCTCCTCCATCCCCTGATAGCCTCACTCAAACCACCGGTAATAAAACAGCAACACAAACACAAGCCTCTTGGCTATAATGTCAACAGAAGCCGTCCGGCCAAAACATCATTCAAGCCTACCCGGGGATTCTTCATCTCACCGCCGTGTCAGATGCTGCTCCTTCATCAGGTTTCTCCTCTCTTCGCTGACAGAGAGCTCCTTCCTTCTTGGCTGCTGGCAGGGGACTGCCTCTGGGCTCAGGCCCCCTGGCTAGGGAACTACCTATAGCCTCAGCCCCTAGGCTTTATATGGGAGCCAGGCCCTGCCCCTTCTGGTCAGCTGACCTCCTCTGGTTGCCCTGGCAACCCGCAGTTGGGCTCATCCCTCCCTGCTAGGGCTCCTTCCCCAGCAGTTTTTCCCTTCATAGGAGCAGGGCACCTCAGTGCTCTGCAACAGGTTGCCAACTCTGCTTGAATCTATCCCTCAGGTTTCTGGAACACCAACATGCCTGTGACACACAACGCATATGGTAGCAAGCGGGCACGTTTATCAGTTGTGGATTATGGTGCATAGACTTTATGTGAGGAAGGCAAATACACATTACTATTACATTTAAAAAAAACCCACTAGACTACTGTATAAGTCAGATTCAACATTTAATATTTATTTTTAATGAATGCCCTATCATTTATCTTTCAGGTGACTCTAAGCAGTCTCTTGGAGATTTCTATCTAATTCCTGGAGAATCCAGAGCAGTCCTAGAGGGTTGGCAACCCTGGGCATGGGGGAAGCACCACTGTGCCTGGTGCAGTGTGGGGTAGGGAGCACCTGAGTGCCTAGTGCAGTGATGGGCACCAGGAGGGCCAGCAGCCCACACTGTTGCAGCCCCACTGGTGCAGCCCATGAGGTGCGCAGCTCCTGGCTTCTCAGTCGGACAGCCTTTATGTCGAATATTACTAATTACCTGTGCTGAACACTAATCACGGACCAGCACTTGAAGAAGTGTGTGCAAAGCCAGGACAAGAAGTTCCTACCCAAAGACCTTTTGCTGGTCAGATGGTTGAGCATGCTCATCCTCCAGCCTGCAGGGAAGTGTCCTGTGGGGATGGGGATGTGATCATGGCTATATCACATTATTCTGCACACAGTCAAGTGCCAGGGGAATGATGGCAGGGAAGGAAGTAACAGCAAGTGACATTGTTGGCCAAACTCCCCTAGCACCACTGCTAGCATCATGCTCTGTAAGAAGAGAGTGCCTCCCAAGCAGCGTGCCTCCCACTGCAAGCACAATAATTGAATCTTTAGGGCCCAAGTCAGATCTCACTGATTTTTGCATTAAGCCAGGAGTAGCTGCTTTGTGGCCAGTGGAGTCTCACCAGTGCACGGCCTGTATAAGTAACATCTGAACTGTCAGGGAGCCACTAACTGTCACTGAAGGAATGCATTGGCTTCGTTGTGCGGTGACAGCTCGTATTACCTGGCATTGGACTCTCCAGCCAGTTGAACAGCAATCCACTCCCTTCTGTTCCAATCTGGAAGCAGCTATACTGCTCTGCTCTACATACCACTTTAATGCCTCCTTTGATTTTTACACTTTTTTTTTTTTTTAATTAAAATGAATAATAATTCAGGAAACATAAGACCTGCTGGAGGCTAAACGGCGGAGCTACCAAGATAAAGAGAGACTTTTAAAGGTTATATGATAAATTTCATTCAAGTGAGATAGTTTAAATGAGTGAGGTTTGACTGATTTGGGATTTCTGTCTACCACTTTCTTGTTGGCCTATGACTTCAGCTTTAGGCTAAGTCTTTTCCTGGTAACATAAAAGAGCCAGAGAGTGGAGCCTTTTTCCACTGCCATTGCTGAACCTATGACATACAGGTGCAGTGCCCAAAAGTTACTAAACTTGAAATGAACATGAAGGCCTCAATTGACAGTCACTATCTCAGCAGAGAGGCTAAAAGAAGAGCCAGGGGCATGTCTACACAAGATGCTTAATGCACAGAAGACTAATTCTACTGCACATTAGCGCAGCAGGTAAAACCCGTACTAATGCGCAGATTTAGTCTAAAGCATATTAACGTCACTTAAAAAGCATTCATCTGCACTAATCGGCATTAGCGCCAATTATGGCGTGTTAAGTTAGTACCTGTCATTACAGGTACTAAAAACTTAATGTGCCATAATTAAAGCACATTAATGAATGCATAGAGGCACCCGGGGCACTGAACAGTCAGTCCCTTTTACCTTCGCAGGCAGTGCCAACAAAACAATGCTGGGCACCTCAACGAGGAGAAAGAGAAGCGAGCTTTCACTGCTACCTCCCATGCTCCAAAAGACGCCTGGTTTGAAGAAGAGCTAGACATCACCTTCCGCCAATCTAATATTTACTCGCATTTTGAACAAGAGGACTGGCTCATTTCATATAGAACCGTCCTAGTTTTAAAACATGGCTGAGAATCACATGGATTCAAGAGTGCTGGGCTAGCAAAATGCAGACTTCTTTCTTAAATGAGCCTAATAAACTGGAAAAACCATGCCAGTCTGTATATCCTGTAAGTTAGCGAGACACAGATTTATTCCCCTGACAAAGCTGACTTCTAAGATTTAGCTGCATGCAGCACAGTCCCAGAGAATGACACCTCAGGGTAAGGCCTTAACTCACTGCTTCATGAACAGTGCCTCTGTTTTGGCAAAACCCACCCATTTACATTAGCTCTGAAGGATAAAATAATTGTACCACAGAGTTGATCATCACCATGGCATGGTGTTGTGTGGCCTAGTCATGGATGTAGCATCGCTACACAACTGGTCAGTTCACAATATCAGTCCTTTCCGGGACTGTCCTGCAAGCTCTAAACCCACGAAAATCGAGGCTGTCCCACAAATTTCAGTCTAGAAGGACATAAATACTCTCCAGTAACCATAGCTCTGGAGAAAAAAATAGAAGTGGCAAAAATGTACCCTGTTCACCCATATCTATTACTAGAGATGATAAAAGTGCAGGTTGGTTTTGATCCACTGTTGCTGGAACCCAAAGTGTTACATTTGAGGGGAGAAAGTCTGGCCAATAAATCACGTGGTATGGACTTCACAGCTCCTACCAGGCCTGGGCAGAACGGTGAGAAAATACTTTAGTTGACTTCTTATTTCACTCCTTTCACTTTGTCCATGTTTACACTCCTTTACCTTCCCTTTCCTGGAATCCTCTTGCAAATGAGATTCTCATTAAAAATATTGGGTGAAACAGTATATTTTAAGAGCCCCTTCCAAGCAATACATTTCACATTTGCAAGGGTGGGCATTTCCATTGGAAAACTGATTCCAGGAGTTATTTTCATCCAATAAAGGAAGAGAAACAAATAGTGCCTTTAGCCCAAGCTATTAGATAGTATTTGGGGCTTTGCCTTCATGTAATGAAGACATTCATGATATGATGAATATATAATCAAGAGATAATGAAGATATATTGAACATAATGATGCTGTTTTGTTTGATTACAGAAAAGGTTTCCCTGGACCCAGCCAGATCAAACAGCAGCAACTAGGCTTTTTATTTTTATTTTTTTCCTCCAAAGTCCCCACATCTGCCTCTCCAGCAAGTCCTGTGCCCAAGAAACTCTGTTTCTTCGCTTCCATCCAAGGCCCCAGTTACAACTACTTTTCTGGGTTTCTAACACATCAGTTCAAACCCTTCATCTCATCTGCCTCTAAATAAGGGGAACACCTTTTGATAGTAGCTACTATAGCGTTTAGTTTCTAATACACAAAGAGGTTTAATTGCTTTTGAAAGAAGAGTGCATAGTACACAATCCGCTTTAATCAGATGCATGCGATTGTCTTTGACTCGAAGCAGACATTAAAACTTCCCAGAGTATCACCCATCCAATCTACTGCATGTGTCCAAATCAAAACAGTTCAAATTCCAATCCTGAATTCTCCCAAGGCCCAGCTCAACCACAAGAATTTCTTTTGGGTTTGAACATTATTTGTTGAACAAATTTGAGAAAAGGCACTCCCTCTCTACTTATCTATTCTTCGTGATAAAGTATCCACCTGGCCCTGGCCTCTACACCCTTGTGAGCAGTGGGGTATGTTGTGGTAAAAGCACAGGACTAGATGTCCAAACCTGAAGTTCTGTCCCCGCTTCTGCCCCAAACTTGGGTTAAATTCACTCCTGATATAGATGGACACAATGCCATGTTGTGCATAAGCTTGTGTAGGTCATTCACTGCTTCATACCTTCATTTAACCATTAGCGAATTGAGGACAATTATGTCCTCACCATCCCAAAGATATCATGAGGTTTATTTACTTCATGCTAGTTTGCAAAGCACTATGACATCCTCACATAGGAAGTGCTGCACACAGGGGCTCTTCGGGTACAGTGGGTACATAGCAACAGCATGACCCTGTTCACCCCCAGGGCTGTCTAGCACACTGGAAACCCAAGTCTTGAGAATGGCCACCAGGCATGACCACTGCAGTGGACCCTTCCCCAGCATCCCCTGCCCCTCACGTGTGCTTGCAAACACCAAACTGTAAAAGGGACAAGGTGCAAGTGGGAAGGGGATGCTTAGAAATGGTCCCGTGGGGACACACTGACATGATGGTGTAGGCAAAGCCCTGCTAACTCTATGAGAAATGATTCCTCATTCCACACTTGGCGTTAAGGGAAGGTCTTTGAAGTCTGCCTGCAGTTCATATTAAATCAATTAAGGCACCAGATCTTGCAGGGTGCCGATTGCCTTCAGTTTCCAGTGATCTAAGAGATGCCCCACCCACCACAGAGCCTGCAAGCAAAACCACATGCATCTTTTCCAAAGCTCAACATATGGACTGGTTTTCACTTATCGACCATGGTTAATCTTGCATTGTGCCAGACCAAACCCCATCTGATTCGTCCAGCATCTTCAACGGGGAACTGTGATCAAACAGCCAAGAGAAGCCAGCACTTCTCTTCTTCCAGAAACTGCTCTTCCAATTATGCTTTCCCCCTAATGATTCAGAAACAGTTTGAAAAATATTCCTTGTGATTAACAATCGAGTCAAATTAGATTCACATTGCTCTTCCTTTTGCTCAACTAACCCTGCAATTCCCTTTTTAGCTCTGGTTAACCACTGTGTTTATCAGGGTCCAAATTAAATACAAACAGCATGTTCTTTCATGACATCACAGGCATGCCATCTCTCCACAACAATACCAGGGAAAGGGATGGCTAAGACCCAGGACAATCTGCTTTGCTGGGGAGTGGGGGAAGAAGGGATAAAGCACCCACAATATTCTCGGTGCCAGCCAAAAATATTTCTTCTCCTAGTGAACATTTTGCAACAAAGTACATTATATATAAAATTATATGGAAGGGGGATTTGTATATAAAAATCGTCTTCTGATAAGCAAAAGTACCAACCCAAAACTTAAAAATATCTTTTATGATATTTCAAATTACATTTTCATTTTAGGGTTTTTAATTTTTTTTTTTTTGCTTGTTTAGAACTTCTTCATGGAGAAATAAAAAGAGAAAGACAGAGACAGCATGTCCTGCAAAACAAAGTTGGTTTTAAATTAAATCTCACATTTGCAGTAAAAGATATTGGTTGAAAACCTTTGACCAGCATTATTTTTCATACAGCCAGTGTTGTGAGTCTCACTGTACAAGTGAATGCTCCAAAAGATCTCTTTTGCCAGGGCTGCACAATGGCCAGCTCCCTGTCACCCTCCTCCCAAGAGGTGGCTGCATTATTATGCCGCAGCCTTCCTACATCTGGTGAAGAACATTTGGGTGAAATATGTTATTTAACTGTGAAGCACCCTCGACCTTCTCAATAGTTCAGCAAGATAAGCATTAACATAAAACAGAAATATTGCAAATAAATGAACCCCACCTTCCCAGACAACCTGAGCCCCTGAATTACAAAGGTAACAAAACCAGATCCACGGCTAATGTAAACTTCTACAGCTCCCTGGTGATTTGCTAAACACAGGCCTTACAGGTGCAATTCAAATTCCCAGAGAATCCAGCATACGGGTAAGTCAGACAAAGTAGCAAAGCAAATAGATTTCCTTGCAAATGTATTTGTTTGCCGGAAAGGAGACCCATGTGCCCTTAACAGTTCACTCTCCCTTTGGTGAATTCCCCTCTATTAGCCTGTGACCCTGGCCACACACACTGCTTGATTTCCTCAAAGGAAAATTCAGTGAACTGTGTGTAGGGGGCGAAGCAGGGGTGCAGGTGGGGCGAGAATCTCCTCCTGACCCCTCCTTTCCTGCCACAAAGCCCAAAAGCAATTTCCAAGCCTGATTTCGCTGGTGTTTTAACATGAGTTTCACGTTCGCCGGGATGTGGAATTTCTGGGGACTTCCTCTTCTGTCAAGGAGAAAATGGCAAGAAGACAACACGCACCGAGTGAATACTAATGAGGGAAGGGAACCCGCCTGGCACCGCCAAGGGAAGGAACACACACTGCCAGACGTGACCACGAGACAAAATTAACACTTTCTGCTCACAGGGTCCCCTTCTTCTAGAGTGCGTAGAGCTGACACTGGGGCTCTGTCCATGTTCTCGCAGCGCCTTTGTAAACCCTTTACCCCAGTCCATGGTGAGCCCACCATCCCACACCAGCAGGGACATGGCAGAGCAGGCACCACACAGCTGGACTTGCACAGTTATTCAGCATTAGGGCCAGGGACAGAAGTTACACGTAAACCGGTTTAAGTGATGGTTTAAATCTGGAACAGAACTGAAGTTCAGTGCACATAAACCAGTTTCAAAATGGGTGAAACTGGTTTAAGATAAACTTGGTTGAATGTAGTATCAAACTTAACTGATTTAGGTCAACCCATTTATGAAACTTCTGTCCCAGACCCTTTCCTAGTTCAAGTTCAATCACACTCCCCAGCATCCCACCATTTTGCAGCGCTGGGCTGGGCTGGGCTGGGCTGGGCTGTCTGCTCCAGAGAGCAGAGCTGGCCCTGCCCCTCTGCTCCCTAGCTGGAGCAGTGAGGGCTGGCTCACTGCCGCCCCTGCCCCAGGCAAACCCCTGCTAGGCTCTGGGGCCAGGGAGAGGAATTAAACTTCCCTTCCCCCAAGTACAGAGCTGCCCTGCCTTGCATACTTAGCACTGGCTGTGACTGTGAACTGCAAATCCTAGAGACACCTGAAAGCAGGAAGAGGAAGTGATGAGCAACCCTTCAGAGTCCTGCAGCTAAGAGTCTGGACTGCAAATCCCAGAGACCTCAGGGGCAGCAGGAAGAGGAAGCAAACACATAGCTCATGCTGGCTACATGCTAGAGAGCTATGCTCTAGCACCCCCTAGCTTCTGGCTTGAGCTACTGCAGGCATGTGGCAGCATGTCCTGATTCAAAAGTGAATGTCTGTTCATTTGCTTATTGGTTCAACCTTTGCAGCTTAGACTAACCTTCAAAGACCAAATCAAGTCAGCCTCAGGTTTTTGACTGTCTGTACTTAGCCATTAGCACCACACAGCTTTCTAATTAGACAGCTTCTCTCACCAACCTTCCACTGGCCTAGGGACAAGGTACAAAGGAAAGCGTACGAAATCACAAACTTGGAGAAGTGAAGTGTCCAAAGAGGCCAGGTGCAAAATGACTTCAAAATAAAATTAGTATACTGTGAAACACACCCAACCAAAACCAACCACCCCAAACTTTGGGAAAGGCTGAATATTAGTTAGAACCTGGCACCAGTCAGGCACACTTAAGTTCTGGAGAACATGGGATCTGATTTCAAACTCTGCAATGGCCTAAACCAAAGCACTGATGCAAATAACTTGTTAAATATGTAACATTTGAATTGCGTGGCTGAGCCCCACCTCCCTAAAACAAAGTAGCAGCCTTATGCAGAGGTTGCTAAGACCCTCTGCAGGCCATCCCCCACATATTGGTGCCACATTTTAAGACCCATCACAATGCCACAATAGCATATTACAAGCGGAGGAAGGCTGGCTTGAAGACAAGGTTCAGGGCTTACTAAGGAGGAAGGGAAACCTAGAAGGAATCTAGAAAGGTGGGAGGAAAAGACAGAGAACCTGAGCCTGCCCCATGTGGCAGATTTAGCACAAACCCTAACTGGGAATTTGCCAAAGGGAGAATGACTACGACATTATAACAAATCTTTCACCTCAAACTCCCATCCACACAAAGGAAAACATTTTGGGGGTAACATACTTCAACGGAAAACCTTTTACTGACTTCAGTGGGCCAAGACCAAGAGGGCAGTGTATTATGTGCACTCCCTTGAAGAACTGAAGAGTTTTAGGTGCAAAAACTAGGAGAAGTTGAAAAATTAAACAAAGCTTAAGTTTCCTTTGGGGTGGCTGTTCACTGAAAACAAAATTCTTCCCCAAACAACAAGACCCATAAGAGGTTTCCCCTGGGAGCATTAGACCTTTGCACCTTGAGGTGGAGGTTTAAAAACACAGACTATCCCTTTTAGAGCTAATAAGCAAAGAAGTGTTTTTTCCTTCCTGAAATGCCCCAAGTGCTTCCTGAAAGCTTCCCATGTGGCTCAGAGCAGTTACCTTTCCCAGTAATATCTTTTTAATTAGCTTAAGGATGCTTGGTGGTGTCATTAAATATTTTTCAACAACATTTTATTATGCAGATTGGAAAGTTAATCAATTAATTAAGCAACATATAGCCTGTCTTGAGCAACTAATTCAAAACATAACAAGACCTAACCTGCTCTCACTGACTCTATCCAGGCTCAGAATCACTTCATAGTTTCATAGTAGCTAGGGTCAGGAGGGACGTGAACAGATCATCTAGCCTGACCCCCTGCCACAGGCAGGGATGAATGCTGGGGTCAACAGACCCCCGACAGG
>NW_005842374.1:1254207-1278966 GCF_000455745.1 Alligator sinensis
GCTTGAGATGCACCTTTGGATGCATGACAAGGTACTGGCCTTGCTGGCTGCGGTCTGGCATTGGCGGCTCATGTTCATCTTGGAGTCATTATTGACTCCAAGATCCCATTCCGCCTCTGTGCTTTCAAGAAGGGAACTCCCCAGCCCGTACATATGCTGTGGATTCCTTCTCCCAAGGTGCAGCACCCTGCATTTATCTACGTTGAACCCCAGCCTATTCTCATCTGCCCACTTTTATAGTCTATCTAAATCTAGTTGCAGCCTCTCTCTCCCTTCAAGTGTGTCCACCTCGCCCCACATCTTAGTGTCATCAGCAAACTTGGACAGCGTGCTTTCCACCCCCTCGTCCAAGTCACTGATGAAGATGTTAAACAGTGCAGGCCCGAGGACCAAGCCCTGGGGTACCCCACTGCTCACATCTCACCAGGCTGAGTACAACCCGTCCACCACTACTCTCTGGGTGCGCCCCATCAGCCAATTTTTTACCCATCCAACTGTGTAGGCATCAATGCCACAGTCGCTTAATTTATTGATGAGGTTGGGGTGAGAGACAGTGTCAAAGGCCTTCTTAAAGTCTAGAAAGACTGCATCCACGGTGACTTCAACAGCGTTAAAGAAATGAAGCAGTCACTTTCCCCACTACATTTGCTTTTCCTCGTGCAGAATTTGTTTGACCCATTGGGCATGATGGGTGAAAGACAGGAAAGAAATCACAAGGAAACATGGAAAAAGTAATGCAGCAAAACACAGCTTAGCAGTTCACCTTCCAGCCAACAGTAGCTTAAGAAATGCCATAAGACTTTATATAGCATAATGCATCCTGGAAGAGACCATTAAACTATATCATCCAGGAGCAGGGTTGCAACCCCAAGACCAAGTTTTTTACTGACAATATGCAGTTTTTTACTAACAGCCAAACCTTTTTGCTGACATGTTTTTACTGACATATGTTTTACAAAATGTAAGCATAAGCCTTCTGTCAGGCCCTAGCAGTAAAAAGGGTTGGGTGCTTCACATTTTTAACACCAACCATAATAAAAATAGTTTGATTGTCAATGAAAGGTTTGCATTATCAGTAAAAAATAGATGTGTTGGCAACTCCACTTGACTGCAGCAATGGTTTTATATCTTGCTTCCTTCGCTTAGGAGTCCTCTTCCAGCCCCACACACTGATACTCCCCCCCCCCCCCCCCCCCCACACACACACACACACCACCACCACAACTACCTGCATCCCAGCACAGATCCTCAAAGAAGGATCTGTCCAGCAGTGTTCTATTCTGCCAGTACCTACAGGAGGGGAACAGCGAGCAAGACCTCAGACCTTTGCCCACACTTATAGTCCCAATGAAGGCAAATAACTTTCTCACCAGAGGAAGGCTCACTCCCAAGCCATGTGCCAGGATCATGCCCACTGCTAATTAGGCAATGCTATACAGAGCAAGTAGGTGGGAGGGATGCCTCTTATAACTGCAGGCAGTAAGTTTATGCCTTGAAGCACAATCTGTGATTGCCCTTAACATTGCCTTAGCTTGCAAAGCTGCCAAAGCTATTAGAGCTCTTAACATTTCCCAGTCCTTTCGCAAATCCTGCTGGATGGCTTGTTTTGATGACGCCTTGTGGCAATAAATTCCATGGGTCAGCTAAACAGTTTTTATGCAGCACTTCCTTTAGCCCGTTTCCAATTTACTCCTTTTCAGCTTGAGTTTCCCCTTGGCCTTTCAAGCTAAAAAGGAGGGCAAGAGACTGACCAGGTTTTAAAACAGGCTGCTTGCTCTTATTTCCTCGTTCAAAACCCCTCATGCTCCCTCTTCAGAGACCTCTGCAAGCCTTTGAAAGCCAACAATAAAAATGTGAAAACAAGGCAAATCCGCTACTTAGCACTGTTCTGTTTTCTGCGCTTTTCCCCAGACACTGAATTTAAATTTCTCTCCTCGTTTTTATTTTTCCAAATGTAGTTACTGCAGCAATTGTTTTCATGTTACCATTGCAAATAAAGAGTTAAATCTATTGGTTACTGAAGCCAGACATTCCCAATTATGTATTACAAATGAAATGAGGAAGAATTAAAAAAAAAAAAGAGGCAATGTTTTGCTTCCAATAAAAACCAGCTCTGCTCAGCACGCTGCTAATTCATCGCTGTCCTTTTTAAAAAGTGTTTTATTATACCTTTATTACCTTTTGTTTTTCTAGAAGTGTGAATTTGCCTTTCTTTTCTTGGCTGAGACATGGCAAAAGAGTAAACAATTCTGCCCAGAGTGCTCTGACAGCTACAGCTACTAATAATACTTCAATATTTGCTACCTCCTGATTATATCACAAGAAAAAGAACTGATAAAGGGACACAGAGAGGCAATATCCCCAGTGGAGATTGGGAGCAGCACATAAATTTGTTCTTTGTGCTTTGAAGTGCTCCTGGCTTATCAGCAAAGTTGTGAAGACTGCATTATACACCTTGTCAGGAAGAGACTCAGACCCAAGATTGACTAATCAAAGCTAAATAGAGTTATGTAAATAACCCAGCAGAAGGCCACAACCCCCTGTCCAAAGAGCTGCGCTGGGTATTGGGAAAATCTGCCAAGACTTCCTCCCCAGTGGCTGGGGTTACACAGGTCTGGTTGGGGGTGAGGAGACAAGTCCCGACTGCAGGACAGCAAAACAGTTACCAGTTGACAATTGCAGATACCTGTCTTAGCCCTCAGCAGGGAGCAGAGTAGCTGTCACAGTTTTTACAGGGTTTAACCATGTGGTGTACAGATAACAAATGGCATCTAGAGTCACCCACTCTGGTCAATGCTCACAAATTCAATTAACAGCTGTAGTGCAGACAACACCTCGTCTCCCTGCAGGAGAGTGCACAGGGACGAGGTCAAATTTCAGTCTGAATCCTGAGTGCTAATTTTCCAACTAAGGTTGACATAGCTGTATCGCTGTTTGCCTTGGATTACCTGGAGCGAGGCCCTGTTGTACTATTACAAACATCCTTGTTATTCTTGCTATCAAAGTTATGTCCATTCCACCACCTAGACAAGGAACGATCAAAATCATTCTTCGTGGAGCTATCGTTTTTGTACATTTCTATGCCGCTAGTTGGCTCGCACGGAGATAGGAGGAACCATTCCCTTCTCAAATAATCGCTGAGGTTAGGAAAGGATAGTGTAATTTTGGCTAGAAGCTGAACCACTAATATATTGGAGAAAGGCTCTTCTTGTGTTACTGATAAAACCCAACTGGAAGCAGGAAATTCCAGAATTGTTAGAAACAACTGATCTTTATTTATTTCAGGTACATGCCACTCTTCCCCATAAAGACGCAGGGCGGCTTACAATTGGAGGCAGAAACAATATAGAAAACAAATGGCAAAGAATAGGAAACAAAAGCTCCTTAAACATTTTCCCAGCTTAGCCGGGTGCGCTATAGGTGTGCCCAGCTAGGAAGGTTTTACAGCATGACTGAAAGTGCATTTTGGGCTCTCGTGGACCTCAAGCAGAGGAAGTCCTAAAGCTAAGGAGCAATTACCAAGATCTTGTGCTTTCATCAAGAGAGTCTAGTGCACTGATGGTATGAGTAGGAAGTTGCTCCTGGCTAATCTTAAGGTTCATGATGGGGTGTAAAGAAGAAAGCTGTCCCTTAGATATATAGGGCCCAGAGCGTTTATGGTAGGGGCAGGCAAAATACGACCCGCCAGCCAGATCCAGTCCACCAGGCAATTTCACCCATCCCGCTGTAACCCATCCAGCAGGAGTGTGGAGCCTGTGCCCAGGTGGGGGCAGTGGGAGCATAGAGCTCAGGTGGGCATGGTGCCAGTGTGAGGGAGGGGCAGGGGTGCCTGCCCAGGCCACGAGCACCCTGAGGGCTTGCTGCTGCTGCCGCCAGTTGCAGGGGGTGTGCACCATTGTGGGGGGGGAGAGGGGGGAAATGTGTTGGGGGTCCCCACATCCCCCCACCCCACAAACCCCTTACTCCCATATGCTGCCCCCACACATATACACCCCCCACAAAGCCACACCCTCTCACAAACCCCGATCACACACACACACCATATACAACAGTAAGACTTTATTTTTGACCTACTATGCAATCACCTCTATATACACTACACAAACACAAATCATGACTAATATATTTTTGTAATAAAATTTAAATGTTATAGTAGGTGTTTGACTTTTAGTATATGATTTGGTCTTTTTCTGGTTCCAAGGTGGCAACCCCCACTCCCAAAAAGGAGTACATCTTGGGGAAATGGGAGGGACTTCCAGTGGGTCAGGGTTTAAGGGGCAGGACTTCCAGAGCCCAGATGGTGACCAGGGGCAGGGTACCTGTCAAGGGCCGAAGATACCCTTGTGGCCCTCTACAGCTCACCGAAACTCATTAAGCGGCCCTCCAGCCAAAATAATTGCCCGCCCCAGTTTATGGCCATATAGGTCAAAAACAGCACCTTGAATTGTGCCCAGAAAGCTACTGAGAGCCAGTGCAGGCTCTGGAGCACAGGCGCATTGTGTTCAGTGACCCAACCTTGTCAGAAGGCAGGATGCCACGTTCTGCACCAGCTGCAGTTTCTGGGCAGTCATCGAGGGCAGCCCCACACAGAGCACATTGCAATAGTTTGGTCTCGAGGTTATGAAAGCATGGATGGTGGTGGCCAGAGGTCACCACTGCAACCTTGTAAAGCCAAGAGGTTCAGAAAAGGCATCCAAGCTACTGGGTGATGTTCAAGCCACACAGACCATGATCTATTTGCAGTTTGTTTTCCAGTAGCCCAGACCAGAGCTAGACTCAATCCAATTTTTGGATATGACCTTAGGGAATGCTTCCCACACATCTGCATACAAACTGTCTGAGTGGAGCCTCTCATCTGCTTTGTTATGTTACAGTTCATGGCATACGGTGCTGGCTTTACATTCATACCCTGGTACAAACCATTCTGGTCATCAACCAGAGTCAGATCTCCAAAAAAATGTTCACTACCCAACACTTCTTCTGAAGCACTGTCTGTTATCCTTTTTATCATGAAACCCTGTTTTCTATAGTAAGTATGTCCTTCCCTTTAACTAGGACTTCCCCTTCCCTTCCCTTCCCTTCCCTAACACCTGCTCACACCTCCCCCATGTTGCAAATCAATATGTGGAGGGTCAGCTACTATTAAAGGAGCTAATATGCTCTTCGTTTTGAATACGTAATAAGCTCTCTACATCCAAATGAATTTCAAACCAGCTGGCTGATTGTACGGCAAACAGATGCCTTATTTGTCGGGCTTCATTGTCTGTCCGAGGAATAACAAAAGTGTAAATAAATATACTCAACCCAAAGGATTTCTGTAAGATACTTTTAAGAAGGTAATTTCCCTGCTCAAGCATACACACATGGCATCACTTTAATGGTCACTGTGTTTACTAACCCAGTTTAGCCCCCACCTTCCCCGAACATCCTATGAAAACCCCGCTTTGGTTTTTCGCTGGTTTACAGTGACACGATGCACATTTACAATGCACTACGAAAAGGTGACAGCTCTCTTTGGAGAGGTTACTTCACAGTATACAGTCTGCTTTCCAAAGGGAGAGACAGGCTTAGCAACGCGCAAGAGCATAGAGGTAGAGCGCTTGCCTGCCGAACCAGAGAGCAAATGTAAGAGCGTGCAATGAAAGGAGCCCTTTCAGCAGACTGAGAGAGGGGCCTGTTAGAAAAGTTGGGCTGTGCTCTCAGCATAGAGGGGCTTTGTTTTCAACGTTTATATGTTTATTTGATAAATGAGCAGCTAGGGTATTTATCATATGTCCATATTAAGGGCTCTCCTTTCCTCTCTCCCTTAGACACATGCACACACACACTTATAATTCTCATCTTCACTTACAAGCCGAGCCCAGGGGAAATAGGGGAGAGCAATTTATACACGTGCACACACAAAATATGTATATATTTATATTATATTAATATGAAAATATATACATACATATATATGACATACATACACACATGTATAAACACATACACATATATATGTACACATGTATGTGTGTATTTATACACACACACACACACACACACACACACACACACACAAAATCAACAATAAAAAACTACAGCTTATAGCTCCTGAATTTTTTGCTAGGGAACCAAACATGAATCTTCACTCTATGAAAAGCTTACTCTTAAAAGGGAACTGCCTCCTCAAATTTATGTAATGTAATTTCTCCCTTTTTATTTGTATTACAAACGATAGGTTATTTAAACAGAATGCATGCCAAATCTTTGATTTTCTCTTTCTGCTCTTACTTGCCCCACACCCTCTGCTCAGCTTGCAGCATTCAACCAGGCTGTCCTCACTACAAAAGATGACTGTTTTTACACTAAAGGAGCTACCCCAGGTAAACCTGTAGCTAGGATGAGGTGCGTTATTTTTGATCTTGGTGCAGTAAGTCGAGGTAAACAGCAAGGGTACGAAGGACCGACCTTGACAAGCCACACTGCAGTAAAAAGCTATGGAACTGCCAACCCCAGGTATTAGAAATCAAGAGTTGGGCCTTGAAAAAATTGTGACATTTATTTTTAAATAATCTTGTGATTTTTTAAAACCAAACAACATTGCACTTATTTATTTCTGAGGCTCTGAGCGGTACGGTCGGATCACATTAGTAGGCTGTTCTCCAAGAAAGTTCATTTTTCATCACTGAAAACCAAGATTCTCATGAATCCAGAAGTGGGAACTTTAAGAAAAAAACATCTAATGTAACACTCATGTTAAAATCCATGATAGCTGACAGCACTAGAAGTATTTCTATGCCTTGTCTTTGCTAGGATGTCACATGGAGTGAGCTTGCTGTGCAAGACAAAGCCCTGGAGTGTACCATTTCACTTCTGAATCTCCTCGTCAGTGATTATTTCTGGCTTCCTTTTTCTATTGCATGTTTTTTTACCTTCCTCTCCATTGCTCCCTCCTTTCACCCTAGCTTGTTCCCGAGATATAAATCTTGGTTATGCAGATTTCCTCGGGGGTTCATACGCTTAGGTGACACTTGTAATATTTTAATTCATTAAAAACCACAAAAGGTCACAAGTGCCTCTATCGTTACTCCACATAAACCTAGCTTGGAGCAAATCATGCTGAGGAAGACAATCCACTCTTAACATGATGCAGGGCACAGGGCTCCCCATCTGCCATGAGATCTTCATTGCTTCTACGCAACCAACACCTGGTAGGGGTTTGCTCACAGCGCTTTTCAGACCTGATTTTTAGGAAGCAAAGAACATCTGCACAAGCTGCATCTGAGTGCTAAGCACTTGTGAAAAAAAATCAGGCCTCTTGTCCCTGAAGCCTCCCTGGGCATTCAAAACCCTTAGTCAGGCCAGAAAAATATAAAAGCAGGAGGCTGGCTTAAAACACGAGAGGTTTTTCAAAACAATCCATTTTATTCGCCTCCTGTCACATCTTCCTTCAGGAGTCATCTCTGCAAACTTCTATCCCTGCAACGAGAAGGGCAAAAAACTTCCTTTGAGCAGAAAGCAAAGGCTTCTCCCGAGTGCCTCCCGGAGCTTGGATGCTAAGGGGGGCACCAACAATGGCAAAGCTCAGGATAAAAAGCATGAGATCTGGCAATGCTCCCATGTCCAGTAGAAGTAGTTCACAATTATTTCTAAAAGTAAACCCTCTTTTGCTTGGAGTGACAGGGTTTTAAGGTTTGGATCTCTGGTCACCACAAAGGGAGAGACAGGCATCTTGCACTGTGGATCCTGCTATGAGCCAACCTCAGCTTGTTACTCGAAAAAATCCAAAAGCCTCTCACATCATCACATGATGAATTCAATACACCTGCCAGGATGAAAGCACATTAATAAGTGATACTGGAGCAACAGCTCTCTGTTTCAAGCTCATTCATCCCACTGCAGTTTCACCCAAGTTAACAGTTCCAGAAGGGCTGAATTTGGTCCTTTATCAATAGACACCTTTTTTTTTCCCCCCCTACATGAAACCGGTACCTCAGGCAACTCAGCTGGATTTGATTGGCAGCGTTATTGCCAATGATGTTTAAGAACACAGAGGGAGGGAGGCCAACAGCCACTTCAAAAAGAAAAATGGATGCAGGAGCAAAGGCCCCAGCAATCTGTCCTGCTTAATGGAAGCTGAAAGGCCTATCTTCATACAGCACGTTTCTGCAAGACATGCATATTTACAACCTTCCCCCCTCAAGTCCCCAAACTGTGATAATAAAAGCCTTCTGTAAAACAAACTAAACATACATGGTTTTTCCAAAGCAGGCATCAATGCACTAAAATATATAATCCTTTAAAACCTTGTGCATCTCCATACTTACTGGCCCTAGGCAGGGGGGAAAAAAATAAAAAGAGGACAAACCCTGCACTGCAGCTGTGAAATATGAAATAAGACAGGAATGAAAAAACATTCCTTTCTCTGGAGGAAGTGTATGCTGAGCTGCAAGCGTTTCTTGATCTACCAGTTTAAATTAAGCTTTGCAAATCAGTTGCCTTATATGCAGAGTTAGCCAAGAAATACTCCTCGCTGAGCGAGTGCATGTAGTGTGGAGCGGCGTTTTGGTAGCACTCGACAACAACCAGAAAGCCTATCAACCACAAGAAGGACAAAAGACAATCCAAGCCCAGTAAGGGAAGCTCTCTAGTTTTTGTTCAGCTTTTTCTCTCCCTCTTCTAGGAGAAGCCTCTGTCTTTGCTTAGAAGCGAGGCATCATTGTGCAAGACTGGAAGGACGTGAATCAGACCACGAAATCTTAGCACATTTCAAAAAACTTTAGGGGTGGGAGCGAGCATTACATGGAACTCGGAGAAAAGGGAAGCCTAATGACTGAGGAGGATGGGTTGCATCACTCATTTTCTGAACAACGGCTATCCGAACATGGCCAGTTATTTTCAGACTATTCTTGCTCCTGCTAGCAATGGTGCAGTCAGCAGTCCCGTCATTCTAATTCCTCTGGCCGACGTAATCTTTTTTTGGCCCTCGTCCCCGTCTCTGTACGCTAGCCGGGTCACTGATCATAGCATCTTCGCTTCACCTCCGCCCGCTACTCTTGTGTGGAAGGCCAAGCTGTGCAATACCTAGGCCACAGTCTCTGGATGCCCTTCCCACAACAAACTATGCTGTTTGTTGTATTCATCCTCTCCCTCCAATCAAACACCAAGCCCATAAACTGTCTGGGAGAGGGACGGTCTCCCTGTCTACTTCCGCTGCTTTGCACAATGGGGCCTGATATCTGAATATGTCATGAAATGTCAGAACATGTCCTTCTTACCCTGAAACTAGACACGACCATGATGCAGAGACTAAATTAAGCCCAAGATCACCATGCAGAGTAAGAGAGAAAATATCCACGACAACTGTATATAACAACTATATGAATACCTGAAAATGCATAATGCAATTATTACTGCAATCTTCCTACAAATAATGGAAATACCATTTTACAAATGGGGAACTGAAGCATAGTAGGCGTGTCTACACAAGACACCTTACTGTGCAGCAGACTAAACTGCTGCACAGTGAAACATCACTGTCTACCCATGCGCAGCAATTAGAGTGCACTAGACTAATTTACTGCACTGCTAGATAGTTAATACCAGCTTTATCCAGCAGTACAGTAAATTACTGCTCTTAAACCCATGTGTAGACAGTGAGATCAGGATTAGTTTACTCCTGCTCAAATTGAGCCAGAGTATACTCAATCGCATTAATTGCATGTGTAGATGTGCCCAGTGTAGATTGAATCAAGTCACATAGGGGGTCCACAGTCGCAACAAGAATTGAACCCAGGTATCCCCAAGTTCAGGGCCAATGTCTTATCCACTATGCTACCCTTCTCCATTGATCTTTATGGTACCATTTCTCTTCATGTCACTGATACACCTACACTATCCATTGGCAATGGAACCGATGGATCAAGCCGTAGTATAAAAGGCTAGGTCAGAGAGGAGGACAAAAGTGATGTATACTCCAACATACAGGGTGCATCTACACTAGACATTTACAATGGAGTTGCCTAATTAGCTCCACAGTAAAACATCAGCATGTACATGTACAGAGCTATTAGGCCAAAGTAAACTAATTAATTGCACCGTAGGATCGTGCTGCCAGATACCAGTACTATCCTGCCGCAGAGTACTTTACTCTGCCACAGCGCTAACATAGATGGAGATTGGGCTGGCTGGGGCACAAGGGTGCTACAATGAGGGGGCTGCCTGCTAGCTAGTCCCCACTGGAGCACCCTCATGACCCAGACAGCCCTTCAACGGCATAGTGAGGTGAGGGGAGCAGCCCTGGGCTGGCAGACTGACCCCCAGGCCTCCTACCAGCCAGGGCTGCACCACCTTGCCTCAACATGCTACCATTTCAGGCACACATGAAGACGCTGTGCCCAGGAACAAGCAAAAAGCTCTGGCATGAACTGCACTGGAATTTATTTGGGTGTCTTAATATTGCACGTAGATGCACCCACAGATAATTATATAAGCAACCAAACTAACACTCTTAGTAGAGACTTGTAAACAGGACACAAGATGTGAGAGTCACTCCACCTCTGAATTCATATTTCCTCTGAACTATTTTTTCAAATTCTCTGGACACAGATGAACTTTCTCAGTTCAGGTTGGGGGTTTTTTTTGGTGGCTTTGTAGAAAATGGAGCCTGCAAGCCTAGTGATAAGTGGCTTGAAAAGCTGTCTAGCACCCCACACACATGTTCAGTAAGAGCCTCTCTGTGCTTTGCAGAAATGCTGTTTGGCAAGTTCTCAAAGCAACAAAGTTCAGCAGATCGTGACAGATATCCCTACGCAGACTTCAAGTACAAGTAAACTGAAAGGAGTATCTTTCCTCTTCCTGAAACAATGAAAGCACAATAGGGTCACAAAATGCTGATACATCAAAGCACTAACTCCAATTTCTAACAACAGGCAGCACTTGCCCAATTCCTGGCTTTCCTCATTCATCAGAAACCAATTTTTACTATAAATAGTTTTTCCACTGAACAGAAGAAACATTTTTTAGGGGTTTTTTTTAAATAAATGTCGAAAATGTGAATTTAATCCTCGCTCAGTTTAAAGACCAAGGCCAGACAAACAAATCAAGAACAACATCAGAATGCATTTAAACATTATTGTTAAGCATCATGTAATACCTGATGTGCCTGCCTGCCTAGGTATAGACACCAGCTGCTTCCAAAGCAGACTCAGGCAGAACAGGCTTTACTGGCGGCATGCCACACTCCAATACAGAACTGCATCATGGAGAATCCTAAATATTTCTCCAACTACTCTCCGTTTATGCATTAAAGGGAATATTTTACACTATCTGGTCAACATCCTCTAATATTAAAATACAGAAGTTCCTGGTGGTATGTACAAAAGCTAACCAGAGGGCAACGATTTTGAATGACAAGTTTTGAGGCTCCATTCTGTACAGGACTGAAAAGAAAGCCTTTCAAGTGCTTTCATGAAAAATCAATTGTGTTAAAATGGTTGTTTTTCAGCTCAATCCATGAGCAAGTCAGGACAGTAGACAAGTACAGTTGTATGGCCAGGTTGCTAGAGCACGAGATGGGATGTGAAAGACCCTAGATCAAGTTTCAGAGCTATACTGATTCAGAGCATTTTCTTTTTTACTAGAGGGACCTGAACCTCCAAAATATCATAAAATGTAATGACTGTTCCACGTAAGGCTGGAGGACCACGCTCAGCTGTGGTATAAGGAGATGCTCATACATGCTGACCGATTTCAGAACTAAGTTGGCAAGTAGGTAGTGCACAGCGGGATCACTACATGGAGGAGTTGCATCACCAGGCCAGAAACACATTGAGTTGTGCCATTAAGGAAATGAGTCCCAGTCATCCCTCCCACTTTATGTATGTCATCTGCAGAAATGACGGGATAGCTGGGAGGTGGCTGGAGCTGCCCTCCTGAGCATGCCAAAAGGCCAGACCTTACATGTGATGCTGGGGGCACATGCTCACTGCCACAGTTCAGGGTTGATGTGCGCATAGCAGAAGCATGTGAGTGGGGATTATTTTTTCAATGGCACATGACCGAGTACTCTGCGACTATGGTATAGATATGCACACCAGCAGGCAGACAGTACCTCTCCAATAATGCCGTACCTCGTACAAAGCCAAGTGCTCTCACATCCCTTCGACTGCAATGGAATTCAAGAGTAAATCAGGTATGGAGAGATCATCCCTTATATTTGGTTTTCCTGCAAATCTGTAGTTTATATTTTATGTTTGAAAATGCCAGTGCAATTCTAATGCGTCTCCTCCTTAGGGCTTGTTTTACAACGTTGCCACAGCTCTTTCTTAGCATCTGTTTCACAATGGCACCCAGTTAAGAAGTCAGGATCTTTTTCCATGTGCTGAATGCAACAAAGGCAAAAGCACTATTTTCTGGGTGAGTTAAAAGAGAACCTTGTCTGGATTCATTTCTAAAATGATCGTTCTTATCTCTTTGCTAGTGTTATTCCTAAATGTGCATGTTGCCCTGTAGACAATGTGCAGGAATTTAACAGCAAGGTAGATCAAAGGTAAAAACTGTTCTTACCTGTACTGCTGTGATGTATAAAGTCAACATCAAGGCTGAGAGAGGGGGAAGAGAGAGACACAGAGTATGTGCGTCTGTCTGGGGTGGGGGCACTTGCACACACACTAATTAGAAAAGGTTTTTCCTACATCTTTTAGTTTTTTCAGGGTTAAGAATATCAGGCCCAGGCATTCCTATTCTTGCTAGACGATTCTGTCAAGACTTTTGGAAGATCTGAAGTGGGTCTTCAAGAGGCTGAGACCTAAGATGAAGCTATCGCTCCCAGCTTCTGGAAGAGAGAGAGATGCCAGCTCTGCATTTCAAATGGTCTTAATTCACCACAAAGAAAGAGCCAACAGGAACACCAAAACATGATTGGTTGTGCCAGTAGTGTTCTCATAAAACAGTGATGATGCTATTCTCCTTTCCTCAAGCTTAAGTATCTGCATTAACTAACACAGTTACTTTTTTCCTACATCTGAAATGATCATGTTTCACAGAACTGAAAAAAATGAGACAGGTTTAGAAAAAAAATGGTTACAGCACCTATGCTGCACTTGTTGTTCTCCCACAACCACATATCTGAGTATATACAAATACGTGCAGAATGGAGCAGTACAGGTAGTTCTCACCAGGAGGGAAACTGGGAAATCATTTCTGCTTGTTGCAAAAGGGATGAAGTTTGTGTGACAGACGCAATGGGACTGGGAGTCAGGACCCCAAGATTTTGTTCCCAGTACAGTTCGTTGTGCAAACTTGGGCAAATTACAAGAGCAGATCTATTTATTATAAATTTATAATGAATAATACATCTATACATAATAGATATTTTATTTTTATTAATCTATCCGACACCAACTAGGTACCTGGTTTGCCACTACAGTATCATGCTGCTTATCACAGCCTGACATTTTCCTGGGGCCCCAACACCTGTATCCCTCAGTTTTCTCTTGTTTTATATTTAATTTCAAGCTGCCTGAGACAGAGGACACCACAGCACTTGGGACTAACAGGTCTTGATTCGTCCCTAGGCCTGTTCACAAGAAATACTAGCGTTGCTTGAGCGTAGCTTCTTGTATCGTAGGGCTGTTGAGAGACTTAATTATTCTCTACTGAAGTACTACTATTCCTTCTTAGATGGAAGGCAATTCTTTGTCACTGAGGTAACATGAATACCTATTGAGCTACATAGCTCTAATACTTGCAAGCATAATTATTGTTAGTGAAGGCTTTATTAAGTGGCCCAAAATGAAGCAGTTAGCCATTCACTATACCAATGAGCTTGGGTAAAATTAATAATCACACCCTTTAAACTACAACAGATTTCACCAGTCCAGCTGGAACCGTTCGATAGCCTGGACCCTCTTGGCCCTTCTAAAAGTAATCACATCATATGTCCTGTTTATTAAATTTTGATTCGATCAAGACATCCATCCATTTCTCTGGGGGGCTTTTACAAAACTTAAAATACAGAGCAATCAAATGAATTCAATCGCAGATGTAATGAAATGACCTTCCCGGGAAGTAAAACCATCTTTATGAAAAACAAGAGCCTTCCATAGATTTGTTCAAACTGCATGCAGCTTGGAAGACAGCACTTTGTCTAAAAGGCTGGCAAAAATGGTAGCTGTCGTGTTGTAGTGCATTATTAGAAGTGACAATTATCTCTGTATTCATGCAATTAGAACTTCTAATATTATGGAAAATAACGAATGCACCACTCCTGTTCTGGATGGCCTAGCATTAATAAAGCAAACCCATTTTGAATGCCCAAGGCCAGGACCTCAGGGACAGCAGATGGTGCCCGGGATACCCGTTCTCACATTAGCATAAGAATAGCACTGAGTGGGTCACAGATTGCCTTCAGTTGTCCACAAAATCTCTCGCCTTCTACCAAATGAGACAACAGCATTGTTTGGGGTCTTTTTTAATTTAGGTAATCAGTGCTTCATTATGTAGGAGAGAACTCATTTCACCATTAAGTCAAGCAATAAAGGAAACCACTTCCTTTGTAGCCTTGCTGGGCTCTAAAAGCTCATCATTCAAACTCTAGGACATATGACAAAAGGAAATGAGCAATAGTTGATAATATGCATTTAAACACTTAAGGCCAAATGACCTCTAGTTCTTAAAATTACATTTTTTTTAATGGCTTCTAATTCTGCATACAATCCATTGCAGCTGCAATCAGTTGAAAGCTCAAATGGCTACATTTAGCTAACCAACTAGATAGTATCATGTGGGGCAAGGCTACATTGCAAACAAACATGGAAAAAAAAAATCATGGACTGACCTGGCCTCTCTGAAAACATGGGTTGAAATCCTGCCCTAAGAGTCAATGGCAAAACTCCCTTTGACTTCAAAAGAGCTAACACTTCCCCTTGTTGCCAAGTACTCGCCACCCAACTTTCTGTACATTCCCTAATTTCCCACTTCAGCCACATCAGCGTGCAGTATACAGCCATTAGGATCTTTATGATGCCCCAGGCTCAGAGTCCATACTTTCACCTGCAATCTATAAGGAGTAGGGGTGCACCAATAGAGATTTTTTTGGCTGATACTGATGGCTGATTTTTAACGAGCCGTATCAGCCAACTGCCGATACGCAGCCTGGCAGCTTGGAGAACAGTGCCCGCCTGGTACGTCTGTTGTGGATGAAAAGGCAAGCGGGGAGGGAAGGGGCATGGGGGGGCAATGGAGGCCCTGTGGTGAGAAGGGAGTGGGGCTTGCACCAGGGCAGGGGCAGGCGCTGTACAGCCGGGGTGGGGTGAGGGACAGAGCTGCAGCTCATCCAGGGGGCAGCTCCTGCCACTGCACGCATCCTGGAAGGACAAAGGGGGCATGTGCCCCCAGATCTGTCCCACTCCCCACCCTAGCCATGGGTATTCACCACCCTGGCTGAGCAGCACCCCCATCCCCAGCCCCTCTCCTCTCTCAACTTGGGGGGCCTCAATCTGTCCTCACCACGCCCCTTCCCTCCCCCACATCCCTTCCCCTCCACAGACTTACCTGCAGGGACCTGCTCTCCATGCTGCCCAGCTGCATTCCTGTAAATCGGTTATCAGAGTGGTATTGGCCAATATGCCTAGTTAATAATTGATATCAACCAAGACATTTTTTTATTGGTGCACCCCTACCTTCAGGGGTGACACGCAGAGTGAAAGCAGCACCTGGGCTTTATCTGTACACAAGGCTGGACCAGCTAGCCTGGGTTAAACATATCGCTCACCTTCGGACAGAGATGCATGTGTATGAATGGAAAGGGAGTTGGAGGCCATACCCAGATCTTCCAATAGTAATAAAATGCCTGAGAGTAGTGAGCCCTGGCCTCCCCTTTTCCTGCGGCGGCCATACATCCTTGCTGCCTGTTCAGCAGCTTTCATGACTTATTGGTGGGAGATAATTTTGAAGACAATTTTTTTAAAGTAGAAAGTGTGAAAATGTTGCAGATTGTAATTAGCAGTAAGCTGATTAAAGAGTTACCAAAACAAGCAAAACTGTCTTAATAATAAAAGTACCAAATTTGGCTTGCTGGGATCCCCAGGGTCAAGTTATTCATCATTCACAACTATCTGGAGAAGCCCTGCCTCTTTGTGAAAACTCGTGTGAATCTGAAATGTTTCAGGAGTGTTAACATGAACTCTCATTAGCCTGAAAGGGTGGACCAGAACATGTATAAGTCATGCCTGTTATTCTCCTTGTTAAATCATCCTTGTAGAGAGCAAAAATAAGTCCAAAGACTCAAGCCACTACGCCAGTGCTGAACAGAACAAGTTGCAAACATTTCACGAGCAACCCACATTCTAAAGATCCAAGTATTGTGCAAATCGACAAAACCACCAGTGGCGCGCGTTGGATTTGCTAAACAAATGTGGATTCTTCATAATAAACAGTGCCATTTGGCATCTTCTTAGCCAACTGTGTAATTCTGAGAGCCAGTTTCTATAAAATCTTTGCCTGCTTCCAAGACACTAAGAACATACAGCTTCTAGCTAGCATTATATGGCAATGATATCAAAAAGCAATTTTAAAGGGGACATTGGGGGGCGGGAATTCTTTCATCTACAAATTAAGGAATAGTTTAGAGTCTTATGAGAAGATCCTCCCTCCAAGAGGCATAAATAGCAGCCAGGAGTCCATCTCCCAGTAAATTTTCTCTTTGATAATCTTCCCCTTAATCATTACCCTACTTTTCTCCACTGACACAATTTATTTTCTTGCCCAGTGTAATGAAGTGGTCAGACACTTCCTGGCAATCCACAGGGGTGTCTTGTATATCACACCCGTTCTCTACTCAGCATGTAGACAAAACACCTGTTGTAAGACACTACCATGAGCCAACCCAGTGCAGTCCCCTCCAGAATTACCCATTTTGGGAGATGGTAAAGGGCAGCCACAAAAATTAACAGGGTTTGAAGGAAGTGGAGTCCCTGCTTACCTCATTCACACTCAAAATACCCCAGTCTGGTGAAGTTCCAGGAATGGGTGCTATGAATACAGTGCTATGGGTACAGAAATATGGATCTTAGGACAATCAAGTATAGTAATACCTCATTAACAAAGCCTCTGGGAGTGAAGCTCCTTTATAACGAAGTCTGCCGGCAATGAGCTCCCTGCAGGCTGGCAGAGATCCAGGGAGTGCACGCGGTGGCGGGGAGCTGCCCTGCCCCAGCCCACAGCAGGGGGCAGGGGGCTGTGGACCCAGGTCCATAGCTCTGGCAGGGCTGAGGGGCACAGCAAGGCTGCCGGGGGAAGTGAGAGGCACAAGTAAGTCCAGGGGGGCTGTGGGAGGCCTTTAATGGAGTAGTTATTTTTTCTTTCTTCCACCCCCCACTTTCTCTGAGTCCTGAAACACATTCCTATATCTCCTATGTTATTTGTACCTCTGATAACAAAGTTTCTGATAACAAAGTGATGTCACAGAACGCATCTACTTCATTAACCAAGGTATTACTGTACTGCATTCTGGGCTTTCTAAGCCCGGTACACCTTACTTTCAAACAGATCTGCCTGCTCGTGATGGCAGAACATTCATGCAAACACAGGATCCCAGGCCCAGGCTGATGGTGAAGCAACTAAAAATAGCATTTATGCATAACACAAACTGGCACAAGGGACAAGAGAAATCTTTTGTTGATGGTGCTATTCGTATTTCTCATGTAACACTTTTCATTCCCTAAAGCCAATGTACTACTTGTCGACTAAAAAAAGAAGTCCTCATCTCATTGGTTTTACTCTTGCAAACACAAATAATACAGTAGCATTACGGCCGGGGGGGGGGAGGGTGTGCAGGAGATCAAGAAGCCATATCTGAGCAGCAAGAGCAAATAACTGTTAATGCATCATGCTCTGTGTTATTTAATGAATGCTATAAATTGTACAGACTGTCCAGAAATAACATGGAATCAGTGAAAGTGTCTAAATGACTTGGAGACATTTTACCAGTGAAATCAGGGTACCATCACTGAATTACAACAGCATCGTTCTTTTGGTTCCAGGAGACAGATGATTTCGTGATTGACCAAAATCATCAAGATTCGAACTTCTCACCCCGATTAAGCAAACTGCTTAAGGCCATTTTGAGGTGCAAAATATCTAACACCTGTGATTACTGTTCTACCCTTTGGGGGAGGTGGGTGGGGTGGAAACCAGACCTCTTGCTTCCTTCCTTTCAGTTGCTTTGGGGACTTAAGAAAAATACCCCAAAAAATGAATGGTGGCCACGCTGTGTATGGAACGTGGTTTGCTCAACACATGGCTCAGTTCTCAGCACTGTTCGTTAGGTAGGACGTATAAGTAGGCCAGCACACGCTGCCACGTTTTGGCATACTACCTGTGGGAGTAAGAACAGTGGTAGTGGGGATCTCCTCGAGGGGGATTCCAAAGATAAGCACAGGGTCTGACAGAGAAGCTGTTACATTTTACTACAGGTAAGTCCAAGTCAAAAGTAAGACTTTTTACATTTGCTGCAGAACATAAATGGTAAAACAAATACAAATGTAGTTTTGAAGGGTCATGCTTTTAATATCCTTCAATGAACATGTACTACAAAGGTAGAGTAATGCAGACACGGTGATATACTTAAAATAAAATAAAAATTGATCTGTTATAATTAAAACTAGTTTCCACTGAATCTGCTAAATGAACAGTTGGGGGTCTGCTGAAGAGGTGATGGTGTTGAAATATTAAACAAAAATAAGAGCATTAAAACAGCCTGACTAAAAATCCTTTCCCCCTTGGTTATTCAATTTTCATTTTCTTGATTCTTGTGATGTCAGAATTTCCCTGACTCTTTAGTCAACCAAGAGTCCTCCACAATAAAGGCCTAAATGCCTAAAGAGGAAAACAATTAAGGAATGAAAAACCCCTTTAAAGTAAAGTAATCTTTCGTCTCCCTTATTCTTCATGAAGAAATACCATAGCTATCCTGACAGGATCAGGCCCCAAGATGTACTGGTCACAGCTTAGCAGATGAGCGGGAAAGACTGTTAATTTTGTAAGGAGAAGAATTTAGAAATCATTAAAACTACTCAAGGAAAGACAACAAAAAAAATAGAGCTGCCTTTTCTCTCCTTCTCAATTCACAATGTGAATAAAACTTACAAGTAAAACATAGCAAAGCGTTTCTCTAGTGCTAAAGAGAAAGCCCAGAAATATAGACTTAAAGCTGATGCTCCATTTTTCACCTGCTTGCCTCTTTTGTGCCCTAGTCTTGCAGCTGGTATGGCACAAGCAAGATCCCACACTGTCCTGAAACCCCCTGTCATCTGCCATGGGCAGGTGCTAGCCCAGTCCAGCCGGGGCAGGGAAAACCAGCTATGAAGGCTAGATGTTCAGAAGATGGGAGCAGTAAAGACTTCTGCTAGTTCTCTGCATCAGTTAAGACGTTTGCTGTGGTCCTGGAAACGGGGGTTGAAATGGTGCTGGAGGTCTTGTCAAGCACTGTTCTAAGGTTCTTTTCGCAAAAATTAAGTTCAGTGAACTAAATAGTAAAATAACACTTAGCACTCACACAGCACTTCTTCACAACCTCCCAAAGGGCTTCACAACGCTGAGCAAATGTTACTGCACCCATTGCATAGTTAGTCCAAACACAACAAGGTTAAGTGAATTACCCAACCTCACCCAAGTCAACGGAAGAGTCAAAAATAGAAACGACATCATTTGACTCCAGAGCCATGACTCACCACTTTACCATGCAGCTTCCCCAAATCAATACCAATTTGGTATCTAGTGCATCCTTTGTCAGGGGATTCTGTCCAGCCACTGTTGACAGTGTGACTCAACGGGTGAATGAATCCCTGTTGTGTGAGACTAGTGGCACGGCAGAGAAGGTCAGTTCAACAATAGTTTTTGTCAGTATTTTCTCCAGGTGTAAACTACTGTGGATCCTTTTACGGTTATTCAGGTAAACTTTTTCTGACTCTGTATGTAATCTAAATGATTTCAAGTATCAGATTAACTGTTTCTTTAGCAATAAACTCATTTCCCTAACACTGAAGGGAGTCCTGCTAACCAAGCTCCACCTATAATGAAGTCCTGCACAGTGAAATGAGTTACGAGAGATAAGAGGTGTCAGCCAAAACCAGTTTCACTGCTTTCAATGGGCCCATGGCTTGACTTCCAGGCACAACATTTTCTATTACAGCGTATTAGTATTACTAATAGTATTAGTACAGTGCATCTATTACAGTGTCCAGGTATAAAGTGAATGTCTCAACCTGAACTTCTTGGGGAAGAGAAGTTTTAACCCACATCTTTCCTAAAACCACTTCTTTGCCTGAACAAAACAACTTCTGTAGAACAGCAGCATCCCTTCACACCAGCCCACGAACTAGCAAAGCTAAGCCAGGTAAGAAATACTTTTTTCACAGAATACAGAACCCAACAAAGAGCAAATTCCTCAAGCCAAGAACTTAATAAGATTTAAAAAGGGATTGGAAACTTACATGGGATTGGAAATTTACAAGAATATCCAGAATGATCCTATTTCGTGAGGATGGAAGACTCATTAAACCTTATGGTCTAGGGCTTAAGCCATTAAGAGATCAGGATGAGACCTAATGTAGCAAGCATATTAGCCCATATCTGCCTAATTTGAAGTTCTTACACCTTCATCTGTAGTATCTAGTACTGCCAGAGGCAGACTACCAGACTAGCTAAACTTCTGATCTGATCTGGTATGGCAACTCCTACGTTTGACTAAAACTCAACACTACACCAACTGCCAAGCAGGTCAGCTTTCCCAGCTGATCTCCTGTCTTATTATGGAAGATAAACTGTTTGATTATTGTCCTCTGCTAACCTCTGCATAAATTAACTGCAGAGGACTAAGTCAGAAATTATCACTGGAAATTCAATCAGTGTTTAACTGATTTTTAATACATCATCATGCTCAGGTCAAGGTTCTTTGACCTGCCCAAGCCTTTTGGAAAAGGTTTCATTAACAGAACATGAATTACCCTGTAGAGCTTAACAAAAAAATTACAGGGAAGAAAACATGGGGTTGGAGGGTCAGAGACAGGAGGGAAAAGCTAAGCCCAAACTTTGCAACTCCAGGGTTTAACTTCCACATTAGAAAGGGGCATTTATCAGGTAGGTCAGTCTACAAATTCTAATATTGTCAGAGTTGGTTCTTCTGTATCTTAACTTGCCCATCAGATGAACTGTACCCTTGTACAGTTAGATTGTAAGTATTCGGGGCAGGGCTGTTATTCTGCTTTTGTACATCACCTAATACAAGCCTACTTCTTCTTGTATACATACAAGACATATTGCAGTGGTCCTCAGGTTTCCTGGGGCAAATGACTGACCTCCTAAGGATGCTCCATAAGAAATAAACAACAAAGGACCAGATTTGCACCCAAAGACAAACTGAATTTTGCAAAGGCAACTGTGCAGAAGAGTGGATTCAACCCTGTGCATGTAACTTGAACCTGCAGGATCTCCAGGTAAATTCATCAAGGTGAAGGAGAGAAACTGGATCAGCACTTGTCTGATCAAGGCCTAGAAACCAGAGATAACGGCAGGGTTTTCATATGTATTATGGAAGAATTCTGTCTCCTCCTGTCTTGGAACTACAGACTCCACTGACGAGCTGATCAGGAAGCTATTTTCCAACAAAATACTTTGTAGAAAATATCAGTGAATCAAAAAACAACACATTTTGTTGTTGTTGTTGTTGTTGGGGGGAGGGGGCCAGAAATGGTTGGAACAAAGCTCTTTCAGGCCTGCTGTGTACTTCCCACCTCCTCACAGGCTTGCTGCTGGAGACCCACAGCTTGGGTTCTGCTGACTCAGACTGATTTGCTTAAAATCCAAGCCACCAAAAATACTTGTACAAGAAATCCATGCTACACACGCCCACACCCACACATTCAACCTAAATCCTCGGGCTTATTTGTACTGTAGCAACCATTTCAAGAGTTGAAATACTTGCAAAGCCTGAGACACCAAGGTTAAAAATCAGCCAGTTGGATACAATGAAGAGGAGTGTACAGATTGACTTAAAAAAACAACCACAATATGTAAAATGCTGGGCAGAAGTGACCTGACATTGGCACACGGACGCATTTCCATGTGGCATCCTTCGCATTCTAGTTTAATACAGAGTCAACGTGATCAAGAATTTTCCAAAGGAAGATTTTTTCCTATTGGAAAACATTGCTTCTTCAAATGGAAGCATTTGGCCATAAACATGCATTGATTTAATTTTGAAAAAAAGCCAAATGGAGATTTTATAAAAATGCCAATAAAAAGGAACAAACTTAAAAATGTTGGGATTTCCCAATGTTGCCCAGCTCTACCAGAAAACAGAGGAGGAGGAGCGCTGTCCAGAACTTGAGCCCAGAGTTACAGACAGGAGAGAGGAAGAGGACAGTTTTCAGGGTAAGACAATGTTGTGGGAAACTGGATTCGGTTTTTAGCTCTGCAACAGATTCCATGTATGCCCCTAGTCTAGTCACAAAATCTCTGATCCCCATTTATAAAACAGGGATACTGATTTCAGTAACATAGTGCCTGCACTATCACTGACTATCAACCACAGGAGCAGGGGCTAGGGTGGCATGGGCACTAAGGGGCACAGTTGACAGCCCAGAAGTCACACGTTTCAGGCTACAACAGAAGCATCCATGGTGCCGTCTGTCAGACTTAACAAATCTGTGAGTCCTACTAAACAGTTTGTCGCAAGGACATGAAAAAGGAAGGAATGACCAGAGTGGGGCCTTCAATATAAGCTCTTTAGGGCAAGCCTGTTTCTTCTTGCAAACGTACAAGACATATTGCAGCGGTCCTCAGCTTTGCCTGGGGCAAATGATAATTCCACTGTATCAAGACTTCCTTCCCAATAAGGTATTGATCAGTCAAGTGAGGGCAGAAAGCCAGTAAATCAGCAAAGCAAGCAGACAAAACACGCCTGAGAAATACCCCAGTTGTCCAACGCATCACTACTGGAGAGTTTTACAGCCCCAGAAACGTTCCCTTTCAGTGCACTCAGCAAACATTTCAGACAGCACAGAACTTTAACCCATCCAGGAAACTACCCCGTATATATATCCTGCTACATTTCTGTCATGTAGCCAGAGACATCTGTTGGATTAGGCATCCCAGCACGGGCAAAACCTCCTGGCTCCCAATGCAGTTGGAGACAGATTAATAGGGAGAATGATCTGACGTACAGATATGAAAGCATCTTTGGGTAAGTCTGGCTCCATCCAGAGTTAAGGAGAGCAATAAGGTGCTAATAATGCTAGAGAATTGAAAGAGACTTTTGTTATATATTATGCTAGAATAACCAATAGTAGTTTTATCTACATAAATTTAAGGTGATCTTTACTGATGCTCCAAGGTATTTCAGGCCCAATGTTTTCCCTTCTAAGTGAGTATTTCCATGCAGCTGTTGTGGCAGCCAGTGACAATCTGCTTAAATCTGGAAAGAGAAAATCTACAGGGCCTGCATGTCCAGTCCAAAAGCTCGGTGAAATTAACCTTCAGGAGTGGCGATCGTCCAGAAGCATAGTTTGAAGCCAGCTAAGACATGAAGAAAAAGTCGAGGCAGCTAAGAATTTCAAATGTAATGCTACTCTGCCAACACACAAACGTATTCAGATTGCACTAGTTTAGAGAGACCAGAATAGATGTGGTCTATTTGTAGTGTGCAAACTTTGGTTTTGTTAGTGGTCGTGGGTTTTGGGGGTAGGGGGGTGGTCATGGAGCTGTTATCCCAACTTCTATGCAATGAGATGTGATTTCTGCTTCAGTCAGAGCATTATGAAGTTGGAACTGAAAAAAAATGCTTCATTCCATGGGTCCAAGTAGGCCGTGAGAGCCACCGCTGCACAACAAAGTAGTGCTGGCTGTACCAGCTCCCAAATGTTGATCACTGCGTTGTACTCTGTTTAGCTGCAGCTGCACTTCACCCTAGATACAGCTGCATCTCAGTGATAGGGCAAGTGACCCCTGTGCCACCTATCAGTTACTTTGGCCTCCTTTGCAATAAGTGACACAGTACAAGTGACACAGTACAAGCACAACGTATAACTGCCATCAACGGTGAAGTTGGATGTGCATCATGGAAAATATTTAACCGATAGCTATTCCAGCACCCCTGTTTAGTGTAGCTGAATATGACCTCTGAAAGGCCTGGCTTGCACACAAGCTTCAGGTGAGTCAGGTGACCCAGTTATAATACAATTAAGAGCAGTAGTAGAGACAAAGCCCTGACCAGGCAAAAACACTCTACTACCTGGGGTTTTCCTTTTCACCCGACTATGGTTCAGACTCTAATCGTGTCCTAACAACTCAAGAGATGACTGTGTTGTTGTTGGGTCACCTCATCAGTTATGAGGTCTAATACTTCCATGCTCTCCGACTTCCCCTTCAAGCAGGTCATACTTTCTAGTGAAGCTAAGGAGCATTAAAAGGGCTGCAATGAGAGGTCTGCTCTCTGGATGCCCCATCACCCCTTTTCCAGTTGTTGTGCTCAGACCCCCAGAGAAGCATGCAGCCTCGGTTTAAAATACAGTTTGTTGGCAGATTCCCCTGCTGTGAACCAGAATATGGACACTTGTTTAGACTTCTTGGTGGTATTAACCTGGTCATCGGGGCAGTTAGCTTAAATGTCCACTGTAGGATGGGCAGGACCTTAAATCACCTGCAGGAATCCCTGCAGAGCATGCAAACCAAACTGAGCCTCTTGCATGGATAGAAGTAGCAGGTACCACTAGGGAA
>NW_005842374.1:1278997-1281305 GCF_000455745.1 Alligator sinensis
AGATTTTAACAAGCAGAAAACAGCAAAGCTTCAGCATGGGAAAAGGCAAGCTAATATCACTGAAGAAAACTGGCTCTGGAAAGCAAGGGCACCGACATGGGTTCAGGGGCAGAGTGAGCAAATTACAAGTCAGTCAGCAGTCATATGTGGCATCATTAGAATCCCTGCAAGTTTGCAGAGGCATCACATCAAGGGACAGAGATAACAGTGTCTCCATGAAAGTGATGGTACAAGTCTAAGGATCACAGTCAGTCTTCAAAAAGACTTTGGCACGTGGTTTAATTTTCACATGCTGAACATCTGTAACCCCTACTGCCCATGCTTACAAACCAAAATATACACCTCTGTCCCACTCCAGGGAAACCGGCCAGGAGGCAGAGGGTTGACTGCTTTCCCAGTAGAGGCCCACAGTGCAGAGAGCGTACAGGAAGTACAACATTCAGGAAAGGGGATGATCGACATCTGCTACTCTACAGCACTGTAACGTCGGGGGCACTGGAGCAGGAGAAAAAGTTAAGGCAACCCACATCTCCTCAGCCAGAGGAGCGACAAATCAACCATCTTCCACCTACAGGTTGGGGGATGACCTCCTCAACAGCTCAAAGGCTGAGAGAGATCTTGGAGTCATAATTGACTCCAAGATGAACATGAGCTGGGATGCAAACTAGTTGAGGGTAGATTTAGGTTAGACATTAGGAAGAATTTTTTTTTACAGTAAGGGTGGCCAGAGTCTGGAAAGGGCTTCCAAGAGAGGTGGTACTGTCACCTAACTTGGAGGTCTTCAAGAGGAGGCTCAACAACCACCTGGCTGGGGTCGTCCAATCTCAGTCCCCTTTCCTGCCAGGGGCAGGGCATCAGACACGGTGATCCACCGGGTCCCTTCCGACTCTATAATCTATGAATCTTTAATCCCCGAATTGCGCTTTGCATAGACCTGAATCTGGCTGGAAGAGGTCAGAGCAACTATGATCACTGCTGAGGATGCAAAAGACCGGCAATGTACAGCAGAGCGGTTACATTGGCTACATAGCAGCCAAAGCTCAGATATGGCTGCACCAAGCGTGAGTACAGTCCATACTGAGCACTATACCAATATCTACACTTCCCAGCAAGGCAGAGCCTCTACCAAGGCAGCATCAAAGATCAATGCTATAATTCACTCAAACTGCTTTCCCTGCACACTGTAACTTATTCTGGGCATATATGAATTCTTATTCAAAAGAAAGCAAAAAAAGAAAAGAGAAACCGTTCTCTACAGATTCAGAAGGAAAATGAGAGCTGTGCTTTCAGCCCATTCTTAAAACTCTTTGTAGCTAGACAGACTGTCAGACTCCCACTACACCAGTTTGACAGTAGGCTAAGCTACAAATGTTGAACTGCTGACAAGTCATTCTAGTCTGTTTAGAAAGAAGCGGAGAGCCTGATGCATATGCTCTAGAACTTGAACTTTTAAATTGCTTTCAACACACCTTCATATTTTATTTAAAGAAAATGAGTAAGGCAACAGATTGAGTAGCTAGTTAAAACTTCCTACTTGCATTATCTCACTGCTCCCCAAGTTATTTCCGCTGTCCCGTTGTTAGAAAATAGCATGCAGTGCTCCATTATAGACTCCCAGAGTGTTTCACGGATCATCACGGCCTTGAGAGAGGCCTGGGGTTTTGCACAACAGCGTAACAGGGTGCAAACACAATTCTTCTAGCTTAAAAGCAGCATTACAAGGTCTGTTTCTAGGTGTTGAAGAAATAGTTGTGTCAGACAGCAGAACCATGACTACAGTTGCTTCAGTTCCCCGATCATAAATGTTTTGACTGATCCCATGAATTGCTCTTCCCTCTGTGGTGCTGTAAAAAGAAAGCAAAAAGCAATGCCCACCCCTCTGCCACAAACTGTTGGGCAGTGGGCAAGTCGCTGCCTCTATCTTCTTATTCCAAGCAAAATCCAGGACATACAGAACTCAGTTGCCAGTGTGTTGGTCTTGAGCATCAAAGGACACTGAAATGCTAAGCGCTCAGTGTTGTCAACCATAATGTATATATTCAAGAAGCAAATCAAAGAGGGGATTAGAACAGTACTAACAGGGTTTTGATCCCAAATTAAGAACGGGTCTAAAGCTCTCCTACTTAAAAGGCTTATAAAAATAGTTGTACTAACTGTACTGACTGTCTCTTTATTTTTAATAAACCTACTCCAGTGATTACATCAGCCACTACACTGGGCCCTTCAGTTAAAATAAGCTCATCCCAAGCTGAATCCTGGTATGAACCTGACAAATTATGCTCCTCTGAGAAACTGTTCGTCATTCCTG
>NW_005842374.1:1281335-1282306 GCF_000455745.1 Alligator sinensis
GGCAAGGGGAGCAATCTCAGCTTTAACGAACAAGTCATTTTCAGATTTTCACCAGGTCTGCTTTTAGAAAAATGGAGACAAATATACCCACCCCAGCCCTAATAAATCCATACTGTGCATCAGAAATGACAAGTAACGGTACTACACAAACCTGCTGCAACGTCACCATTGGACACTGCTGTGACCAGAGCAAGAAATACTTTAAGAACGAGAACCCAAACACTGAACTGTAACAAGGGCAAGGAGGAATAAAAGGCCTGATCCCACTGAATTCATAAAGCAAAATTCCCATTTCCTTCAGCACTGCAGGCCCAACCCCACCATTTTACTTTACCAGTGGTTTCAGCTGAAGAAGTTGAGCGTAGTCCCAGTGTATGAGACTGCAGTATTAAAGCGGATACCTGTAGCTGTCCTTCAACTATTCCATTTCTCATTACAACGAACAATATCTTAATTAGGTTAAGCTACCGTTGGTTTGAGTGCCCTTAAAAAACACACTACTTTTATTCAGACTGGTGGACATAATAAAAGCCTCTGCATCAAATGGGAAGATCACGACACAAATGCCAGCATCCTTGCCGATGCCAACGTCATCAACATTGCGGGCGATCCTCAAGCACCGACTTCGCTGGGCTGGACGTTGCGCGCAGAGGCCCAACTCAGCTCCCTGAACCAGCGCCCTGCTCCCAGCCTAGAAACAGCCCGAGACCTCGCCGCGGCCGGGGGAATCATTACCAGGACGCACCGAAAGCACACCTGCAGGCACCGGGCGCCGTCAACCGACCCCGATGGCGCTACGACCTCAACCGAGCGGCTGCCCGTTCTGAGGTCCAGCGCCTCGCACCCGAAGCGGAGAAGAGAGAACGGAGGAAAGGGAAGGAGACCGATCCTGCTCTCCCCTGCGGACAGGTCTCGAGGGCCCCGACGTCTACGAAACCGATGTCACCTCGAGCCCCGGCGCAAGGGGGGAT
>NW_005842374.1:1282848-1303640 GCF_000455745.1 Alligator sinensis
TGGCCTGATCCTCATCTACCGGGGACGTGTGGTTCCTGCAGCCGGGCGGAAGTGAACCCTCCCCCTCCGGGCCGGGAGCTGCCTACGCGGGGCCCGCCGAGCCGGGCGATGCACCCGCGGGGCGCAGCCGGCAAGCAAGAGCCTGGCCCCTGCGACGCGCCGCCTGGCCTCGAGCACCCGGGGCCTGCCCCAGCCTCGCGGGGCCGGGAAGAGGCGGTGCAAACGCCCCGGCACTAGTGGGAGACCCGACTGGGGAAACCTCTGCCACAATTCACCCCGGCCTGGCCCCGTTTGCAGCCCAGTCCTCCTGCTCGCTTTAGCCGCCCAGAAACGCGGGCAGAACAGTCAGCCGCAAGCAGAAACCCCAGCTCTTTCTCGTGTAGGTGAGAGAAAAGGGGAGGCGGAGAAATAGTTTGCTCCTCTCTTTAAATAGTTGGGAGGTGCCCAGGTTTCAGAGAGGGAAGCTGGGTAGACGTCTAGAGCAGGGGGTCCTAACTTTTAAGTGCCTGAGGGCACATGGGAATTTAAAAGGAAAAGCCGCGGGCGCCAATATGAATATTCAAGGTTAGAATTTCGATCCATCGATCATCTCATCCGTGACTTAAAATTGTACGAGATTTCAAAGTGCAGCTTCCCTGTACTTTGTGCTCTTTTGCAGTTTTATCCATGGCGCCCGCGGGCGCTGCATTGGGAACCGCTGGGCTAGATAAACGGTCCAGATAAGCTGATGTAAAGGGATAGGTAAATGAATCCAGCTGGTGTAATCTCTCAGCTTCGTGGAAACCAGCAGAAAAAGCTGACTGCTTCATGAAGCGGTAAAAGCCCTGTTGATATTTTAAGTGTTTGAGCTCCTTCTCAAAGGTGTGCGCGTACAACTGAAATCGCCCGACCCTTGCGGGATTAACGAAATGAACTCGTGAAACGGGCAGAGACAAATCCAGCCTCACCGTGGTGGGATGAAAGCAGATGGCCTTTACCACAGATGACGACAAATCCTTCTCTGCATCCCAACAGCCTTCCCACCTCCTCCTTTCGTACGCCCGTGCATATTAATTTGCATGTCAAGGGAAGGAAAGATAAATGCACCTGTGATTTCAGAGCAACAGCACTGGGCACACTTACCCAAATCTCTGGACAAAACAAACAGGCAAATGACCACTTCTCTCCCGTTTCTTTTCTGGTCAGCATGCAGCTAACCTCTTCCAGTTGTGAGACAGAAGTAGCCCCCACACAGTACTGGGCTAGGCTGGCCAGCATGCTGCTATTTGCAGCTCTGCTGGTTGGGTGCCAGATGGTGAAATCAGCCCAACCTGTCCACTTTCCACAGCTCATCTGGGCCTGCCAGACATGCTCTGCTGCTGAGTCTGCCACCCCCTCAAGTTAATTGAAGCACAGGACATACAGCTATTCTGCCTCTACCTTCTCCCAGTAATCTTCACACATTTAAGAGCACTGCTGTCGCCACACAGCGGGGAGCTTCCATGCTTCTGCTGTGGGTCTGCCTTCCCTAGGAAATGATACAGTCTCATGTGGTAACTATCATGTAGTAAAATCACAGGAAAGACGGGCCATTTGTGGTTTTAACACATTCGCTAATCAAGATAAACAATACTGGGGTATCTCAGCTTTACATCAACCCACTAACTCCCGGTCAAACTACAACTGCTTTGTCCATGCTGTTTTTAGCACGTGGATGTATCATGTGTCAGGTAATGAAAAAGAGTATCTCTCTCTCTTCTTGTGAAAAATACCCTATGTTTATAACACGAGGTTCTAGATCACCTTCAGCCATGGAGCCCAAGATAATTTACAGGCAATACAGGCAGTCCTCGACTTACGACGTTTCTAAAGTGACACCCCGTTTCAACTTTACAACTCTTGATCCAATGTGACGCCACGCCAGCGAACAAGTTTGCTGCGTCGCTCATCTCCCTGGAAAACATCTGTCCAAATTTCCTTGGACACTTTCTTTAAGAAAGCAGCCAAGACTCCAGAAAAACCTGCAGCCAGTGCTCCTGGAAAGGCTCCAGCCAAGAGCCCTTCAAAAAGTCCAGCAAAGTCACCTCAAAGAAGTCCTTCCAAATCAATATGATTGCTATTTACAATATATATTCATTAATGTAGCTATATTACTCATCTATAATTGATCGAGTACAAAATTCTGAGGTATTTTTGGTGAAAATACGGTTTCAGGCCAATTCCCCCATTTATAACATTGTTTCTTACGAGAAAATTGGTTCCGAGTTACAACAGTTTGGCTTAGACGTGGTTTTCAGGAACCAATTGTGTCGTAAGTCCGAGGACTGCCTGTACTTTAATGAAGCCTCATAACATCCCATACAGAGGTCAATCTTTTTATCCCACATTGCTGATAATGTTGGGATAAAGTGACTTGCACAAGGTCATAGAGCAAACATCAGAGCTACAAACAGAACCAGGAATCCTGAATCTAAGTCCTGCTTGGTCTTGCTACTAGCACTTCCATTGCCTGGACAGAAGGTCCTGAGTATCTGAAAAGCTATCTGACAGGTTATAGAGCAGCAATAATTAATGTGCTGTGTGCTCTTACCAGTGTGTGTTTGTTTGGGGCAGTGTTTATTGGTAAAGTCCAGTTATGGGTACAGGACCAGCAGAAAACAGACAAAGGTATCAGTTCACCAGAGGATTCAATAAAATACATGGCAGTAATATGTGAGTGGTAGAGCTATCATGTATCTATTCAGTATCTCAACCCACCATATTACAGTCATTGATTCACAACCATCAAGTTGTAAAGACTCAGGCCGTCTTCCCTGCAAAAAAGTTGGGAAGTTTTAACAGTGGGAAAACTAACATGTATTCATTGTTGATGGTAGTCTTATGTAGTATTTGGATTATGGATTGTATGGGTTGGTTTGGATAGGGGTGATCCTGCCTCGGGCAGGGCTATGAACTAAACGACCTCTGGAGGTCTCTTCCAACCCTACTTCTCTATGAGTCGGTGGTTCACTCTCCTGCTATAAAATCCCAGTGGAGAAGGAGCACCTGTAGTTTTGACTGCAAGGTAAGTTAAGGTGAAGACTGTCCCCCACAACAATGGCTGACCTCAGCTTCCCTCAGACAGCTGACAAGTACCTTACCCCTACAAGGATTTTACCCTGGACTTAAGGCAGAAGTCCAGCGGCACAGAGCTCAGCCAAACAGGATCAGAACGGGGCATGGACTGAGGCTTCCTACATGCTTCCATCTTGTCTCGTACAAAGGAACCCACAGTACTGATGCACAAAGTCACAGAGGCTTCAATTCTTGGCCGCTCCTGGACTTCGTGTCTGGTTTACCATTTGTAAAGTGCTATCGTTTATTTTATTCTCTTAGTTCTAGTGCTTTTATCTGGAATTTAGCAAATGACATGTTGTTATTAATATTTAGTATGTTATTAATAATAATATAATGTCCCCATGCCTAAACTTATATATTCCTCTACGTAATTGCTACAGGATGAAAAACAATCTGCTGTTAATAAAGCAGAAACTAATCCCCAAAGGAAATAAATGCACCTAGAAATAGTGAGCTTGAAGTAAAAAACAAAACACTGCCACGTTTGAAATATTTACAAGAGAAGAATTGAAATGGAAGATTATTTCTTCTCAAAATCTGCTTATTTCCATATCATGCCACTGATTTCCTTCACAAACAATGGTACATTTATCTGCTGTCTTGTATTTGTACAATAACAAACACCTGCCTGTTAAGTTTGCAGGGTAGAATGATGGGTTAGTGACTCCCACGTTCCTCTGAAAGGTCCACCTTCCCTAGGGATGTGTGGTTTAGGTAAGGCCATTGGCTTCGTAGCTGTGGGGAAAGACTAGACAGAAGAAGTTTTCCAGTGTACAGTCCAAGGGAAGACGGGTTCATGTGAGTGTTCACACCAGCAAGATTGCTCTCCTGAAAAGGTCAGTTGAGAGAGCCAGGTAGAGTGTTTGGGCGAGGGGATATAAGCAGAGGTTAAAGGGACAAGCTAGGGAAGAAGGCTTAAACAGACAGTGACCATTAGGGAACACAGCACAAAACAGAAAATACTGGTGAGTGATTGCAGTGAGGAGGAAGCAGGGGTGAGACTGCAGACTTTTCACAACCTAAAGGGAGACTGTTTCATTTGACCTCAGCTCAGGGAAATCTACCAGGAATAGCAGAGCTGCTGTTTTCACCCTGGCCCTGCAAGCATTTACGAACCTGCCCATCACTACTTATTAATTACATTACTGTCGTAATTCCTGGAGGGCCCAACCAGGACTGAAGCCCCATTGGCCTAAACATGGCACGTGCACATTTCAGAGACAGTCCCAATAAAGCCTACAATTGTAACAGATAAAAGAGACAAGGGGTGGCAGGGAAATGGGACAAACTGATCAAGTGATTTGGCCAAGGTCACATCAGGAGGTCAATGGCAGAGCTAGGGATTAAACCCAGGACTCTTGAGTGCCAGTCCAATGTCTTCATACTACACTGGCGGTATTTAGGTCAGGATCTCTGAGAACTGTCAGCGACCAAGTGGAAAAAGAAAGTGCTCAACAGGCTTCCCTGTTCTAGCAAAGCTTCCTCTGAATCATCTTCTTTCAATACATTTTGTGTATGAATTAACCAGCCAGACATCTGGATGGAGTTGAGGAAATTCTCTGTTGACAGAATAATGACTTCACCTGTAGAAAGAGATCAAAGGGAACCAAATAAATGCATTTGTAGGCTACTGAGAGATCTTCAACATCTTGTAATAGGAGATGACTAGATCTGCTGCAGGAGCAAAAGAGGGGGATGACTCCTGCATCATTATTTTTTAAATGACATTGAATTTATTGCAGGCAATATGTGCCAGACTGAAACCCCCAGACTACCTGCAGACCACATATAGCACAGATAATAGGAAGGCTGGCTTCCCCATCACATTGCCTCCAACAAGTACATCAGACACACAGAGGCTTCTTCTCTGGATGCGGGAGACGGGGTTCAGGTTTGATGCCCCTTATAAATACTGTTTGCTCTGAACCTCTTATGGTTGTACTGCACATAAACAAAATAAGCATATTTTCGGTTGCTATAGGAACTAAAGGCTCTAAGTATTTGCCTACAATATGTGGGTCAGATTCCAGTCTCCCTTACATCAGTATACAACGAGTGACTCAATTACACGGTTGTAACTGAGGCCAGAAGCAGGGCCTGTATCTTTTGATGCACCCTGAAAACTAACCTGCATTTCCAAGTCACTAACAATTGCTGCTGGTTTTCTTTTTCTAAATGAGTCATATGCAATGCAAGGTAAAAACATATCTCCAGTATTCATTTATTGCGTGCTGATGTTAATCAGTTGTTGAGAACAAAGCCACCAACCCTGAAGTGCGCAATCAGCTGAGGAAATCATTGTGCAGTTGCTTTCTAGCAATACCTCTTTGCCACCACTGAGTGACAGTGTTTCCTATGTTTCCATTATTAAGGATAGGAAATCTACAGGAGCAAAACCCAGTTTTAACTATTGATGGTTAATGCCACCTTCTATTGCTTTTGGTGCCCTATTTTTATGCTGTATTTGTTAAATAAATTACTTTTTCATAATACTGAGACTTATAAAACTATTTATGGTATTTTTGCTACCGTCAGCAGGATTCCACTAATAAATTAAATGAGGCATCTTAGCCAAGGTAATTCTTCCTTGTTAAATTTGTTGTTATAAGCCTACCAGGACATATATTGAAGAGTAACTGGTTTATGGCCTGTCTTTAATCATAAAGGCATGAACAATTTTCCAAACCAACAACTTTTGCTATGAATATAAATTTTCAAAATTCAACATCATGGTTGTGAAACCCCATTAAAGTGTCATCATCTCTGCTGACAACTTAAAAGGCAATAACTCCTTTCAAACTCATGTTCTGCTTCACTTAGGTCATTGTGTCAGAAGAACACAATGAACGTGGGAGTTTCTGGCTTCTGGTCTGAAACTCCAAGCACTAGATGCTGCATCTTTCTCTGAGGACGTGGCTCTCATAATAGTGGTCACCAATGTAAAGAACAATGAGGCCTTAAAGATCTATGCACATAAAGGACCCTTTCCATGGTGATCTCCCTCATGTTGATGGGAGCTGGGCTTCTGCCATCTACCAGACAATGTTTCATTCCTCCCCTACGCTACAGAAGACACTCTATAGAAATCTGCACAGAGGGAAGAGGAGGCTGGTACAGGGCAAGCAGGGCATCATCTCTGTCACCGCAGATTCTTTCTTGGAAAGTTAGTACTGCTGAGAGTCCTCCACTGAATCAAGAATCCCCTGTTATGGGTGATCCCTTGGTCAGCCATTGTCTGAGGGCCACAGAGGTGCCAACGTGACATCAGAAGGAGCTGCCATATAACATTTCTCTGTACTGATAGTGAAAAGATCCCTTTCTGCTGTTCCAATGGTAAAAACGGACCAGGAGGAGAAAGGGGCCTTTGCTCAAAGACCTTTTGTACCTTAATAAAATAACTTTCAAAACAAAACAAAAAGCTAGTAAACACTGGGACTTGTTTTTTTAAATTGCAGCATTATTATTGTTTTGAACTGTTCAAAAGGGATCGTTATTTTTCATGTGTTCAAGATTCTTTACAACTTTAAAAAACATGTTTTCATTGCTGAAAGAGTTGTTGACTTTTCTGTGCACTGAAAGCTCAGTACCAGCTCGGTAACCTTGTTTAAAAAATGAATACGTATTTATTTTTAAAAAGGCAAAGTAAAAAAGGCTCGCATGAGAAAATTACAACCAGCTCTACTTAAACCAAAAGGAAACAAGAGTTGCCAGTTTGCCCAAATAAATACAAGAGCAGGAACAATAGCACTAGCTTCCCCCACCCATCGCACCCATCCCCAGAACACCCCCAGTTAAAAAACCATGAACTAAAGAAGGCAATAAAACTTTCCTGAGCCCAAACTAGAAGATGTTACAAACACACTGGGGAACGAGCAAACTGGTGAGCTAGAATATCCTAGCCCTGTCTGTATGAGTGAAACAAGAATTATAGTGTCACCCTGCTGACTTCCTGCCCCTGAGGCAGGGGTCTAGACTCAATGATCTTTTGAGGTCCTTTCCAGCCCTAGTGTCTATGAATCAATTAATCCTCTGCCCCACAACTAGTGACAGTGACAGCAAACGCTGCAGTATAGACAGGACTCAGGTACTTTTTCTACCTTGATTTCTAATCCTGCCCTGTAATCAGCTGCAAACCCACAAACATTTCTCCCTGATTAGCTGTTTCAACTAATGAGGCTCAGGACTCAGCTAACGAGGCCATATTACCTGGCATTCTTGCATAGGTCTTTGTGGTTACATGGAGCATGACAGGTGCTAGTGTGTTAGTGTATGTTCAAGGGGAAGAGAGATAAAGGCAAGGCCAAACTCAGACTCGGTGCAACTGCACTGACTTCAGTCACACACTGAATGTTTTGGATGGTTAACCATTCAGAAGCAAAACCTTGCAGTTCCTGTAGGGTCATTACTCGAGATATAAAAGGTTTGACATTTTAATTAAGATCTACAATATCAATGTCAGAAAATTAGTCTGAAATTACAAGAGCAGGGTTCAATCTGATTGTAAAATGTACAGCGATTCGATTGAAGGTCAGCACTCAGTCATAAGCGGGGGGGGGGGGGGGGGGGGGGGGGGAGGGGGGGGGGGGGGGGTGTCAGGAGTCCAAGTTCAGGACTAGGGAAAATAAGAAACCAAGGGAAACCTTATATCCTCAAATAATCCTAGTAGAAGATATGATTTCAGCATGAAAGGATGCAGTCCTGCTTTAAAGTTTCCAAGCAAAAATCATTCCAATATAACTGCACTGTGAGATAAAAGCAGACTTGTGATCTTGTAGTACTGCACTCTTTGACTTGTATGTTTTTATTGGTGCTGCCGTCCATATTAAAGAAAACAATCACTCCACTTCTGATATTAAAGATAACTTAAACATGTCCACTTCACAGAATCTGCCTGGGCTAATCCCTTTCCAGTAATCAGGCTGCCCTAGTGTAAATTTTGAAGGTGAACTTCAAAAAGAAAAACAAACTGAGAAGTGATTTTGCCTCCTATATGGGATCACGTTTTTAATACTTTTGTTTTCTCTGCATGGTATTTTTTCCCACTTGAAATATCAGGTTCTCTCCTTTGGAGAGGACCAGAGCAAAATCTTTGCAGAACCTGAATGGGGATATCATGATACAGCTACAACAGAGGAAGAAAGAGAATCAGATACACACAAAACATTCAACTAGGAAAAAAACATACATCCGAAGGCAGAATGTTGGGGTATTCTTAAATGAAAGAAGCATGGTCCAATAAATGGGCATACTGGACTGGAATTCAAGAAAAAAGGGTACTAACGCCTTGTGACATTGGCAATCCACTTTCTTTGTCGTTGCTTTGGTTTTTCCTTCTATAAAATGGAGACAGTTAAACTTCATGTTCATTTCAAGGCATTTACCGGAAATGGAAAGTGCCTTGGAAGTTAGTGATATAAAGAAGCTTTGCTAGAGACAAGTGTTACGACTGCCTTGAATAAGGGAAAGTCAACTGAAGTTTGTACACTTGTATCTGCCTATACCACTGGTGTATTGGTATGTGGGCCAGGGGTCATAAAATACTCAGTGGCTAATCTTTGATACAGAATTTATATATTTATGACACACATTTATGAATGGAAAGAAAGGGCTAGAGCTCTTAAGAGATGAGCCACCAGAGAGTTCTTGCATCTCTTCTTTCTATTGGAGAGCCCACCTGATAAGCTGTCACACGTTAGGTATTGCAACAGTTTAAACAACAGCGTGAAAAATTAAGTGGTAAGAAGGGTGTGAGTAGAAGGCTATGAGGACTGTTAAACTGAATAACTTGTGATTGTGGAATTAGTAAAAAAACAAGATAGTAGTGTTAGAATCATGTAGTTGTGGTGGTCCAGGAATAATGCGAGAGGAAGGATTTGGGGGCACGATATCTTTTATTGGACTAACTGCATGGTTGGAATAAAGGTAGACAAGCTTTCAAATGCACAACATTCTTCAGAGGTCACTTCATGAAGAAGTCTTGCATTCAAAAACCACACAGTTGGTCCAATAAAAGTTATCACCCCCCAAAAATCCTCGCCACTAAAAAAAAAATGTATTTTTTGCACTAGAAAAAAACAGTATGTGAAAATACTTTCCTTCCCTCCAGCACATGGCATTACACTGATACATTTATATAAAGGGACACAGAGCTCTTATTTTGACTTCATTGGGTGCAGGATAAGATGCTCTGGACCTGATTCTGACTTCAAATCATTTTGCACCATTGATTTAAATGGCACCGGACGCTGTTAGGGAGAGGACAGTCAGGTCCAACCCCATTAGGCATATACTTGTGAGTAACTATGAACAGCTAAAACAAAGCATGCCAAACATTGTTAAAAAATATCAAACTAAATTTTGCAGCCAACCAGCTCTTCAGCCTATGGACTGACACCTTCTAACACAGAACCATGCCACACCTACAGCCTGGAAAACTATTGGGCCACCAAAACCTTGTGAAAAGTTTCACCTTTCCAAGAGGCACGTACAAAATTGAAGAACAAAGGCAAAATAAATTCAAATGCAATGGGCTTGTGTCTCTTCTCATTTACAGCATAATTCCATTGGCTTCAATGGAGAATTAGACCTTGTTTCTCTAGAAACTTGAGCTTTAACAAAGGCTAGCTTGCTTTCCCCTTCTTGAAAGAGGGACAGAGACACAGAGAGAGAGTTACAAAGGAATCATTCAAACAGCACACATTCCCTAAATGGGAAGGTCACCCCAATGGCTAAGGGCTTTTAAGTAAAACTCATGCTTTCAATGCAGACTTTAAGCTAGTGACAGTATTTCTAAGGTACTAACCAGCCTGGCATTTAATTTGAAGTGGCCTTTAAGTGGCACGGAGGACTTTGTATGAACCCTTTGAATTGGACTGCATGTCACCCTACACAAATATGGGATTTTATTTAAATAAACCTATATGATTAAAAAGACTAAAATGATAATGTTTGTATGTCACTCAGTAATTAAATCCAGCCATCCTTGTGAGAAGGGTAATATGCCTGTTGTATTAAAGTAAAGCACCAAAGCACACAGCACTGATTTACCCAAAGTAATATCATAAAGCAGTGCCCAAGACAAGAGAAGAACCTGGGAGTATTGACTCCCTCTGTGGGGGCTAGTCCTCCAGAAGACACTGAGGCCAGCACACCATAGCAGAAGCATTGTATGCGCTTCATCAAGATGGAAAAATCACAAGGACCCACCAGAGATCTGTTATGTGGTCTTCAACTCCTGAAGAGAAAGTGACTCAAAAGATTAAGAGTGCCTTGCCTTGTAGGCATAGCGTTCCTAGACTGGGGAGAGCTGCTAAGCTCATGCCTGTGCTGGCCTGAAGCTACTTAAAGGGAAATTGTATCTATTCATATCAAACACAGGGGAGCAAGATTATATTTGACATATGTTGGCAAAATATTTGCTATGGAGTCAGAATCACTGCAAGCTACCCATGTCCACAGAACAGGAGAGAAAATTTATCAACAGTAAATTAAGAAACCTCCCCATTTTCAAAACATTCCCCAGATTTGGGCCAAACTGCTTACTAGCTCTCCAAGGATGGATGTCAGGTTGGATGCTGCAGATCAGGACCTAAAGGATATCAGAAGGGTTCTGCATTCGAACATGGCCAGAAAAGCAAGGATGCTGTAGAAAGACAAAGGTGTTTCGGCAAAAACTGTGCAGTGACCAGGGATGGAAAAGTAGGAGAGCTGCAGAGGCAGGGTGCAGTGCACTTGCTAACTCATGCACATGTAGTGCTCAGGCTTAGCACAGCAGGACAAGATTGACCTGGCAGAGCTGTGCAGTGAATTCTGGTGAGAACCTACTAACGCTGCTCCAGGCCAGCTTTAACCATGGCTCATTGTTCCTCATTTTGATAAACAGCAAATTTACCTAATGGAAAAGGAGAAGGAAACTGTGTTGTTATGATACTAAACAAATAACTTTCCAGAGGATTATTCTGGAGAAAAAGAGAGAATGGTTAGGTAGTTCCTCCTGGGCTAGACTGTGCAAACCTTACTTACTCCTGTGACCTCAGTGGTGGTACCTGAGTGCCTAAGGGTCGCTCTACACATTACATTTATGCCACGATTAATATGTTAATTGTGGCATAAATGGCAACAGTACTACAGGTGTATCCAATTTAAGATACCATAAAATGGGAATATAAAAATATTCCACATATAATGTATTCTTATGGCTGGTTTCTATGGTGCCTTAAACTGAGTGTGTGGCATGTCAGAGGCTGCCTCAAGGCCAGTGCCAACTATCGGTCCGTACCTCCAAGGTAGCCCCCGTTCTCCAACTGGGCCCAGGACTGCCTGTGGGTTTCCAGCAGGGGAAGTCAAGGGCCCCCCACCAAGGAGTATAACTTCCACGTGGGGGATGAAGCTCCTGGAGGGGGGAGCTAAAGGGCTTCCCTTACCTGCAACATTAAATCCCAATGCCTTGTAGCTCCCTTAGCTGCCAGGCACAGGAGATCAAAAGCTCCTGGCAGGAGAAGCCAAAGGGCAACTTTAAACCCCATCGCTCTGGTTTCAAATCCCTGAGGGGAAAGTACTTCAGCTCGAACCTCTGTTCCCCTGCCCTGGCAGCCCCTCCACAACTGCCAGACAAGGAGCTTAACCTTCCTGGGGGGAAACCCTTGAGCAGACCTGGCTAAGCCTCTTGTGGGCTCAGATCAAGCATAGTCCTATGCTTGCCTGGCAGGGGAAATGCCATGATCACCACGGTGGCTTCCTAGTCACACCGGGGAAGACCTCTCTGCTGGCATGGGATAGGTAATGCATAGCTGACCGTGGCTTTATGCCCACTTTATGGAAATGGGAGACTCCCTAGTTCACTCCTGGGGCCATATGGCTCAGGGCAAGCAAAACTCAGGGGTATCTGAACAAACCCCAAGCCTCCAGACTTCGGCCTGCAAGTAAGATGCCTGCCAAAGGATTTGGGAACGTCTGAAGCCCCAGATAGGGTTGGAGGAGGTTTGCCGGAGTAGGGCCACTTACGGTTCTGGACTGACTCTCGGATTTGGGATTTATTTTGGCTAATTTGGCTTGGGATACAGAAAATTATTTTTTTTAAAAAGTCCTGGTCCTGAGACAGTTCAGGGTCTCAAAGCAGCCCCAGTGCCATCCTGGGACAGGGCCAACAATCAGCTGATCAGGCACGCTAGGCTTCAGGCACCCAGCTTTCAACTTGCCGGTAGTAGAAGGGGCATGGTTGGCACCTGGTTCCTGGTCCCAACATTGTGTCTTGTGCCATGCACATGGCAAGGCAGGAGGTAAAATTGTTGGGATCAGGGATCAGATGTCATGGTGTTTTTAAATGGACACGTCCCAGGGGCCTATGTACCCCCCAACATGTGACAGCCACCACGACAAGGTGCACGAATTCCCAAAGCCATATGCTTGTCGCAGGCAGCCATTTTGAAGGTCAAAAATAGCCTGAAAGAGTGCACCTCCCAACAGGATGATTCAGTGCTGTATTTAAAAACTTCCCTCGGCTCCTGGAAGTGGGGGAGGGGACTGGCTGATTGTATCTGTGACCCTGGCAACTCTTCACAAGCAGAGACAGCTGAGTCACTAATATTTAGAAAAATAACATAATTGACTGTATTCAGCCCTGCCGAGGACCCCTCCTGGGTATTCACAGTTAAACATTAGCAACTCGGCCATTTCTGGCAGGCTTTGTGAAGGGCTGCCAGGGCTTTAGATTCAATTAGATGACCTCTGACAAACCCATTTCCACTGCAAACATCTTTCTTTTTTAACTGTATTGAATCCCTAATAAATATAGTGAAATTGGAGGAGACAGCCCTTCCTACCTCACTGACTGTCCCAAAGCACCCTATACACAGCCAGATGATGGGCCCAGATGAAATGTATGCATTGCCTGATGTGATTCAGTAGTCTGTGTACGACACTATTTAAATATGAGAATGTGAAAGTGCAGCAGTTGGATACAGAATAGGATGTGAAATAATGCTGAAAACTATTGCCACGCCATGGGCAGGGGTTTTATAAGGCAGACTGCTTGCTCATTTTGACAAATTTTTATATCACTGGATATTTTTCCCCATCATTAGCTATTGGATTCTCTAAGTTTAAAAGGTACATGGGGGGACTACTCGATTCTTTGCTTTGTATTATATATTTTGAAGCACAGTTGTATGCATTCTGACCAACCCATTTTGGTTTGGTAACCCTGTTCTTAGCACATCTAAACAAGTCAGCCCAGCTACTAAGCCCTGAGTCTTCCTTGCACAATAATGTTACAACTAAAGGAATCAGGGAAGTGCTAGACCCTTCAGATGGCACTCCTGAGAGAAGTTTAGCAAATCAAGTTTTTAAAGAGTATAGCCCACTCTGTAGGTTACGAAGAGAAATTAATTCAGTGACACAAAATTAAATTGGTATGTGCTCTGATGAGATCGTTACTCACTCAGTGCTTAGGGCCTGCTAACATTTTTTCTGCCAGCATCACAACGTTATTTTGTGCGTGATGCAAAGCAATATAGCAAAGGTGGCTACGGAGAAGGAACTTTTCTTGGCATATGGTGCAAATTGGGATGTGGAACAGAGACACCGCATGGAGTTCAGTCCTCGTTTTTTTTCCTGAATGCTCCCCGCTGAGCAATGCCACAATTAATCAAGCTTTCTAGGTTTTAGTTAATTGCTGGACCCCAATAAATTGGTTTGTACTGGCTTTGGTCCAGGCCTGATAATTTCATAGCCTTGAGTTTGGAAACTACTGCACATTCACACAGGACCCTGCAAGCAGGGAGCTGGGATAAGAAAGAATAAAAGAAACTCTTGTTGTGCTAGGTTTCATTAATACTTAAAAGCCATTCCACCAGGAACAGTGTCCTTTGCTAGATGTTTATTTTCACTCTGTATTTAATAATGTTTTTTATGATGAAAGAAAACCCCTTTATTTTAAAACTTCTCTGTAGATAATTGTTCTCAAAATAGGAGTCTCTAATTTCATCAGCATCCCCTTGGAAATTTCCACTCAACCCATCTTCTGTTGAAAGTTCATTGAGGCTTTTTGAGGATGGTCAAAGACTATTCAGATGCACCACTGTTTGAGTGAAAGGTTCCCGGAGGTCTGCTGAAGAAAGTTCAAGGCCTGGTCTCTGACTTAGGCAACAGGATGCATGCCACCAGTCGTTCTACAGTGTGACCCTAAATTAGCCCAAGATAACATAAGGAGACATCCTAAAGAGACTATGGAAAAGATTGTGATGGATTCCATCAAATGCATATTCTGAATGCGTGTAGAAAATCTGATGCCTCCTCCTTTGCTCTGAGGTTAACACATGATATTTCTGTTAACATGAAAGAAAACTCTTGAACGATCAGTAGTATAGTTACCACTCTTACCACTGGGCCCAAGTATGGAAGGGGCAAAATACCCTCACATCCTACTGGCATCAACGGGAGTGGACAGTACTCAGCACCGGGCAGCTCCTGGCTCTATGTTAGAAACAGTTGACTTTGTTCTCCCTAGAGAAGTCTCATTTGGCAACTTCAGTTTCACTAATGGGTTTCAAATGCTCTGTCAGACCAGTACATTTTCTGTGCAAAAGAATTACATAACGTGGGAGGTGTTACGTAACCTCTTTGTTATTGTCTTTGGCTCACTGAGGCGAGATTAGCAGCACTAATCATGCTTTTAGAAAAGCATATTTGATTTGAGATTTGGGGTCCCATTTGGTCGTCTTCATTTGCTCAATTTTGCCTCAGAAAAAGAGAATGAACAGAGCCTACTTTGTGTATCCCAGCTGCAAAAAGATCTTCAGCAGCAACTACATCTACATCATGGTGCAGTGTCTACAGACACTTAACTGCCTTTTAGGTACATGGTTACATTTTGGTGAAAATCCTTAAAAAACTATTGAAGCAAATGAAGATTTGTATCAGCTGAAAAGGTATCTTGTAGCCTCAATTGTAGGGAAGAACTTATTGCAATTGCAATAAAAGAGGTGATAAAAGAGGCACAAGAGTATTACTGCAATTATAGAGAAGAACTTGTACATGAACTCTGCCATTTTCAGAGACAGATAGGGATACAGCAGCACTGAAAAGACAATCAGAATAAATCTCATTCTATAACTTAAGCGAACTTTCATGCAAAGAGGATTTTATATTGCAAAGAGGATTTTATATTGCTTTTCATAGAACATGATGAAAATGTAGGCATGCAAAAGCTGCTGGACTTGTACTGTTGTAACTTTTTATCAAGTGAAGTTATATCTTGAGTCTGATTCACCCATATACATGTTTTCTGTATACAGCTGTGTATCATGAGAATTTAATTAATTACAGATTTGTACTTTGATATCATATACTGGGAACTGAAAATGCCCTTCTTCACTTGTGCAAAAGCTCATCCAGTGGCCTGCACTGAAGTCTTGACATTTTCAAAATGAGGCAAGGCACCAACTCCTACTGACTTACAAAAAAAGATTAAGGAAAAGATGAAAAGTACTTACTCTTAGTCAATAGTGTTAAAGCAAGGTGAGAAGCCAGCATTCTGGCATCATTGGGAATCACCTCTAAAAAGTGAATTTAGTGGATGAACACCCCTAGAGGACAAATCAGAGGTCAAAGGTTGCTGTCAGAAAGATTAAGATGCAACACTGGCAGTAAGCTATGTGCCTGTCCAGAACTAGACCAGGTGTAAATTCAAGCATCTGGTTTTCAGAGAAGGATAAAATTTGATAGGACAGAAAGAAACAAACATTTTAAAACATCAGGTCTTATTCTCATAGAGTCTCATGGTAATTTGGACATCTACCTCTCTTAGGCTCCCTTAAAGACCCAACTTCAATTGCTTGTTAATCTTGGTTATAGCTCTTGTGACACTTTTGCCTGCAGTGAACTGCTGGGTTATGACGCTATAATGCTCACTTAACTGCCATAACTTTATGTGGATCCTTTGTTCATAGGAGAAATACTCAGACAAGTAGTTCCATTAACTTAATGTGGAATTCTATATATGAGGAAGGAATGTCCAAAATTATGCACATTTTATAAATGTCTAAAATAGATCTAGATTAAATTAGATAGAGGGAAGATGCAGATGAATGCCTTGAGATGAATGCAAATCCACCACTACATCCATCACAAATACTTCTGCATGCATGGCCTATACACCTATCACATGCAAGACTGGTCTCACCCATGGTTTAGTGGCACCTTCTTTGAAACACAATTCATTTTAAAGCTATCCTTACATTTCTCTGACATTTCTTATTTTTGTCACAATTACTTTACCATTACATGATCATTAATTGGATTCTTATAGGTCTGTGAAATTTTCTGACAGATCTAGAAATGTATATTTTCTAGCATGTTTAGTACATTGGTATACTAATTCCAGACATGCATCATGATTCAAGACAGTCTCATGACTGAGACTTCAAGACTCAAAATACTGAGACTTTTATCCAAGGATCTCAGAGTTTTTTATTGGTCAAACCTCACAATTACCCCACCAGGCAGGTAAGTATTACCATTACCAAAGATATCTAAAAGTCCATGGGAATTTTTCCATTGACTTTCATGAATCAGGATTTTAAATTAGTGACTTAACAACAGCATAAAAGTCACAATATTTTGTACTGAGATCCTTGGATAGAAGTAGAGAAGTACTTGTGATGTATGTAGTGGTGGATTTGCATTCATCTCAAGGCATTCATCCTCCTCTTCCCTCTATCTAATTTAATCAAGACCTATTTTAGAGGAAATGGCAGAGCTGAGAATCCAGGTCGTCAGTCCCCACTGTAATCACAAGAGTGTCCAGATTTCTTTTCCATGATGAAGTTCAACGTTTATGGCTCAAGCACAGGGACAAACATTTACTCAGAAATGAAACTTTTATTGTAGAATCCTGCAAATGACTTTAAGGAGGGGAGGGAGGGGGGAGTGTTAAATATATCTTCCAAAAGATTTTGTTTAAGTTCTTCTAGGAATGCAAAAAAAAATCAGGAGTTCACAATTTCTAAAGCTTTCTTTCACACTTTTATAGTTTTTCAGATTCCTAGGCCTGATTTCAGGCTATTTTGTTACAGTTAAAGGGAAAGTCAGGTCATAAACAGGAATGTTTATGAAGACTCCATTAGGCACCTGTCATCCTAAATTTGGATAACTGGGCTAATAGCTAGTATTCAAGTACACCAAGATGCAGTATTGATAGGTTTGAATCTATGTGGGCTTCTCTTTTGCTCTCTTTCTTATTGCCACATGATTGAGAAATTAGATTGGGATAACTGAGCATTGTTAAGTATCTTAGCTTCATCCACAACATAAGGAGATGGAGCTTTAATTGCCAGTTTCACAGATTGTTGGCTGGATAAGTCCCATTACTTTTAATGAGAGTCACATGGATATATCTCTGAGCTGTTTAAAACTGTAGGGGCATCCTTGAGTCTTTAAGGCCCATCCCTGTGGATGCAAGGGGAGAAATGCTGTCTTGTGCAATTTTTTTCTCCCCAAACTCCAAAACACAGCGAAACATAAGAGCTGGCATTTTCCAAAGGGGGGCGGGGGGAGGGACTGAGTCTAACAAGGGGTGCCTTGAGTCTGAAAAGGTTGAGAATAACTGCTTTAGGGAATACAGGGTGTGTCTACATGTGCAATTAGTGCACACGAATAAAGTTCCAGAGTTTTTTGCTCCTGGGTGGGCCATTTGAATGTGTGCCCAGGAGCAAATAACTGTGAAGCATATTGCTTCAGAGTTGATTCGTGCACAGCACATTGAGCCTGTTTGGAGCAGCCCCAGAGCTACTCTGACCAGGCTCAATGTGCTCTGGAGGGGCTGGCTAGGGCACTAAGGTGCTTCAGTGCAGGGCTGGCCAACAGGCAGCACCTATACTGAAGCACCCTCATGCCCCAACCAGCCAGGCAGTGTCTACTTATGCACTGCTGCACATGAAAAAACTCCAGAGCAAGCTACTACTTGTATTTACAAGTACAAGCCTATTCCAGAGTTCATTAGTTCTGTGCACCCGTTGTACTGCAACATAGATGAGGTGACACTGGTCACAGACTCTAATACAAAGCCGTATCAGCTGCAATGACAATAATGAGATGGACCAAGGCCGATATCGCATTCATTTTTAATTTCTTTGGTTCAGAAGGTTAAAATTGCTCATCAGTGGTATTTTAACAGAGCTGAAATAGGCCCACTGTGAATAGCTGTACTACTAGCTTTCTTCTCAATTCCCCTCCAATCTATTTTGGTCCTCACCTCAGTAAAAGGCAATGTATTCCCAAGCCTAGTCAATCCCCCGGGGCTCCAAGATTGATGGGAGCCAAGATACATGTTTTATATTTTATTTTTCAAAGAACGCCTTGAGCCCAAGCATGTCTTTGCAAGAGCAACCTGTCTCCTTGACCTTGTGCCATCATCTCACAGAATTTAATAGAAAATGCCAACTTTGAGCTACCCCCTCATTTTCTTGAACTACCTGTTAGAACCCAATAAATAATTCTCTCTTTTCCAAAGAGTTCTACCAGACAGCCCAAAAATCTGCAGAAAGGCTCTCATTCTCTACTATATTGTGTAGTTATACAGAATATTATTCTCATCCCTACTAAATTCTCTTGGGTTTTTCTATAAGGAAAAATAAGGAAACGTGTCAGAGCCACAGTCAAGAGAAAGTCAGCAGTGTACTTTTATAAGATGACACAGACAAAAACAGAGAATTTCCAATTTGGGGTTCCATTTTAAACAACACTGATAATTAGCTGTTGAACCCTCATTGAAACATAGGCACTTTCAAAAATCCTATTATACATACTCTACAATGTAGAGTCTACATAAAGGTTACTTACTGGTAATTCACCAACATTCAGCCATCTCTCTAACAGAAAAATATAATCACTTCAATCACAGAACAAAAATAATAGTTTAGAGACCTGGCAGAGAAATGAAGACTTTAACCTACTGTAGTATTATGCGACTTCCGAAAGCTAGAGTGAAACGTTATGCTGGATTTTGGCCAGGACACGATGTCAGCTGCTCCTGCTCTTTCAAACCTGTTCCTCTTTCATGGCCATTAGTTATGTTCACATCTCATCTGGAAGATGGAGCCTCAGCTCCTCCTAACATCATGTAGAAAACAATTCAGTGCAGGCCTGGAAGAAAACTGCTACCTACTAAGTCACCAACACAACTTCCTACAACACTCTGTGATTTTTTCCCATATATTATAAAAATGAAGAGGATCAGTATAACCATCTTTGATCTTCTGCATAACACAGGCCAGAGAACTTGTAATTCCTACATCAAGCCCCTAGCTAAAAACTAAAACCTCTCTTTTAGAGTACGGACACCTAAACTAGTTACTGTGTGGGTAAAAGTCGGTGGGGCTTTACTCTCTGTCAGCCACTCTGCAGCCATTGACCGTATGCATGCTCTTACCCCAGATGATTTATGTCTAGTACTTGTGGTCAGAGCAATGGTCTAGGATTCCTTTGGGATTTCCATGCATAGGTTTGAATCCTGTTAAACTGAGATTCTGAAGTATTCTTCCATATATAGCAAAGTTGTGAAATCTTCTTTGAAGCCTTTAAGAAAGGGGAAACTAGGCATCTATCTTGGATGGTTTAGGAATAGCAATCATGTCTCTGTGCTGGGGACTGAACTAGTTGACCGCTGAGGTCCCTTCCAAACAGGTGTTTCTAAGCAGAAGCCAAAATGCAATAAATTACTCTGTTTTCACTGAGCACATTTAGCTTCTACTTACCACAAGAGGCACAGGAGCACTTGCCACAGAGTTGATGTGCAGTAAAACTCCACCCCTCTTTTATCCTGCAGTCAGTAAAGTGCCTGTGCCTCCATAACCCCTAGAGAGACATTCGGTCTTGATTTAAACTGGCTTGCGTGGACTTTGGATCAGGCTCCTAGGGGAGTGTTCAGGGGTTGGATTGCTCAGAGATGAGGCCCTCAGTGCAGGCAGGGGAGGTGTTTGCATGCCACATCTGTAATCATAGGTGGAGGCCAAGCAGTTTGACCAGGCAAAATGTTTAAAGGCCAGATCTCATTAGGTGCTGCTCCTCTTCAACTCAGAGCTTTGTGGTCCAGTCACACAAAGAATTAAGCAAATACTAAACTCGACCCACAGCGAGCAACTCCATGAATGAGTCCTTGCAGGAGCAGGGTCTCAATTAATCAGGCTTTCTACCCACGAGGGGGAATTTATAACATTCCCATTATCTTGGCATTTGTTTTTCCACATGCGTGATCCCACCGCTTGCCACAGCTCACTCCTTGCCAGTGACTTTGCAGCGGCGGCTCCCAGCCCCGTAGGAGAATTTCTCGTGTTCGCTGACGTCTCCACCCTTAGGAACAAGAGTCGCTCCCCGCGTGTGCAGGGCCGGCATCCCACGCACACTCCCCTGGAGCCAAACAGACGCACAACGCGGGATTGTGTCTGCACGTTACAAAACATTCAGCTCCAGAAAGCAGCTTTTTTTTTTTTTTTTCCACGGTATATTTTATTATGCCTCATAAATTAGAGCTGGAAAAAAAAACAACCCACTTAATAAGGCAACTCGTGCCACCCGCTCGCAGACAGTCTTAGGATCAGAAGAGATGAGGCTTGGGAGGGATCACATCCAGTCCACCCCTGCTCAGACTCTCTCGCCAAACCTCCCTGGCTGCAACTTGAAACCCTGGCTCCTCATTCTGT